>NC_080578.1:67512500-68114320 GCF_029962835.1 Magnolia sinica | reverse complement strand
CCTTCAGCTCTTGAAAAGCTTCCTCCGTCCTCTCATTCCAAGCAAACTTCAGATCTTTCTGTGTCAACTGCGACAACTGTCTGGCAATCTTCGAGAAATCTTGAATGAAGCGTCGATAATAGCCTGCTAGACCCAGAAAGCTCCTCACCTCCGTAACTGAACCAGGCTGCTTCCAGTCCTGCACTGCAGCTACCTTGGCAAGATCGACAGTTATCCCTTCTTAGGACACCACATGTCCTAGGAACTTGACTTCCTCTTTCCAGAAATCACACTTCTTGAACTACGCAAAAAGCTGATTCTTCCTGAGAGTATCCAAAACCGATCTTAAGTGCTCCTCGTGCTCTTCCCGACTCGCAGAATATATCAAAATGTCATCGATAAAGACAATTACAAATTGGAACAAGAATGGCCGAAACACCCTGTTCATTAGATCCATGAACACGGCTGGTGCGTTCGTAAGACCGAACGACATCACAAGGAACTCATAGTGACCGAAGCTAGTCCTGAAAGCGGTCTTCTGCACGTCCTCATTCTTGACACGCAACTGGTGATACCCTGACTGCAGATCAACCTTTGAAAAGTACCGTGCCCCCTTCAACTGTTCAATCAGATCATCAATCCTAGGTAAAGGGTACTTATTCTTCACAGTCACCAGATTCAATCTGCGATAATCAATACATAATTACAAGGAACCATCTTTCTTCTTCACAAACAAGACAGGTGCTCCCCAAGGAGACACACTAGGCCGAATAAAGCCCAAATTCAACAAACCATCTATCTGCTTCCTCAACTCCTCTATTTCACTCGGAGGCATACGATAGGTGGGCAAAGAAATGAGCACCGCACCAGGCATGAGATCGATAGTAAAATCAATTTTGCGCTGAGGAGGTAATCCAAAAATCGACTCAAACACATCTTCAAACTCCCGAACTACCGGCGTGCTATCAAACGTCGATTCAGCCATACTCTCCAACAGAGAAGTATAATAATCAAGACGGAAAGGGTAACTGACCTGAACTGGGAAAGTAACTGTCTCGCCCTCAGGTCCATGGATTGTCACCGACCTTGCTTCACAATCGATCTCTACTCACATTCTCGTGAGCTAATCCATACCCATAATAACATCGTAATGAAAAAGAGGTGCGACAAAGAAATCAACACGAATCGATCCACTTCCTAGATCGACCAAACAATCCATACAACGCTTGTTCATAGCAAAGGAAATCCCCGTAGTGGTAGTAAGCGTCACTCCTTACATAAAAACAGTGCTCAAACCCAAATGCCTAACTGCCGCATATAATATAAGAGAGGTAGTGGACCCTGTATCCACCAACATAGAAATAGGAATACCTTCAATGTGCGCTATAACCTCGAAGGATCTCGGCACCAAGTCAGACATAGGCGCTTCAGGTGAGAACGCATGAACTCGAGCCTACTGCTGACAATTCGACGGAGGAACCATGGGCCGCTGAGGTGGCCTGAAGCTAGGTACTACAGGTTTGAAGGATGGATGAGCTGACACTGAACGAAGAGGTGGAGGCGAAATAACCTGAGGCATCGGACGGCTGATCCTCTACGGTGGAGTAAAACCACTGGCTCGTATACGCGAAAAGTAAAAATGATCCAAATGCCCCATCTTCCCACAATACGAACAACGAAGATCAGCTCGAATCTGCTGAGCGGGCAGTGCTGAATGCCTAGGAGGAGAATCTGCCCGCGGCCTCTTGCCGAGAAAGGGTGTAGGTTTGGGAACCATAGGTGCTTGCATACGGGACGACTTGTCCCCATCCTGCTCTGCTCGCAAGGACATGCTCACCAACTCCGCATAGGAAGAAATGCTAGCACAGCATATCTTCGATCGGATCTCAAGCCTCAATCCCTTAGAAAAACACCGCATCCTCATCGGCTGATCGCCCAGAATCAAAGGAACATACCGACCTAGCTCAGTGAACCGGTTCTCATACTCCGTCACCGACAGCCCTCCCTGGCGGAGGCGAAGGAACTTACTCTCCTTCTCATGTCAGTACGTAACCGAAAAATACTTCTCATGGAAGCGTGCTTCAAACGCCTACCACGAACACTCAAATCCTTCCTCGACAGTGCGAAGAACATTGTCCCACCATAGACTGGCCTCCTTCTGAAACATGAAGGAGGCAAGCTCAACCTGCTCAACCTCAGAGTAGTGCAGCGGTCTCAGCATCTTAGAGATGCGATCAATCCAGTACTCAGCCTCCTCGGGTCTATGAGAACCCGCAAATGTGGGAGGTCGTAAGCGCTGAAATCGCTCAAAAGTGTCACTCGCACTGGCGCTCCCAGATGGGGTATAGGTGAAGCAGGTGGAGTCGCCCCCACTGACTGAGCAAAGATGCCAGCCATGAAAGATAGAAACTGCTACTGCTGCTGCTGCTGCTGCTTCAACAGCATCATCTGCTCGGTGGAGCAAACGAAGATGCACGGCTCGGCTCAGGAACCGAAGGCATGACTGGAGGAGCCATAGGTGTTGGCCCAACACCGGCATGAGACAGGACCGTTTGTGGATCCGTTTGGCTATCGCTCAAGGGAGGAACCCCAGCAAGCGACTCAACCAAGGAAAGACGGGTCGAAGTCTTCGAACCCTTAGGAGGCATACCCTACATTCAATAGAGGATGCAACCTGTAAGATTTTACGTCCACATAATCCATCCACACAGCATTCACAGCACAACTTTAAAGATAAACAACATGCATTCCATTTAACAAAATTATCGTAATACAAGTAGTGCAGCATTACATGAATCACGACAGGGAAAGCATGTGAACTACAACATCTAGAACTTCAAACAACAACAAACAACTTCCAACTACAAAAGCCAACAACGGCTACACACAGAAAGAAATAACAAACAAAGTAAAGGACGACTACAACGACAACTACTCGTTGAAATCAGGAGATAGAGGCGGGACACCCTTATCCCGCATGCAACATAGGAGAGACTTCAGAGTTCGAGTCACCTTCTTAAACTTATGCTTCACAAGGCCTCGAAGATCCATGATATCCTAGCGTAGAACAGCCTGCCCTTCCTCAAGCCGAGCAATACGGGCATCCCTGACAGCCTGATCTGCGCTCTGCTCTGGTGCCACAGGAGGAGAGCTTTCACTCGCATCCTGTGCCTCAACCTCTTCCTCGTCCTGCTCTGTTTCTTCTTCAATCTCAGCACCACCTTCAACATAACTCTCATCCTCATCACTCTCTGACTCATCCTCACTCTTTGAGGCCTGACAACGAGGACCAATCTCCATCTGCTTAAGGATCGTCAGATTAATATGACGAACAGGAACCGGCTTCTCTGCTCCAAGCCTATAGCCAAACTCATGTGCAAGCTTACAGATGAGTCGGCCAAAAGGAAGCGATTCGTACCTCCTAGTCGAACGAGCGATAAGGATAATCTGACGCAAGATGTACGTCGGCACACATAACTTCACTCCTTGCCCTACATGATACAAAAAATCCACCATCAGGCGCGTACACTCGATGCGATTGCTCCACCTTGGATATACATTGAACGTACACATGTGGTGAAGCAAGCGGAAGTCGTCCGTCATGTTGGTAACTAGAAGACTTCTATTCGACTGCCATTCGACCAGACAACCACACAGGAACCGGGTGCGACGATCCCTCTTGCGCATACTGTTCAAATTCTTCTCACTGGCATGCACCTCACCAAGTGGCACATTCAGGAGTCAGGATATCAAAGCGACGTTGACCGTGGCCTCCCGACCGCTACCACAAGGAATCTTAAACTGCAGAGGCTCCAGCGATGGATCACAAATGTTGTCATAAAAAGCTCGAACAGTACTTGCATTCGCGCGATACTCACCCTCAAACAAGGGACACCAACCAGCTTCTTCCAGGCGCTCCAACAACAGAAACTCGCCATAAAGCCACGGATCAACATGAGCCTCAAAAAGGACCCTATGGCCTTCATAGACTCCATGCGATAGCTCCGCCAATAAGGTTCTTCTAATGGGAGCTTGAGGATTAAGGTCCCGCTTGGTCTGAAACTCACAGGTGGCGATCGTGCTCGAGGCGGCACCTCTCGGCCTCCGTGCATGGGTTGGGCGGCTAGGCCCGGCTTCATCCACGGGCGCTCTCTTCATCCCCATCAAAGAAAGAAGGGTAGAGATGGAAAAGATGGCCATGATAAACTCAAAGAGGGCCATGAGAAATGAGAGAAAGAGAGAAATTGGAAGAAAGGATGAAGCTTCCACACACTTGATATCCCAAAAGAGGATTTGAGAACCCAAATGAGAAGAAAGGGAGATGTAAACAGCAATGGGGGTGAGGTTTTGAGATGGGTTGGTGGGGTGTGTACGAAAATGGAAGAAGAAGAAGATTTGGAAGAGATTTGAAGGAGTTTTGAGAGGAACTTGAAGGAAAAGAGAGCTTGGGAGGGAGGATTGTGAAGGAAGTAGGGCATAGAAGGGGTTTTAATCAACAAACCGTGGAAGGGTGGGCCACACTAGGCCAAAAACTCGTCGGCCCTAGCCGGCCCGCCCGGCCTGGCCCTGCTGATCGGTGAGGACATCGCCGATCTCTGGACCATCCGGCAATGCCTCTCCATTTGGGCGAGGTCCTCCTGGTCCCTTATGCTCTAAATGAGGTGGGCCCCCCTGGAAATGCCCCAATCGGCCGCTTTGCATGATTCGACGCCTATCGGGCCATTCGGGCAGAAATCTGATACAAACAGAGATTTCTTGAAGATTGAAGGGTTGAAATGAGATGATAAACCATCTAGACTCATTAATAGATGGTCTAGAAGAGATTTCGGGTCGCTGTGTGTGATCGGGAGAGAGCACAGACTTGATCTCGGTGACCATTTTCAGTAAACTTTCGCCGATAAAAGTAACGGAACACAAACACACATTCTATGATAAACTCGCACCCAAATACACTAAGGTGGCGATAGCGTGCGGTGTGTGACCATAACCCAGGTCCAGTTTAATCCAATTCATGATCTGATACCAACTTGTAATGCCCTAAAATTCAGGGGTCGAGCATAACTCAGCTCCCGAGTTCCAAAACATCACTTATGCAACATATTTAATGATGGATGTATGTTATCTGTATTAGTGCATAAAACATGGAATAGATTAAGCCAAATAGCAAATATAATTCAGGGATAAGTGAAGAACGCAAGCGGAAGACTTATAAAATCATGTGTACATGTGTAAATCCCTGAAATACATATACATACCAGGTCGTATTACAAGTGTTACTATCAAAATTACAAGTATCAAATTACATCATTTAATCCCAAAAGTAATCCCAGAATCCCGCGCATCAGAACAAGGCTCGTTAGAACCCGTCTGAAAACTGCATGAAAGAAAATGCAGCCTCATCATCCTCGATCTCTGGCTCTGCCTCAAAGGTTACATCAACATCTACAACATCAGCAACTAAGATAGAGTCTGGTGGGTGTTTAACACCGCCCCAGAACGTGGGAGTGAGTGATCAACTCAGTGAAACAATAAAGCAAAGGTTAACATGTTATCAGTTCAATCAAGCAGTAATGATAAAGCAGAACAAACAAACATGTCCTAAATACTCTTGTTAATGTAAGGATGTATGAAGAATGATGCGTGCCCTCGCGCGAACACCCTCAGCGTCTTCATCTTACGTTACGCATGACATCACCTCAAAGTGCGCCACGTCTACAAAGCACATGCAAATGCGATGCATGAACATGATTACCAAGTTGTTATTAGTCCTTTTCATACAGCAGGATTGGGAAGCTAAGGTACCTTCCTCATATCACCATCCAAACAGTGATCCATTCTAGGGTCGTCAGTCCTAGACATCTCATACGATCATATGGTTTCAGGTCGTTGCAAAGGGCACGTCACCAATCAATGCACGCCTATCATATCTTCATTACTACAATAAGGCTCGTCACCTCAATGCGGTACCCAGGCATGCTCGAAGTCACTACAAAGGGCTCGTCACCAATAAATGTAGGCCAACAGCACGAATATAGTGTCCCATACCACCATAATCGGTTCACGAGTTTGGTTGCTCACTGGTCACTACGGGGAGGCTCGTCACCCCAGCGTAAGCTAGCAGCTCGACCACGGTGTCCCATACCACCATGTCCGGCTCATAAGTCTTAGCGGATCAAGGTACCATAGTTAATAGGATTTCATTGGTAAGTTTGGTACCCTAGATTCAAACAGTAACGTCCATACATAGTGAACATACATCGGACAATCGGGTTACTTGACGAACTTGACTAGCACGAGCGCACGTTAGGTTGAACGACATAGAGTGCGCAAACACTCCGTGTGGCCAGACCACTGCCGACAACTCTAATACGACTCGGGTTCGTCTAATCACGTCCTTTGTGGCGAAAGCAGCCTCAGCTACAATCTCAAGGCCGATTACTGATTTCCTGGACTATTCATAGTCCCAAACACATTCCACTACAACAGATAGTCATATCAACAATTTAGGATAGTAATGGAACAACAACTCAAATCAGGTGGTATGTAAGCATTTGAAGAATATCAACTTAACATGGATTTAAGCGCAAGTAAGACTTGAAATTAAACAACAAGGAATGTAACTTGCATGAAGGAAATCATACACACTAGTGGGAGAGTTGAGAATCGCTTCTCAACGCCCGCAAATAGGATAATAAATTACACTTTAGATCATTCAGGCATTTCTATAAACACTTAGAATATATAGTTCAACATACATGACGTATGTTGAAATACACACATTTGGACAATTCCTTTTACCAAGGAGTTGCCGCACATACAATTAGCATAAGTACACGACAAATAATCATGGCAACCACATGTTCATATTTTATGCGCATACGGTACTTTATACATACACATAGAATACATAAATCTCAATGTAACACATGCATATCAGGAACGCAAAATAAACATAACATTTGGCATGTGAAATCTCATCCATAACAAGAATAAACCATTTACTGGCATTGAAAGCCTTGAAAACCATAACCTATATGATTAAAGTCCGCACCTTAAACCAGAAATAGAGCACCGAACTGATTCAGATGATATGTCTTCGTCAACGGCGACAAGACAACCTAAAACAAGAATAAAAATGAGCTATAACAACACAAAAACTATTCTAAGCTCTAAAACAGATTAGGGTTAGGTTAACTTACACAAAGATGAACTCAGAATCACCGGAACAACGATTCTAAAGTGAAGTTTTAAGGATGAAGAAGAACAGGAAAGAATCTAAGATGATTCACCAACTTCTCTCTCACTTTCTCTCTCTTTTCCTCTTTCTTTCTTAGCTAGGGTTAGGAAATTCGTATGGAAAAGAAAGTTAGGGTTTTAAGGTCTATATATAGGCCTAACATTGATGAAAACAACCCCAGGGCCAAGGTATACTTAGGTTATAACCAAAACAGGCCTCTCTCGATCCAACGGAGCACTTCTAGTGGGCCTATTACCACGAAAGGTCGGACTTAAGCTCACTGACCATGGATCTAGGTCAAGCTGAGTTTTTGTACCGATCGGATCTTCAGATCAGCCGTGGCGGACCACACTCAAAATAACGGTCACCGAATCTCGATCAGGACCACAAGTAGTAGGACATGCTTGGGCCACCTTTCCTGATTAGAGGGTGAAATTGGGTCAGAATCCAACGGTCAGATTGCTTAAAATCATCGCGCAAGCGACACGACTCAGATTTCATAAAATCTCATTAATTTCTCACCGTTCTCACACTCTTCACTCCGGACTCAATCAAATTGACCCAGAACATCATCTGGACTTGATTTTTGAGGTGATGGCCAAGTCCAACATGGTGACCGCAACAGCCTAAGATTATCGCTATCGGACTTCCGACGCACGGTCCAGGTCCGATCCAGAACTTCTAAAAATTCCCAAGAGCAATTGGCTTTAGCGATGAATCCCAGATTTCAGAGTAACCTAGCGCTAATGATTCTACAGGTTTTGAGTCATGCAGATCAAATTTAAAGTGATTGATGCAAATTTCACAAGCAATCGAGTTTAGCGCTAATTACCCCAATAAGCTTCTAAGGAAAATAGAGGTAGTACTCGGGTCTTGGCACACAATTTTTAGGGTCATAATAATTTATTTATAAGTTCTTCAGTCCTCCAAATAATTTCTAGGGGGCCTAAAATTTTGAGTTCCTATATCCTCAGTTTCTCCTAACTACAGGGGAAGTTCAAATGAGTTCAAATGGTTATTTTAATAATTTCTAAGGGGGGCTAAGTTTGAGGTTTCTACATTCTCAAATCTTCCCAAGTCTAAGGGAGATTTACTTAAGTTCAAATTTCTAATTCTTGCATCCTAACTTAAGACATTCAAAGTTTATATAAGTTCATTTTCCTAAGGTCTGGTTTATCCAAACTATGCTCTGATACCAACTGTAATGCCCCATGTTTTCAGGACCTGAGTATATGACCCGTTTTCAAAAAACCCGAGTGTTAACCTATATAGAGCCAAATTCCATATGAATATTTTTTTTCTTTTCAGAGTTAGCAGTTTAGCATAAAATGGACAAAGCAACATAAAGGAAAATTTGCATTTACATTTAAAATATACAAGAGGCTGCCCATAATGACTTATACAAACCAATGTCCCAATACTTACAATTACAAAATGAGATAACATCACATGTGAAACAAATACATCATAACAATCTTGAGCTATAAAATCATGTAGCAACTCTTAGCAATACAATCATGCATCTTCGACAATGGTACCCTGCTCCTCATCAATATGAACATGAATATCATCTAGCCCACCTGCTCTACCTGTACAGTTATATATTCAATGAATAAGTTGCCAACTCAATGTGATTTCCCCTCAAGATTACACACCGTCACATTAGAGAAATATAGTTATAAAAACATAACAAGGCATATAAAACAACACATGATGCAATCTTATTAGATGCATGGATGCGTGAATGCATCATCGACCAGGGGATGCTCATCTGTTCGGCAGTTGGGCTCGTCACCCATGCAAAGGCTGATCAATAGTGAAGCACATCATGTGTGTACATCATGTACCGCATAATGACTGCCTATCATACATCACGTACGTAAATCGATAGTTGATAGTCTAGCAGCTAGCAAAACGATACCCCAATAACTCAGAGGCACGTGATACAACATCCAGAAATTTCCACCCATCATCGTAAATATGCCATGTATGCATGATTAGCCAAACCATTATTAGTCAATTTACAATCAGCCGGTTTAATACAGCTCAAAGGTTACTACGGGGGGTTCATAACCCAGCGTAGGCCGACAGCTTGGGCATAGGTCACATACCACCATCCCCAGCTCATGAGGCTACCACCTTAGGATGTTTAATGGAAACTCGTCGACAAGTGGCCAATCATATTTCAATATATGGGGCTTACCGTAGCATGGTTGCACAAAATAATACATTGAACTCATATAGGGAAAATACCAAAACAAATCCACCTAGGGTGAATATCAAAACTAAGCCACATAGGGCAATTATCAAAACTAAGCCACATAGGGCAATTATCAAAACTAAGCCACATAAGGTCAATATCAAAACCATGAGATAAAAGACTATCCTTAAAAACCACTTAGGCACAACAACCCCAGGATGATAGGCCCACATCAATATTTGATTTAATCCACCAATCAATAACCACTAGACCGAAGATCCATTATAATCACAGTCAATCGAATTACATCCCAAGTATGGGTGTATATTTATAAGTGGGGGTTTCCCATTGATGTACCAGTTTAAATTCCAGAAACAATCCACAAGTAATCCACAAGCATAAGATGATATGCAGGATAAATATTAAGCATGTAATCTAGCAATTCAATTCCAACGATTAATACATGTGATTATAAGATAAAGATATCAAATATCAATTGAAATTAACATAAAACTATCACTTAAGCTAATGGGAAAATGAAAAGGTCAAGGGGAAGAAATCATCACCTGATGAACCGAATCACCTTCTAGTGTCGCTAAGTGTTTGTGCCTTTAGAACCAAATCCTACCACAAACCATGAACTAGTACAATTAGATCCAAGTTCTATGCACTACCTAGGTTTAAGATCATAGCCCAGGGCTTGGATGTAAAATTAGGTTTTCATCCTAGAATTTAGTTAAATGCTTAGATTCTAGGATTTGAATCTTAAATTATTATTATTATTATTATTATTATTATTATTATTATTATTATTATTATTATTATTATTGTGTTATGGGTCAAATAATATTCATAATAGGAGTGTTAATCCATCAATATTAATAATGATGGTTCATAAGTTCATATTTAAATGTACTCACATTATCCAATATTCTTATAATGACTGATAACCTCTTAAATAATGCAAGTAATAATAATAGAATCTTTACTAACAATAATATAATAAGGACTAATACTAATAATTATGTTAACAAGAATTATACTAATCCTTTAATGAAAATGATGATATTTTCTAATGATAATAATAAAGTTATCATTAATGACTTTAGTTATGATCTAACATTAAGGATAATATTTAGGAGGGTTAAATAAAATACTACTATTTGATAATTACAATTTTATTTACAATAACTAGGTTGGGTCACAAGGTGGTGATAGGCTTGGTTCCCAGTTGCACTCGATTAGGGATTTAGCTTGCGATGGTTCTCCAAATGCTACTGCCCAAATGGACCTAGTTAGATTAATTCTACCTAAGCTCCATACACCGCCGAGTTAATGACATATACCTTACACATTTAGAATAATAGATCACATGAGGAGGTTACCTAAGGAGCTGACTTGGTTAAGATGTGGAGGAATCAGATTCACCCCTTCCTTCCTCCTTTCTTTCTCTCACTTTCTTCTTTACTCAACCTATACACCAGCAGGCTTGCTAGACCAAACCAGGCCTAACTTGCATGCCAGACTTGGTAGCGAGTCAGGCCCAAACCCACACACACTCTCTCTCTATCTGCTTCTTCTCCTTCATCTTTTCTTTTCTCCTTTCTTCCTCTCTCTCCCTGTCTCTCCTTGCTGGAACCTCAATGTGGCCCTAACATGGCCCCACTCGATGCAAAACTTAATAGGGAGCCAGGTTAGAAACTAACAGCCCCGGCCTGACTCGGTGCAACATGATGACTTGTTGGGCCGAGTTATCAGCAAATATCCCATCAGTTACCAGAGGTGCTCGACTCACGTGGATGTGGCCTAACTTAGCGGACTCGGTAGTGAGTCAAGGTGCAGCATAGGCCGACTCTCTCCCTTACCCTCTTTCTCCTTTTCGTCTCCTTCATCTTCCTACCTTCTTCTTTCTCCAGGGATAACTTAACCGAGCTAGGACTCATCTTGCACGGCCATTTGAAGCGTGACTCAGTCCGACACGATGTGGTGCAACTGAACTTAAAATGAGGAAAAAACCTTGGACGAAAATGACAGATCTCCATTGAGTTAGCTTTTCTCTAAAATGAAGCTCTATGTGGTGTAATCATGCCTATGGGAGCTCGGGGAATGGTCAGAGTGATGCTCCATGGAGGTTTTTGTGGTTGGTTTGAATGAAGAATGGAAATAGTTGATTTTTGGTTGCAGCTACAAAAATGGAGGGTGAGCTCCTGTTTCTCGATCCTTGTGCCTTTTATTCACTTACCTTAACGTGTTAGAACCGTCAAATCGATGGCAAACGACATAGATGAGGTCTGATAGAAACCACGTTCTATTATGGCCTGTTTTACAAAACCGGCTGTGGTTTTGTTCTTCTAAAGTGGGACGACTGAGATCTCATCAAATGGACGTCCGAGATAAGAGGAATTCTCCTCACTCGAATTGTCAAGCTGGTATATGGAAGGAGAAATAGAAACTTTTCATTTTTAGGAAGTGTTATGTTTTTGGGACTCGCTTGCACCGGGAATCGTGTGCATGCACACGTGTGAAATAGTGTGAAACCTAATGGGTTTTGGTCGCATGTGGGTCCTTTATCGAATGGACGGGTCAGATCATGGCCCTGGGCCGTGATGGTGGGCCACAAATCAACGTACATGGAGATGGTCCGTTTAAAGCTTCGTCGAGCGAGAGCTAAAAGCAGAGAAAATACTCTCTTTTTTAGAAAATTTTGGGTCAAAGTAATTTGACCGAGCTTCTCGGCTCATTGCACTGCGGGTGCACGCCCTCTTGTGCACTCACAACTTCGAAAGTGGGATCCGCCATATTAATCAGTAAATCCACACCATCCATCTCTATAGGGGCCCAAGTCAGGGCCTCTGACCACATATTTGGCAGATCCAAAGCTTAGGTGGGCCCCACATCTTGATTTTGGGTCATATTGGTGGATTCCCGTCAATCTAATGGTCGGATCATCTCGAAATTTAACTTCAACGGTTAAAAGGGTCTTAATGCCTGTTTGTATGTCTTTCGTAATGAGTAACTAACCAGATAATAATATTAATGCAAATTTTGTGATTATTACTTTATTATAAATCATTTTATTTTATTTTAACCATGTTGTGGGACACTTAAACAGGAATGGGGCATATCTAAACCACAGGTGGGCCTCACTACGTGACTCTTGGGTCCTATTTGGGGGTTTCCATCAACTTAACGGTTAGATCATATTTAAATTTGATCTCCAAGGCTCGTATAGGATCTTAGTCCATTTTAAGGGGAGTTTAACGGTCAGATTGACTCACTGTCAATAATCAACAATCCTAAAAGGACTCCAACCTAGTCTAGGTGCACATGATCAGTTAGTGTTACCATCAAGTAGTTAGATTCACACGATCTAACGCTTGATCATTGAATAAGATGCCATAGACTCGATGAACGGCGGATATGGTGGGTTGGGTCCAAATTTTAAGATGATTTACTGTCAGAGTCTTCCACAGTCTACCTTGGACGATTTTACTGGTTCCTAGGGCTGTTAAATTACAACCTAAGGATTGGTTTTATAACCTGATGGTTGGATGGGTTTCAAATCTGATCCACATGGACCATTCGTTCGATTGGTCCATGTAAGGCCATGAGTCCAAGAATGAGGCTGCTATAACATTCTGGTGGCCCTATAACTTGATTTACGCTCTTAACTAATAATAATTGATGACCCTTGATGAACCGACGATCAGATCTTTATCAGCTATGATCAACCTAATCCTAAGGAGTCCTAGGAACTGTTTAAGGGGAACCTAATATTTTGTGTCATACCAAATAGTTACTTTATGTAACTCAATTAATGACTTAACTGATGGGATATCACAGTCTTGGCGAGTAGTAGGTCGATTAATCTAGGTCTTACATCAGATGATGTTTGGTTAGGTTTGTTTATTAGTGGATTGGAATCCTAAAAATAGGTATCTCTTGTGGTATGGTGATCCATCTTGGAAATCGACGGATGGATAGCTTGTTGTACGAATGAGGATTGTTTTCAAGGGTTGGATTTAGGCTAGAATGAATGTGAGGGTTCATTTAAGCTAGGCTTGTATTTATGCAAAATTAGATTACATGGTAACAGTCGAGTATTAGAAAGTACGGGGTGTTACATGAACCAAGCTCTTCAAATTCAATGGAGCAAGCTAAGTCTATCATTACTCTTAGGAGTGGGAAGATAGTTGACAAATCTATTTCGGTAAGGGCTGGCAAGCCTAATGACCTGGAAGAATATGAAATGGATAGACCTAGTGATGCTCCACATAAGGTAGAACCGGAACTTCAAAGCAATCTGATTGCTCCATTCCCTAAAGGTTGGTTGCACCAAAACCTCTCTCTAACTCTCAGGACATTCTTGAGCTGCTTAAACAAGTGAAGGTCAGCATCCCTCTTCTGGATGCTATGAAACAAATTCCTTCATATGTCAAATTTCTGAAAGACTTATGCACGACCAAAAGATAGCAAAGTATCAAAAAGAAAATTTTTTCTGACAGAAAAAGTGAGTGTCATCCTAAAGTAAGATGTGCCACGAAAATATAAAAATCTCGGTAGCCCAACCATCACTTGTGTAATTGGAAATTACTGGATTAAGCACACAGTTCTTGATTTAGGAGCGAGCGTAAATCTGATTCCTTACTCGGTTACGAACAACTATGTTTGGGTGAATTAAAACCCACCCAGACCACATTACAACTTGTCAATCGTTCAGTTCGTGCACTGAGAGGAATAATTGAGGATGTGTTGGTCCAGGTTGACAAATTCTATTACCCAGTAGATTTTTTCATCCTGGATACTTAACCCATCGTGGATATGAGCACTCAAATTCCTATCATGCTTGTTCGCCCATTCCTTGCTACATCAAATGCAATCATAAATTGCACGAATGAAGTCATGAATCTATCTTTCGGGAATATGACATTAGAGATCAATATTTTCTTCAGTATGAGCAAACAGGCAGAGGATGATGACGATACCTATGACATTAACATGATTGATTCATTTGTGGAAGATAGAACCCTGATGACCTTATCCTCTGACCCTCTAGAGACGTGCTTGGCATACTCCCATGATTTGAATGATGATACAATTAGGGAGATAGGTGTCATGCTTAATACTGTGCTAGTACTTGAAGTTAATCGGTGGAGGCCACAATTTGAAGAATTGCCCCAAACTGATGTAGTGCCTCTACCGTCTAACCTCAAGGCACTGAAGCTTGACCTAAAACCTTTTCCCTCTGATCTGAAATATGTCTATTTAGGTCAAGATGAGACATACCTGGTGGTGATTTCTTCCCTCTTGGAGCAAGACTATGATAGTATGCTTATCTCTACTCTCATTGAGCACAAAGGAGCCCTTGGATAGTCGATTGCGGACCTCAAGGGAATTGACCCTTTGATTTGTACTCACCATATTCATCTCAAGGATAATGCGAAGACCTCCTGGCAATCACAACGTAGACTAAATTCAAACATGAAGGAAGTGGTTAAGGCCGAGGTTCTTAAGCTATTAGATGTGGGTATCATATACCCAATATCCAATAATCAATGGGTGAGTCCAACTCAAGTGGTTCCTAAAAAGTTAAGAATCACCATCGTAGCCAATGCCGACAATGAACTCATGCCAACTAGGATCACTATCAGTTGGAGAATGTACATTGACTACAGGAAGTTGAAAACTGTCACGAGGAAAGACCACTTTCCTTTGCCCTTCATCGATCAAATTTTTGGAAAGGTTAGCTAGTCATTCATATTACTGTTTCCTCGATGGATATTCGGGCTACAATTAGATCAAGATAGCCCTTGAAGATCAGGAAAAGATGACATCTACATGTCCTTACGGCACCACTAGCTACTGAAGGATGCCATTCGGATTATGTAATGCTCCCGCCACATTTCAGCGATGTATGTTGAGTATTTTTTCTGATATGGTGGGGCAATATTTAGAGGTCTTCATGGATAACTTCTTGGTCTTTGGTCCATCCTTCAGCGAATGTTTGAAAATTTTCAAAATGTGCTGAAATGATGTGAGGAAAAAATTTTGGTACTTAATTGGGAGAAGTGCCACTTCATGGTTCATAAGGGAATTGACATGAGACATATCATCTCTTCTAAAGGAATTGAGGTAGATAAGGCTAAGATTGATCTTATCTCTAACTTACCTTCACATAAGAACATATGTGACGTGCTATCCTTCTTAGGACACGCAGAATTTTATAGAAGATTCATAAAGGACTTTAGTCACCTCTCTCATCTTTTATGTAATCTACTTCAAAAGCATGTACCATACAAGTGGACTAAGCAATGCCAGGAAGCTTTTTTTAAGCTTAAGGGCATGTTAACCATCGCACCTATCATGCAGCCACCCGATTGGATCATCCCTTTTGAACTTATGTGCAATGCATTCGAATATGCTCTTGAGGCAGTATTAGGTCAGAGAAAAGATAAGACGCCCTATGTTATACATTATGCAAGTAAAACCTTAAATCCTGCCCAAGTGAATTACATTACTATGGAAAAGGAACTTTTAGCCGTAGTAATCCCTTTGGACAAATTTAGGTCCTACCTGATTGGATCCAAGATCATCATCCACATGGATCATGTGGCGCTCAAGTATCTTCCTTCACAGAATGATGTTAAACCCCACTTGATAAGATGGATCCTTTTGCTCAAGGAATTTGATTTAGAAATAAAAGATAAAAATGTAATGTGAATGACTAACCACCTTTCCTGCCTTGATCTCTCTGATTCCCTTAAGACGACACATATAAATGACATGTTCCCTAATGAACAATTGCTTAAAGTCTCCCAATCACCTTGGTTCACGGATATCACGAATTATCTTACAACAGGTTCCACGCCGACACATTGGACTACGCAAGATATAAAGAAATTCTTTGTCAAGGCATGTAAATTCTTTTGGAATGATCCGTATTTCTTCAAATATTTCCTAGATTAAATCTTAAGGATATGTGTGCCGGATAATGAATATCAAAGTGTCATCTGTTTTTGTCACTCTTAGGCTTTTGGTGGTCACTTTTCTGCTAAAAAAACAATGACCAAAATTCTATAGTGTAGCTTTTATTGGCCCACTAGGTTCAGGGATACTAATGAGTTTTGCAAAGCTTGTGAGCATTGTTAGAAATTGGGAGCATTTTCTCATAGAAATATAATGCCCTTCAACCCCATCCTTATCATAGAAGCATTTGATTCTTGGGGCATTGATTTCTTGGGACCATTCCCCCAATCCTTTGAAAATTTATATATTTTGTTAGGAGTAGACTATGTCACTAAATGGGTTGATTCGATCCCAAGCCAGAATAATGATCATCAAACCGTCATTAAATTCTCAAAAGAAAACATCCTTTCCCGGTTCGGAATGCCTCGAGCCATCATTAGTGATAGAGGATCACACTTTTGTAATAGGCCATTTACAAATTTAATGAAGAAATATATCATCTCTCACAAAGTGAGCACTCCATACCAGCCACAAACAAGTGGGCAAGCTGAGATTTCCAATAGGAAAATTAAACACATACTAGAAAAAATGGTTAACCCTGACCGCAAGAATTGGTCAATCCACTTGATCGATGCTTTATGGGCTTACTATACTACATTTAAAACTCCTATTGGAATGTCTCCCTTTAGACTTGTTTATGGGAAGGCTTGCTACTTACCTGTGGAGTTGGAACATGGGGCCTACTAGGTAATTAAAAATATGAGCTGTAATTTGGACAACAATGGCTCACTGCACAAACTTTAATTGAATGAACTTGAGAAAATTCGAAATGATGCATACGAGAACTCAAGAATTTATAAGAATAGAATGAAGGTGTTTTATGACCAACACATCTTCAGAAATTATTCACACCAGGTCAGAAGGTCCTTTTGTACAATTCTCAATTACATCTCTTTCCGCGTAAACTTAGATCTCGTTAGACCGGCCCTTTCACTGTTGCTAATGTCTATCCTCATGGGGCCATCAAGATTCGAAATCCAAACAATGGCAATGATTTCAAAGTGAATGGACACCATTTAAAGCCATTTGTTGAAAAATTTGATTCAGAGGACATGTCTATCCCTCTGAATGTCCTGTTTACCAGAATTAACCTCCTAGTCTGACGGAGGTGTAGTTAGGTTGACTGCTTTTCGCTGTTTAGGATAGCTTATTTTTCACTATTTTAGGATAGTTTGCTTATTATCTGTTTGAGTCTTTTGTGCTAACCCATCTTCGCAAAGAGATCATTGGAAAAACCATAAAATTCCTTCTTTAGGTACTATCTTTCCTTCACTTCCCTTTTCTTTTCGTTACCTCACTTACATTACATGCTTATTTCTTTTACATTGAGGACAATATAGATTTTAGGTTGGGGATGGGCGATTAGGTTGCCTAATCAGTTGTTCTCCTAGTCTTTGAGCAAAAATTGTTTTAAAAAAAAGTGCAAAAAATTTAAAATTTTTTGAAAAATAAAAGTATAAGATGCTTAATGTTGATGATTTATATCCATTGGATTCAGTTACTTGGAGATTTCAAAGTTAAGTTCGAGTTATTAATCCATAAATAGAAGTTTTAAACATTGATTGAGTCATGATTTCACATGCCACATCTAGCAGTCACATTAAAGCTTCAGTCAACATTGAAATGTTATCTTGGTGATTATTTACAATGAAAGAAACCCACATGGGGAATTTTTCCATCATGTTTTAAAATAATAATAATAATAATAACCAAGTAAAAAATAGTTGTCTTCAAAAAGGCCACCTATTAAAAATCTTTAAAAAGGTTGACATAACATGAAAGCCATCAATGGAAAAATCAAAAGCTGGAGGAATAAAAGTGGGAATTAAAAGATAAATTATAAGGCAAGTTTTAGTTTAGGTTTTGGTTGTCCTAAATGCTCTTTTAATCATCAATGTTATCATGAAAGTGAAGAATTGAACGTTCGCCCATGGAACTCAATCTTTGGAATTGTTCTAATTGGAGGATTAATACTTTAAACTTGATTATGAAACTTACCGTGTATTAGAGTTTAAGAGAAGGTAATGCACAACATTTATGTATTTTAGAATTCTATTATTTGGATTTTTTTAACCACTTGACCTTATAGAAATCATCCTATGGCTCTCGAAATATTTTTCTTAAGAGCAAAAATGTTGATGAAGTGTGAGATTACTTTGACAAACTCGCTGAAATCGCACAATCATGGGACATCTCCCCAAGACCTAGCACTACATCTAAGCCTAATCAATTAAAGGAGGGGTGGAATATACTTGTTGAAGGAGGATGGCGATGTAAATGCTAAAGTGGCCAGTCTCACAAGAAAACTCGAAGCCATGTAACTTAGGAAGGATGAGGGCAGGGAAGTTGTATGCTGTATTTGTGCATGCAATATTCATACAACTGAAATTGTCCAACAATACCTGCATTTCAAGAAATATTGAATGAGCAGTCAAATGTCATAAAAAACTACCAAAGGCCTTTCAAAGGACTCACTTCGAACACATACAATCCTAGTTAGAAAAATCATCCAAATTTCAGTAAGAGGAATGGACAATCAGCTACACCTCAAGGTATTCCTAATCAATTATGAAATCAAGGGAAACCTCAGGAGTAATTGGTTCAAAACCCTCAAGAGCTTATCCTATAAAGTACTCTTCAAGCCTTACAAGAACTCACAAAGGCCATCCAAAAGATAGACTCATGTGTTACAGTTATGGAGAAACGGTAACTTCCAGCTTAACCTATCCCCAACCCCAAACTGTAATACAGAGTTAGTGAACCAAGCTCTTCAAATTCAATGGAGCAAGCTAAGTCAATCACCACTCTTAGGAATGGGAAGATAGTTGACAAATCTATTCTGGTAAGGGCTGGAAAGTCTAATGACCCAGATGAAATGGATAGACCTAGCGATGCTCCACATGACGTAGAACTAGAACTTTAAAGCAAGTCGATTTCTCTATTCCCCAATGATTGGTTGCACCAAAGCCTCTCTATAACTCTTAGGACATTCTAGAGGTACTTAAATAAGTAAAGGTCAGCATCCCTCTTCTGGATGTTGTGAAACAAATTCCTTCATATGCCAAATTTCTGAAAGACCTATACATGACCAAAAGGCGGCAAAGCATAAAAAAGAAAAATTTTATGACAGAAAAAGTGAGTGCCATCCTAAAGCAAGATGTGCGACAAAAATACAAAGATCCCGGTAGCCCAACCATTACTTGTAGTTGGGAATTATTGGATTGAGCACGCACTTCTTGATTTAGGAGTGAGCGTAAATCTAATTCATTACTTGGTCTATGAACAACTAGGTCTGGGTGAATTAAAACCCACTAGGACCACATTACAACTTACTAATCATTCAGTTCGTGTATTGAGGGGAATAATTGAGGATGTATTGGTCCAAGTTGATAAATTCTACTACCCAGTAGATTTTATCATCCTGGATACTCAACCCATCGTGGACATGAGCACTCAAATTCCTGTCATCCTTGGTCGCCCATTCCTTGCTACATCAAATGCAATCATAAATTGCAGGAATGGAGTCATGAATCTATCTTTCAGGAATATGACATTAGAGCTCAATATTTTCTTCAATATGAGCAAACAAGCAGAGGATGATGACGATACCCATGACATTAACATGATTGATTCATTTGTGGAAGATAGAACACTGATGACCTGATCCTTTGACCCTCTAAAGACGTGCTTGGCACAGTTCCATGATTTGGATGATGATACAATTAAGGAGATAGATGTCATGCTTGATATAATGTGCCGATACTTGAAGTTAACCAATGGAGGCCACAATTTGAAGAATTGCCCAAAACTGATGTAGTGCCTCTACCGTCTAACCTCAAGGCACTGAAGTTTGACCTAAAACCTTTGCCCTCTAATTTGAAATATGCTATTTAGGTCGAGATGAGACATACCTGGTGGTGATTTCTTCCTTCCTGGAGTAAGAACAGGATAATACGTTTATCTCTACTCTCATTGAGCACGAAGGAGCCCTTAGAAGGTCGATTGTTGACCTCAAGAGAATTAACCATTTGATTTGTACTCACTGCATTCATCTCGAGGATAATGCGAAGACCTCTTGGTAACCACAACATAGACTAAATCCAAACATCAAGGAAGTGGTTAAGGCCGAGGTTCTTAAGTTATTAGGTGTGAGTATCATATACCTAATATCTGATAGTCAATGGGTGAGTCCAACTCAGGTGGTTCCTAAAAAGTCAGGAATCACCATCGTAGCCAATGCTGACAATGAACTCGTGCCAACTAGGATCACTACCGGTTGGAGAATGTGCATTGACTATAGGAAGTTGAAAACCGTCACGAGAAAAGACCACTTTCTTTTGCCTTCATCGATCAAATTCTGGAAAGGCTAGCTAGTCATTCATATTACTGTTTCCTTGATGGATATTCGAGTTATAATTAGATTGAGATAGCCCTTGAAGTCAGGAAAAGATGACATTTACATGTCCTTACGGCACCATTGGCTACCGAAAGATGCCATTTGGATTATGTAATGCTCTCGCCACTTTTCAGCGATGTATGTTGAGTATTTTTTCTAATATGGTGGGGCAATATTTAGAGGTCTTCGTGGATGACTTCTCAGTCTTTGGTCCATCCTTCAGTGAATGTTTAAAAATTTTAAAAATGTGCTGAAACGATGTGAGGAAAAGAATTTGGTACTTAATTGGGAGTGGTGCCACTTCATGGTTCGTAAGGGAATTGACCTGGGACATTTCATCTCTTCCAAAGGAATTGAGGTAGATAAGGCTAAGATTGATCTTATCTCTAACTTACCTCCATATAAGACATACGTGACGTGTGATCCTTCTTAGGACACGTTGGATTTTACAAAAGATTCATAAAGGACTTTAGTCACCTCTCTTGTCATTTATGCAATCTACTTTAAATGGATGTACCATACAAGTGGATTGAGCAATGCTAGGAAGTCTTTTCTAAGCTCAAGGGCATGTTAACTACCATACCCATCATGCAGCCACCTGATTGGAGAATCCCTTTTGAACATATGTGCGATGCGTCCGACTATGCTCTTAGGGCAGTATTAGGTCAGAGAAAAGATAAGAGGCCCTATGCTATACATTATACAAGTAGAACCTCAAATCCTGCCCAAATGAATTACATAACTATGGAAAAGGAACTCTTATCCATAGTATTCGCTTTGGACAAATTTGGGTCTTACTTGATTGGATCCAAGATCATCATCTACATGGATTATGCGGCGTAAGTATCTTCTTTCTAAGAAGGATGTCAAACCCCACTTGATAAGATAGATCCTTTTACTCCAGGAATTTGATTTAGAAATAAAAGATAAAGAGTGAGTAGCAAATGCAGTGGCTGACCACCTTTCCTGCCTTGATCTCTTTGATTTCCTTAAGACGACACATATAAATAACATGTTCCCTGACGAACAATTGTTTAAAGTCTCTCAATCACCTTGGTTCATGGATATTACTAATTATCTTGCCATAGGTTCCACGCCGACACATTGAACTACACATGATAAAAAGAAATTTTTTACCAAGGTACGCAAATTCTTCTGGGATGATCCGTATTTATTCAAATATTATACAAACCAAATCTTAAAGAGGTGTGTGCCAGACAATGAACACCAAAGTGTCATCTCCTTTTGTCACTCCCAGGCTTGTGGTGGTCACTTTTCTGTAAAAAGACCATGACCAAAATTCTGTAGTGCTGCTTTTATTGGCCCACTATGTTCAGGGATACTCATGAGTTTTGCAAAGCTTGTGAGCATTGTCAGAAATTGGGAGCATTGTCCCGTAGAAATATGATGCCTTTAAACCCTATTCTGATCATAAAAGCATTTGATTGCTGGGGCATCGATTTCATGGGACCATTCCCCCAATCCTTTGGAAATTTATATATTTTGCTAGTAGTAGACTATGTCACTAAATGGGTCAAAGCAATCCTATGCCAGAATAGTGACCATTAAACAGTCATTAAATTCTTAAAAGAAAATAGCATTTCCTAGTTCAGAATGCCTCGAGCCATCATTAGTGATGGAGGATCACACTTTTGTAATAGGCCATTCATAAATTTAATGAAGAAATATGGCATCTCTCACAAAGTGAGCACTCCATACCACCCATAAACAAGTCGGCAAGCTGAGATTTTCAATAGAAAAATTAAACCCATACTGGAAAAAACAGTTAACCCTAACCGCAAGAAATGGTCAATCCACTTGACCGATGCTTTATGGGCTTACTGTATTGCATTTAAGACTCCTATTGGAATGTCTCCCTTTAGACTTGTCTATGGGAAGGCTTGCCACTTACCTATGGAGTTGAAATATAGGGCCTACTAGGCGATTAAAAATCTAAACTTTAATTTGGACAATGCTAGCTCATAGCGCAAACTTCAATTGAATGAACTTGAGGATATCCAGAACGATGCATATGAGAACTCTAGAATTTACAATGACAAAATGAAGGTGTTTCATGACCAACACATTCTTCGGAAATCATTCACACTAGGTCAGAAGGTCCTTTTGTACAATCCTCGATTACATTTCTTTCTGGGTAAACTCAAATCTCGTTAGATCAACCCTTTCACTGTTACTAATGTCCATCCTCATGGGGCTGTCGAGATTTGAAAACTAAACCATGGCAACGATTTCAAAGTGAATGGACACCGTTTAAAGCCATTTGTTAAAAAATTTGATTCAGAGGACATGTCCATACCTCTGAATAATCCTGTTTACCAGGATTGACCTCCTAGTCTGACGGAGGTGTAGTTAGGTTTACTGCTTTTCGCTGATTAGGATAGTTTGCTTTCTACTATTTTAGGATAGTTTACTTATTATCTGTTCGAGTCTTTTATACTAACCTATCTTCTTACTGAGATCATTAGAAAAGCCTTAAAATTCCTTCTTTAGATAATATCTTTCCTTCACTTCCCTTTTCTTTTTGTTGCCTCTCTTGCATTACATGCTTATTTCTTTTACATTGAGGACAATGTAGATTTTATGTTGGGGATGGAGGATTAGGTTACCTAATCAGTTGTTCTACTAGTCTTTGAGCAAAAATTGTAAAAAAAAAAAGTGCAGAAAACTGGAAATTTTTTTAAAAATAGAAGTGTAAGATGCTTAATGTTGATGATTTATATCCCTTGGATTCAGTTACTTGGAGATTTCAAAGTTAAGTTCGAGTTATTAATCCATGAGTAGAAGTTTTAAATATTGATCGAGTCATGATTTCACATGCCACATCTAGCAGTCTCATTAAAGCTTCAATCAACATTGAATTTTTATCTTGGTGATTGTTTACCATGAAAGGAACCCGCCAGGGGAATTTGTCCATCATGTTTAAAAATAATAATAATAATAATAATACCCAGCTAAAAAACTATTTTCTTTGAAAAGACCACCTATTAAAGATCTTTTAAAAGGTTGACATAACGTGAAAGCCATCAATGAAAAAATCAAAATCTAGAGGAATAAAAGAGGGAATTAAAAGACGAATTGTAAGGTAAGTTTCAGTTTAGGTTTTAGTTGTCCTAAATGCTCTTTTAATTATTAATGTTATCATGAAAGTGAAGAATTGAACGTTCACCCATGGAACTCAATGTTTGGAATAGTTCTAATTGGAGGATTAATGCTTTAAACCTGATTATGAAATTTACCGAGTGTTTGAGTTTAGGAGAAGGTAATGCACAACATTGATGTATTTTAAAATTTTATTATTTAGATTGTTTTTTTAACCACTTGAGCTTCTAGAAATTATCCTATGGTTCTCGAAATATTTTTCGCACACTTTGCTCGGGACTAGCAAAATGCTAGTTAGGGATTGTATTGAAGGTCAAATATTGTATATTATCCCCCATTTATATCTTGGTTTTATGAACATGATAATGCTTAATGTTCTATTTTACTCATGTTTGTGTTACAAGGTGAATTTAAAAGCTTAGATTGAAAAGGGTGCTAAAAGCATGGATTTGATGCTCAAGAATCACCAAGGCAATGGATGGATCTTAGGAAAACAAGATTGAAGAATTCACATGCCAAAGATCCAAGAAAACCAAGTGAGGAATGAAGAGAATTAAAGATTTAAAGTGAAGAAAGTAATCCTGAAATCGTCTTGAAAAAGCATATTCTAAAACTCTGGGTCATTTTATGAAATTGCGTAGAGTGAAGTCTATTTTAGGAAACTATGCAGAGTGAAATCTATTTTAGAAAACTGCGTAAATTTGAGGTGGTTTATAAAGTTTTCCAACTAGGTATGAAAGTTGGAGTTTCACAACTATAAATAGGACTCCCTAGGATGTTCATAGGCATTTTTAGGGTTTAAGGAGTGGAGAAAAGGGTGGAGAAGCCCTCACCAAGATTTTTTTTTCTTCTTCCTTAGTTGTTTTCATGTTTTTCTTAAGAGACTTTGGTCCAATCATGTCTATGGTTGGCTAAACCTCTTAGCTAGGGTTAAGAGGTGAAGCTTGTAGCATGATGGGATGTTTCTATTGCTTTATTCATGTTTATGTTAAACTTCATGGATTCTGATTTGATATTTAAGGAATACTTTCAGTTTTTAATGGTTCATTGTGACTCAAATTACAGTAAATCTGCAATAGCTTTTAGTATCTTCTTTTCCTAATTTGAGATTGTGAAATTAATAAGTCATGTTGTTCACCATCGTCCCTTAGGCATGGTAAGGGGATGGAATCCTTCTTAATCTTCACAATTCTCCTATGAACAAAATGAGACGTTTGCTTGCTTCACTGCCAACGATTGGTAAATCCTATTGTTTTCCACTATCTCTTGGGCATGGTTTGGTGATGGAATCCCTGCCAATTATCATAGTTCTCCTTCATTGAGAATCAGTTCAATGAAAGTTCAGATTTGGTTTTATTAATATATTTTTTAATTGGATAGGATAGGACTCCAATTCTAATTGTGTTACTTGAATCAAGCAAGAGGGCTCCCTAGTCACTACAAGTGGATCCTTGGTACCCTAGTTCCCACCTTTAAATTCTTAGTTTTAATTACTCTATTCACAATTACTCTTTTAAATACTTCAGAATTAGTTTCATATCTTCTTCTAGTTCTAGTTCTACTTAATTTCAGAAATGTACAAGTTTCAATCCTTGTGGATTTGACCTTGGTCTTACTGTGATTATTACTACATCGCGACCTTACACTAGGGGTTGTGAACAAAAACCTTAAGTGATTTTCACAAGCTAACCACTCCTAAACTCGATGAGATTTTCGGGCAATCTCAACAGACCCAAAATGAAAGTAATATACTGAAAGTAAACACTTATCGTTTCGTAGACGAATGTCGATGCGAAGATACCGATGAAGCCTTTTTGAAGTATTGCTTTAGTAGATGCAACGATCCCTTTTCTTAGATGATAATGAACCAATGTATGCACAACAAAAAAGGATCTAGGGATATATGATTTCTCAAACAATAAAACCCTAAAAGCTACAAATTTAATCCTCTAATCTCACATTGAGTATAATGCACTCTCTAATTGAATTTAATTCTACTCGAGAAGATAATTGAATAAGCTATAAAGGAAAAATAAAAATAAGTAAGCAAATAGCTTGAAAAGACTAGAATTTCTCTCTTTTGTTTGTGGAAGAATTATCTCTGATTTTTCATGTTTTAAATAATGAGAAATGGTCTCTATTTATACTAAAAAATTTAGATCTTCGGTCAACCTAAGAATTCCTTCGGTTGGCTGGATTTCCACGATATTGTTCCAACGATTATCAGATTTCGTGGGATTTGATTTTATCTAAACTTTGGTTGGCCGGCCGAAGATAAGGTTCAGCTGGCTTAAGAATTAGAAAATTAAAAAATATGCATTGTTGTAAACTTGACCTAGGTCAACCTTGGGCTAACCCGAGCTGGGTTGGGTTGGCTGAAGGCAAGGTCGGGCTAGCCAAAGCTCCATAAGATATAAAAAGTTTAGTTGCTAGAAACCTGACCTAGGCTGGTCTCAAGCTGACCCAAGATGATTCGGTTGGCCAAAGGTGTGGTTGGGCTGGCTGAACGTCCTTGATTTTTTAAGTAAAATTAGCCACAAGTTAAAGTTTGAAAAACCATAATGGTACACTTTATCATAGGGTCTTATCTAAGGTCATCTTTACATGTAGGTTGGCATACAATTGATCTTTCTCTTGAAATCATTCTGAGTCTTCTACTCTTAAGATGTTGAGTCTCGCTCTAGTTATAAAATGTCGAAGAGAGCTCAAGTGTGCTAAAGTTCCATGCCGTATACATTTTTTAAATGAAATTTGACAACTACTTATGTGGTTAAAACATTAGCACTTATAGGACGGTTCAGTGGAAGCTCCACCACCCCTAGGTCTTTCTTCCAAGCCCTAATTCGTACTTAGGAAAGCTTAAAATATTCCTTTAAATAGCAAATATTCTCTCTAACTTGGAACCCACTTCAAATTTATGCACTTTTGTTATGCTTCAGTTGCATTGAACATCACTTTCATCGCACCAATCAGGTCTTTTGGTTGTAGCCAACTTTTTTTTAACATTCATATGAAGTCTCTGTCTCCCTTAGGTCACACCGAACTCTCCTTCGGTCACATTGAACATGGCTTTGGTGGCAGCTAAGTTTCAATCCAAATTATCTCTCAAGATCATTATTTCTTACTAGACTACTTTGTGCACTTTAGGTCGGACCAAACTAACCTCATGTGGGACCGAATTATCTGTTTTTTTTGTTAATGAACTGTGTGATTTTTCTTCAATAACATCCTCTAAATCTCCAAGTCTTCATCATCTTCAAGCTTGATAACTTTTTGAGCATTGATTCCTCCATTTAAGCATATATTCATCTTTGCCTCCCGAATTACCTCACATGTAGAAAATAAATCTTATTAAATCAATTTAACACTTAAATGTAATAAAAACTAGTATAATTAAGAGGATAAATATATAATATTTGACATTATCACAAACCATAGGTTCAAGGGATCTTAGAAAGACCCTCATCATAGCCTTTCAATAGGCATAGTTAGACCCATCAAAATACAGTAGTCGTGTGTTGGCACACCCTTTTTGGGTAGACATCATTCTTAAGCTACTTGGTTTAACTGAAGGTGATTAAACCCTTAAAGAGCTACTCATTCTGATACTAATTGAAATTATGAGGTGGGATACCATGGCTATACATGGAAGCTTGGCGAAAATATAAAATGAACGATTTTGTCCTATAGGGGGGTGGTTAAGATCAAATAAAATTTATGCCTTTCAACACACAATTACTTACTTAAACTAATATGCTAATTTAAACTAAATAAGATAATTAACTCTAAGATTTCCAACCCAATAGAGGGTCCAATCACATAAACTACAATATATATGCCAATCAAGCAACTAGTCTATAAATGATAGTGTACATGTGTGTGAGATATGCTAACTATTAAAATCCTAGCATTTATCTAATTATGCATATGTATAATTCACTAATCAAATACATATATATGAATAAGAATATACTCAATTCATTATTACAAACATAAGTATGTATAGTGGTTCATTTTCTCTACTCCGTTCCTAGCGAACGCACTCTCCTAGAGTGTAACTCTCCCTGAGTATACCAGTATTCACTCTCGAAGGTTTTAAATCAGGTTCACCTCTAACCTTTACAACCCTACGTAAGGATCATAGTCCTATACAAGAACCTAACATACACTTCCACCGAAGGCTCTCGCAAGAGAGTTTAGTTGGTTTTCTATTAGGTAACCAAAACCTCTGTTCTACTTCAAGGAGCTATGTTTACTCTTATCGGTGGCTCCCATGGAGACTAACATGTACACACCCATGTCTGGTGAATTTGGCCTTACATAAGAACCTATCGAGTTTGGGTTACAAACCCTTACCATCAATCCTATACAAGGAAGTATAGACTCATACATGACATTATCGAATTGAGCCTCGTTGATGTGTCATTCTTGAGTCTCTTTTTCAAAGCTCTCCCATGTAAAATATGATCATCAATTGCTACCTAAATCATTGATGTCGACGATTGCCAGTGCTTCAACTCCAAGATCAAACACCTTACATGCTATTTGAGGTGACCAAGGTGATTGGAGGGTACTGGAATCTCATACAATTAAAGGAATAGTTGAATCCCAGGGGATTCACCTAGAAGAGTCTTTTAGAGGATTTAGACAAAGAATATGCCAATGAGATTGAGTCTAAGCTCTAGAAAATTATGGAGTTTAAGTTTATCTTCTCATCAGAGATTAGAATCCTCGTTAGAGTGTTAAGGCTAATGAGATAACTTGAAACTCATGGGACTAGAGTTATATGATGTGGGATATTAATATGGAATCACCTAACCTTCTATTGTACCAAAAACCCTCGAAATACCCAAGAACTAAATCCCCATTTTATAGAGTTCATGTTGCAATGGCTATAAAACGACTAGTTAATGACTCTCGTCGATCCGATTGAAAGGCCATTTGATGTGATCGAAGTTCCTTTAATAGGATCAAACAATATATTGATCTCATCTAAAAAATTTAGGAATTTATCTGTTGGGTTGTTGGACTGAATCTTCGATTGAATCAAGTGGTCGTTTGATTTCATCGAGTCTCATTGTGAGACCCGTATCCTAGCCCGTACCGTTCCGTAGGCTTCCGTAGCCCTCCTAGTTAAATTTCAGCGACCCACGACGCGTAGATAGCAGTTGCGCATGATCCTGAGTTATATCCCGTATTTCAGAGTTGGCTCGACCTAAGACTTGTACCCTTGCAACCGCGCCATCATTGCGGTTTTGACGCTGCGTCTCGCGCGCCGAGGCAATACTCGGGCCAGGAAATGTGGGCTCGCATTCAGTTCGAGAAAAAACGTCGCACAGTTACAAAACCCAAGAGAGAGCTTTTAAATCAATCCCATCAATCACATCTCATGTCAAGTACACATTACCTCACACCCCATCCCCTACCAACCCCAAAGTCAACTTTCTCTTACAACTAAGTACACCCATCACTCACCCATCACTCACCACATCCATCACCTATCCCTCTCTCTTATAACCTCTCTATCTCTCATCTCTCTCTCATTTTTCTCCCAAGTAAGCAATTGTCCATGCTCCATAAGAGGAGAAAGCTTGGTGTGGCCCACCTTCCTACCACCCAATCCCACCATCTAAAGTCCATCTCAACCGTTAAAATCCACCCCTTGGAGCTCTAGATTGTGTTGGCGGAAGAAGGAAGAGGAGATCGATGGTGGGTGATCCTTATTTTACCCTTTTCTGTGATTTAAGGGTCCACATGTGGTGGGACCCATCTTGATGTATGCGATGTATAGGGAGGGCCCATAGTGGCAGGGTCCCTCCCCTCTCATGCTTCTCTCTCTCTCTCCCTCTCTCTCTTGATGACTGTGCCGCCCACCTGATGCGTGTGGTGTATCCAAGCCATCCATCATGGTGGAGCCCATTTGATGTATATGGTGCAACCGCACCATCCAGCGATTTGGACGGTGGGTCCCCACCATGGCGTATGTGTTTCATCATGTCGTCCATCCTTTTAGATGGTGGGACCCACCTGCTGACTGACGTCAGCAAGTTCAGTGGGTCCCACATTATGAATATGCACATCCAAACCGTCCAGATGGTGGGACCCATCTGCTGATTGATGTCAACAAGTTCTGTGGGTCCCACGTGATGTATATGTATATCCAAGCCATCCAGATGGTGAGACCCATCTGCTGACTGACGTCAGCTAGTTCTGTGGGTCCCACGTGATGTATATGTATATCTAAGCCATCCAGATGGTGGGACCCATTACTGGACTGACGTCAGCAAGTTCTATGGGTCCCATGCATGGTATGTGTTAGATCTAAACTATCCGTCCCTTGTGGACCACCCTGATGTATTTATTTCATCCACACCATCCAGATGGTGCTGGACGGTGCTGGACAATGGCTGGACGAGTGATGATTTACTTGGACAATGTTTGGATGGTGCTGATTTACATGGACAATGTTTAGACGGTGCTGATTTACTTGGACAACATTTGGATGGTGCTGATTTACATGGAAAATGTTTAGATGGTGCTGGACAATGTTTGGACAGTGCTGATCATCATTAGTGGGCTATGTGCCCCATGAAATGATTTTTGGTGTGGTCCAAGTCCACTTGAGGCCCATTGGTGTGGCCCATCCATGAGGCCCATGTGATAGGGCCCACTTGCCTTATATTTGAGGCCCATGTGATAAGGCCCACCTTCCTTGTATTTAAGGCCCATATGATGGGGCCCACTTGCTTGAATCTGAGGCCCATGGGCAAGGCCCATTGTGATGTATTCCAGGCCTATGGGCAAGGCCCATTGTGATGTATTCATGGCCTATAGGCAAGGCTCATTGTGATATGTATTAGGCCTATGACGCGTGGCCCATTTGATGTATTCGAGGCCTAGATACATGGCCCATTTAATGCAAATGAGACCCATGTGTAGGGCCCACATGTTATGTATTTGAGCCTCATGTGCAGGGCCCACCTGTTGTGTATATGAGGCCCATTAATGCGGCCCACTTGTTGTATTTGAGGCCCATGGGTTGCGGCCCATTATGATGTACTGAGGCCCATGGGTCGTGACCCATTGAGATGTATTTTCAGCCTATACGACGTGGCCCATTATGATGTATTTCTAGCCCATTTGGTAAGGCCCAATGAGATGTATTTCCGGCCCATATGGTGTGGCTATTGTGATATTTTTGTAGCCCATTTAATGAGGCCCATTATGATGTGAATTAGGTCCATGGGTTATGGCTCGTGCGATGTATCTGAGGCCCATGTGCAGGGCCCACCTGTTGTGTATATAAGGCCCACGAGTGAGGCCCATTGTGATGTATTCAAGGTTCATGGGATGCGGCCCATCATGATGCGTATTAGGCCCATGTGATGCGGCCCATAGTGATGTGTATGTAGCCCTTGTATGAGGCCCATTGCGATGTATATTAGGCCTTTGTGTGAGGCTATGGGCCCACTTTATGTTTAGCTCTATGTGGGCCACTGCTTGGGAGCAATGTTAGTTAAATGTCCACATTGATGCGCAATGATGGTTAGATGTCCACATTATGACCTTCCCTTGGGCCATTGTGAGGCCCATTCTTGTCATGAGTAGGCTGTCTAAGTCTATCCTTGATATAAGGAAAGTACACCATCATTATATAATATGCTTAGTATAGCTTCACGACTCATGCCCATGTGCATCATATGTATGCCTGATATGAGGAATGATTGATCATAGAACATGCTATTGAGCAAATTATTACGGGACTCCCTGATAGGAGGAGTTGTCCACATGAGAGTGTGGTATGCGCAGGTTTCATGCATGACTGGATGTTATGACTCCTATGATATGACACCATACACCCGAGCGACATCAGGCCGTAGCCTCCATAGGCATATCATGGATGGCTAGATGGGACACCGAAAATCTGTTCTACATGGGGTGCTATAGATATCCCTAGGTGAAATTTCTTAAACCCTCTTAGTTCCAGAGGTTGCTCCAACGTTTAGACCGAGTGGATGCATGAGTGCATGAGGGTCGTATACCATTAGGCTGCATCTCCCACTATGTCGTGGTCAGTTGGAAGGGGGTACGACCTTACCCCCCCGAGAGGAGGGGGCAAAGCTAGGCTAAATTTGACCAGCTCGAGGAATGGGTACGCTATCGATGAACTGGGCCCGATATTGGCAAGTGGATAGTGAGGTCTCTTCCACTTACCTTGTTGCACGCGATGGGGCAGTAATCTAGTTTGGAGTATAATAGACCCCGGTGATTTTTCAGAGAAGAACCATACTGATATGTGGACTTATTGAGTAGGAGTTGCATACTCATTCATTCATTCATTCACTATCCACTTGGGCTGGTGGTGCGCAACTAATTGTTATGTACCTTCATAATGGTAAGGATTTCGGTTGGGATGCGCGACTAACCTAAGATCAGGAGTCTACTACATTGAGTTCGTCTATCCAAATTTAGGTATGGGATTGGTTTAGATAGAAGTCCCTTATGATGGACCCCATAGCCTGCGATACTACGTACTATCATCTTGACTTCACTCTAGCTTGGTCATTTCATTCGCACCGCATATTTCATTGCATCTGCAGTACTTAGCATTTTGGGTTGCCATGTTTCTGCATTGATATGGCCGTTAGCATTCAAGCCTTGCATTGCATAGCCTTAGTATAGCTGATGGCACTTATGGACTTTCAGTATATTTTCGTTTACTCTGATATCGTATGATTCATAATCTTGTCAGGATTTCTGCTTACTCTGATATCGTATGATTCATGATCTTGTCAGTATTTTCGCTTACTCTAATATCGTATGATTCATGATCTTGTCAGTATTCCCGCTTATTTCGATATTGTATGATTTATAGCATTATATTGCATACTCGGCACTTACCTTGTGTACACACTTTTACCACCCTCTAAGTTTTCTATAAGCTTATGCACTATAGATGTGTGCAAGTGGCGTTAGGTCACAGCAGCGTTGAGCCTAGAGCGTGCAGTGGACTTCTGGAGCTTTGATTTCGATATATATGTATTCTCCTTTTAGCACTGTATTCAACTGTTTATATTAGTGGATATGTGATGATGATGTTGCCTTTTTAATTTGGGTAAACTTGTGATTATTCTTCTTATGAGATAAATGTACATTGGAAATCCTCCTTATAAGATCCTAGGATCAAAATTTGGCGTATGGACCCTGGAAGCTGAGAATGGGGTGCTACGGAGGCTGTCGGCACCAGATTTGGCAATCGAGAATTTTGTGAGCCCGGGTTTCGAGTTTAGGGTGTGACACCCATCAATAACCTATCGATGGGATCGATGACCACTCAAAAATTGTTATTTTGGACATGATTTCATAGCAACTTTACACCTCCTCTAGCCTTACTTATATGTTCTAATTGAAGTTCTAAGGCTAAGAAATGATCAACACGGTTTACCTGTTAAGGTTAAGATTATTTAGAGGTTCAAATGTTGTTTTGGGTTAAGGTTAGGGTCACCAAGGCACCTCATATACCTATTATTTACTCCTTAATGCTCCAATCTTCACGTGTCTTTGGTCTTTAGCTTCCAAGGGCTTAGCCGATTCCCTGACACAAATGCACGTGATTGACAAATAAGGTGCACAAATCAGTGCACTAACATATGTAATGCTCAAGCGTCATTATAAATCTTTTCAATTGAATTAATCAATGTGTGTATGACTTTTATAAATTTTATGTTCAGCATAATTAAAATTTTCATTTGGAAACTATAGGAATCCAAATATAATGTAATCCTTTGAGGAAATCCAAATTGTTAGAATTATTGGTTTTAGTGTCCATGACACTAAATATATTAAATCATTAATTAATTATCCTAAATTTTATATTTAATCTTATGATATGAGAATCGAGAGACGAGATTTGAGATAATCCATTATTAATTTATATAATTATCTAGATCATAATGGAGGTCTATTTAAGATCAATTAAGTTAATGAGTTGGATTTGAGTTACCTTAAGTATAGAAGTGGAAATGATTGGATTGTTCCATAGACTTAGAAAGTTATTTTAATCCAATCCAATATTTTTAAGAGGTTCAAATCAATGTGTATTGGTATCAAGATCTTGGACTTATCAATGTGCGCTATAAGTTTAGAGTCGAGATTTATTGAATCTTATTCCCTAAATTATTCTTAAAATGGTCGGAACGTCCAAAAGAGTTTTTAATTATTCATTAATGGGCTAACAATCACAAGATTATAAAAAGACGTGCACATTAGTGGACTTAACATTGTGTTTGGATTATATTATCAGAATTATTCTTTGAATTTCACGATTTAGCTTAGAACTTAAGAGTGTGAGTTGCGTGAGTCATCGTAGTTTTTTTTATAAAAAAAAACCTATATATATATATATATATATATATATATATAATTCATTTGTGTTAGGGTTAGAAATCAGAAAATTGAAATTTTCTTATGATTTTTGGGGGTTTCAGCTGCAATTCATCGATTTGCTGTCGTTTCTTCCGTTTAATTAATGTCAAGTAGTAATCAAAGGTGAGCCTATGCCATACACTTAATTTAGGAAACCAAAATTGCATTTTCCTTATTTTAATTGAATTTTGATTGAAATTTATATAGGGTTTTAAGGCTTTCTTTGGATTTTATACTCTTGACATCATTGGTACATGGAATCATATCTGTAGGTGGGGACTATTGGGGAAAAAATGGACAAGTCGATAAGTCGGCTTATGGAATGGACCAACTCTACTGAACCAGCATGGGCCTAGTGAAACCCGAGCCTAATAAGGCGTTTACGTCCAGAAATAGGCCGACCTACAAGGAGGTCAATACAACAGTAAGGACACTCAAAGAACACAGCTATGAGCCTATTCGACTATAGATCAACCATAGGTCAGCCATAAATCGACCATAGGTCAACCCCAAATTGATTACTGCCCGGCCATAGCTCAGTTATAGCTTGGCCATTGGACAACCATAAAATGTCCTACGTCCAATGTTGACGGTCAAATATTACATATTAGAACGTAGTTATTACATAATTTTACGAACATAATACTATTTAACGTTCTATTTTAATCATATTTATGTTGCAAGGTGAATTTAGGAGCTTGGACTGAAAAAGGGCACTAAAGGCATGGATGTAACGCTTAAAAATCACTAAAGCAAGGGACGGATCCCAGGGGACCAAGATCGGAGAATTTACATGCCAAAGATTTGAGAAAATCAAGTGATTGAAATAAAAAAAAAAGGGCTCGAAAGTCTTCCTGAATGCAAGATCACAGGGTTCCCACCATATGTTTACGTCGAAACTTTATATCTAGCATGAGGACCTTAAATTAATCGTACACATTGAAATTCAGCCCTTGGATCCTGGTGTAAGTGGCCCAACGGACTGATTAGTCCATAATTCACTTATATGGGGCCCACCTGATATCTGGATTTTCTTCAATTTTGGTCTCAACCCCTCAAATTAGATGAAAAAATGGATGGATGGAGCGGATTTCTCATAAAAATCACGATGGACCCCCCATGCAATGTGTGTGTACATAGCACATGCGCACACGAGCCGCACTGGACCCCGGCCTTGGTTAAAGTTGGGCTGACCCGACTCTTCTTGCCAGCAGATGGACCTGCATCTGCTGGGATGCATCAGCTACCATCTCCATCATCCCAATCGATGATCTGGACCGTCTATTTGATCCAGGACGTGGGACCGATTGTACCCATGTTATTTCTTAGTTCCATATACGTGTACACACGTAGATCGTCGTAAAACGTAGGATAAACGGTGGGAAGATTTGATACAGTGGGCCGCACCAAACTCGACCAAAATCATCGCTTTCTAACCGAAATAACTCTAGGAATCCAATGGACAAGGTGGATTTCTCCAAAAACATCATCGTGGTGCCCACCGAACATGTTAGCGCAAGAACTTTCACATGGCCTGCGTCTGAGAAAACCGCATCTTCAAGGCTGTTCAGCGATCTTGGCTAGGATTGGACTGACGATCCCAACCGTTCAAATCACTCCCAAGGAGGGGCTAGCCAGGGCCAAGAAGCCTGAATGGCTCAGATCCTGCAATTGGAACGTCCATCGTCCTGAAAATCAAGCCCAACACAAGGTTTCTTGCGGCTTTCATTACGCACGCTGTTGTGTTGTGTAAAGAAAGTTTCCACAGGAGTTTTCTCCACCGACTCCAGCACCGACTACATGTGGTTATTAAAGGGAGAGAGAAAGAGTGAAGAAGCATCTTGGACGTGAAGAGGAGACCATGGAAAGAAGAGAGAAATAGTGTGGATGGCGATGGCTTCATCAACTTCCCTCCTTCTTCCTTTCCTTCTTGCTTTGTTTATAGATTTCCTTTAAGAGATTCTAGTTCATCATGTCTATGATGAGCTAAACCTCTTAGCTAGGGCTAAAAGGTGAAGCTTGTAGTGTGATGGGAAGTTTTTTATGCCTTTGATTCATGTTTAAGTTGAACTAACTTTGGTTTTGGTTTGATTATGAGAAATATTCGTAGTTTTTAATGGTTTATTGTGACTTAAATTACAATGGATCTACGATAGCTTCGGGCATGTTCTTTACATTATAGGGATTGTGAATGTGGGTACCCTGCTGTTCACCATCATCTCATGGACATGGTTGGATGATGGAACCCTTCCTAACGTTCATAACTCCCTTAGATTGGTTGTGGATCGGTTCAATTCTGTTGTTTGCTTTGTCTCATGGGCATGGTTTTGTGATGTTCTCAAGTCTAATTCACATCCTTCTCATCTCTTGAAAACTAGATCAAAGGAAGTTTATATTTGGATTTTAATGAAATAACTTCCAATTGGATGAAGATGGGACTTTGATTCCAGTTGTGTTTATGAATCAAGCTAGATCTCCCTGATCTCTACAAGTGGATCCTTGACACCCTAGTTTCCCACCTTTGAATTTTACAAGTGTTAGTTTAATAGTTTATCATTATTCTCTTAAATTCTTCTGATTTAGATACATTTTCTTCTAGTTCTACTTCTAGTTACTTTTAGAATACGTACAAGGTTCACTCCCTGTGGATTCGACCTCGGTCTTATCGAGATTATTACTACATCACAACCCTACACTTGGGGTGGTGAACAAGTTTTTGGTGCCGTTGCTGGGGATTAACGGTTATGTTTTTATGAGATTAACTAGTTTTGGGATTAGTTTAATATTAGTTTTTTTTATATTTTCTAACTTTAGGTTTCGGTTTTTTTGTTTGAATTTTTTAGTAACTAACATAACTTTCCTATATCGTAGGACCTTAAGTTAGACTTTCTAAATTGGTAATATCTTTCTAATCTTTTCATTTTTCTACTTTTAGGATTAGGTCTTATTTTTTATCTTTAGAAACTTTCTATTTGTAGGTTTTCTTTTATTTTAGAAACTAACTTACTTTCTAAATTTAGGTTTTAGAAGTTTCCTAATTTAGTTTTAGAAACTTTCTATTTTAGGAACTGACTTGTTTTGTTTTGTTTTGTAGGTTTTTAACTTGGGAACTTCTTTCCAATTCTTTTCTCTTCCTTTCTAGATTTCTACTTCTTTTCTTCTTTTTTACGTTTACTTTAGAATCTGAATTGAGGGCTGCGAGTGTTTCATGCCCAAGTGGGTTCGTGACAACACTCAACATCTCTTAACTGAAGGAGGATTGGTTAAGGAGTTAACTATCCATCGCAGGACTAGACACTACTCGAGATCCTCAGAGTTAATTGAGGTTATGACCGCAAATCAATTAGCCCATCAACCAGAAGGACAACCTCAACCTAGAGTTGGGAAAGTCCAGGATGAGAATGAGGTGCATCAAGCACCGCCGCCTCATACCTTACAAGATTATTTACAACCGGTGGGGGTGAGCACGCCCTCATGCATGGTTTTTCCAGAGAATACGGGACACATGGATATCAAGCCAGGGGTGATCCAACTCCATCCTATATTTCGTGGACTTAAATCTGAAAGTCTATATTTGCACTTGAAAGAGTTTGATGAGATTGTAGCCACTTTATATTTTCCAAATGTGTCCAAGGACACAGTTACGCTGAAACTCTTTTCCTTTTCTTTGAAAGAGAAAGCTAAGATGTGGTTGCATTCACTATGTCCTACATCTATTGGCACATGGAATGATATGATAAGGGAGTTCATAAAGAAATTTTTTCTACATCATAAAACGACCCTTAAAAAATCAATCATGAACTTTGCCCAAAAGGAGGATGAAACATTCTTCCAATGTTGGGAAAGGTTCAAGGATCTTGTCAATTTTGAAAAGGCCGAGCTAAGAGTCCTAGAGGGGGGGGGGGGGGGTGTAAATAGGACTATGCCAAATTAAAAATTAAATATGAAATTTAAATAAATATAAATAAAGATAACAATTAAACAATCCCACAATGTAGAAATGTAAAACAACCTCGAGTGTACAAGTATTGAGAGGTTGATACAAATGTTATTCTAAGGACAACCATACATAAAAAACCAATGGCTTATGGTAGGATAATTTGATTCCTAGAGCGGTCTGTGTATCAAAATCTCAAACCGATATAGAGGAATAAAGAACAAAATAGCAAAGAAAGAAGCTAAGCTATTACAACATTCCTACACTTACATAAAAAGGCTTACAACAATCTCCACAAATGCATAAAAGGGAAATTATGACATCCACACAATGCCAGAGTTAAATAATCACCACAAGACCAGAAGTTATAGTGGTTCTCTTGTGTGTACACCAACTGTTTAGAAAAACAGCCACACAACTACTCCACTTCTAATATCCTCACACAGTCGATATTAGCATTCACTATGAAATAGGTTTTTCAAGGTTCACCTAAAACTGTAACGCCCTGAAATTCGGGGGTCGAGCATAACTCAGCTCCCGAGTTCCAAAACATCACTTATGCAACATATTTAATGATGGATGTATGTTGACTGTATTAGTACATAAACATGGAATAGATTAAGCCAAAGCACAAATATAATTCAGGGATAAGTGGAGAAAGCAAGCGGAAGACTTATAGAAATATATGTGTACAAGTGCAAATCCCTGAAGTACATATACAAACCAGGTCTTAATGAAAGTGTTAATTATCAAAATTACAAGTATCAAGTTACATCATTTAACTTCCCAAAAATAATCCCAGCATCCCGCGCATCAGAACAAGGTTCACTAGAACCCGTCTGAAAACTGCATATAAGAGAAAGCAGCCTCATCATCATCCATCTCCCGCTCTGCCTCAGAGGTTGCCTCAATATCTGCAACATCATCAGCTAAGACAAAGTCTAGTGGGTGTTTAAAACCGCCCCAGAACGTGGGAGTGAGTGATCAACTCAGTGGAACAATAAGGCACTGGTTAACATGCGATCAGTTCAATCAAGCAGTAATGATAAAGCAGAATAAGTAAACAAGTCCTAAGTACTCTTATTAATACAAGGATGTATGCAAAATGATGCGTGCCCTCATGCGTACACCCTCAGCGTCTTCATCTTATGTTACGCATGACACCACCTCAAAGTACGCCACATCTACAAAGCACATGCAAACGCGGTGCATGGATATGATTACCAAGTTGTTATTAGTCCTTTTCATACAGCAGGATTAGGAAGCTAAGATACCTTCCTCATATCACCATCCAAACAGTGATCCATTCTATGGGTCGTCAGTCCTAGATATCTCATACGATCATATAGTTTGATGTCGTAGCAAAGGGCTCGTCACCAATCAGTGCACGCCTATCATACATTTATTACCACAGTTCGGCTCATCACCTAAATGCTGTATCCAGGTATGCTCGAGGTCACTACAAAGGGCTCGTCACCAATCAATATAGGCCGACAGCACGAATGTAGTGTCCCATACCACCATAATCGACTCACAAGTTTAGTTACTCACTGGTCACTACGGGGAGGCTTGTCACCCCAGCGTAGGCCGACAGCTCGACCACGGTGTCCCATACCACCATGTCTGGCTCATGAGTCTTAGCGGATCAAGGTACCATGGTTAATAGGATTTCACTGGTAAGTTCGGTACCCTAAATTCAAACAGTAGCGTCCATACATGGTGAACATAAATCGGACAATTGGGTTACTTGACGAACTCGACTAGCACGAGCGCACGTTGAGTCGAACGACATAGAGTGCGCAAGCACTCCGCGTGGCCAAACCACTGCTGCCAACTCTAATACGGCTCGGGTTCATCTAATTACGTCCGTTGTGGCGAAAGCAATCTCAACCACAACCTTAAGGCAGATTACCGATTTCCTGGACTAATGCATAGTCCCACACACATTACACTACAACAGATATTCGGATTGAATGCAGAACAGTAAAGGAACAACAACTCAAATCATGTGGTACTCAAGCATTTGAAGAATATCAACTTAACATGAATGAAAGCATAAGTAATGCTTGAATTTAAATGACAAGAAATGTAACTTGCAGAAAGGAAATCATACACACTAGTGGGAGAGTTGAGAATCGCTTCTCAACGCCCATACTAGGTTGAAACATCACACTTTAGATCATTCAGACATTTCTACAAACACTTAGAATACACAAAACAACATATATGACGTATGTTGAAATACACACATTTGGACAATTCCTTTTACCAAGGAGTTGTCATACATACATCTAGCATACATACATGACAAATAATCATGGCAAACACAAGTGCATATTTTATACACATACGGTACTTTATACATACACATAGAATACGCAAATCTCAATATAACACATGCATATCAGGAACGCAAAGTAAATACAACATTTGGCATGTGAAATCTCATCCATAACAAGAATAAATCATTAACTGGCATTGAAAGCCTTGAAAACCATAACCTATACACTTAAAGTCCGCACCTTAAGCCAGAAAAGAACACCGAATTGATTTCAGACGAGTTGTCTTCGTCAACGGCGATAGAATACCCTAAAGCAAGAATATAAATGAGATATAACAACACCAAGACTATTCTAAGCTCTAACACAGATTAGGGTTAGGTTAACTTACCCAAAGATGAACTCAGAATCGTCAAAATAACGATTCAAAGTGAAGGTTCAAGGATGTAGAAGAATAGGAAAGAATTTAAGATGATTCACCAACTTCTCTCTCACTCTCTCTCTCTTTTCCACTCTCTTTCTTAGGTAGGGTTAGAGAAAATTCGTATGGAAAAGAGAGCTAGGGTTTCAAGGTCTATAAATAGGCCTAATATTGATGAAAATAATCCCAGGGCCAAGGTATACTTAGGGTATAACCAAAACCTGCCTCTCACGATCCAACGAAGCACTTTCGGTGGGCCTATTACCACGAAAGGTTGAACTTAAGCTCACTGACCATGGATCTAGGTCAAGCTGAGTTTTCGTACCGACCGGCTCTTCAGATTAGCCATAGCGGACCACACTCAATTCAACGGTCACTGAATCTCGATCAGGTCCACAAGCACAAGGATATGCCTGGGCCACCTTCCCTGATCAGAGGGTGAAATTGGGTCAGAATCCAATGGTCAGATAGCTTAAAATCATCACGCAAGCGACACAACTCAGATTTCATAAAAGCTTAATAAATTTCCAACCGTTCTCACACTCTTCACTCCGAACTCAATCAAATCGACCCAGAACATCACATGGACTTGATTTTTGAGGTGATGGTCAAGCCCAACACGATGACCGCAACAGCCTAAGATCATCTCTATAGGACTTTTGACGCGCGGTCCAGGTCTGATCCAAAACTTCCAAAAATTCTCCAGAACAACTGGATATAGCGATGGATCCCAGATTTTAGAGTAACATAGCATTAACTAATCTACAAGTTTTGAGTCATGCAGATACAATTTAAAGTGATTGATGCAGATTTCACAAGCAATCGAGCATAGCGCTAATTACCCCAAAAACAACTACTTAAGGAAAGATTAGCACAAAATTTCCAGGGTCATTACAAAAACCCTCACAATTGTGTCTTTCAAGTGGGCTTACACAATTCAAAAGGCCCACACTCTTATTTTTCTTGATCACTTCAGACAAACCAAAAGAAAGAGATTTTTCTAGCACAATCTCAAAGAAACCAAAAGAATAATTGATTTACAAAACTATAAAATACTTATCTGGATATTCTCCTTTGTTGCAGCCTGGTAGAACCAATTTAAAGTAGAAGTTCAATGTTCACACTCACTTATGAAATGGTTCTAAGTTCTAAATGAATTTTAGATTAAATCACCTTGGGCTAGCTTGATTTGATTTTGATTCCAAGAAATGGGAAAACTTCAATCCCTTGTTCAAATAAGATTGGAATGTAGAATAAAAAATCAAATGCAAAAAGCTAATTAAAAAGAATATTAAATGAGCACTAAATAGCTAAAGAATATCACAAACTTATCTCTCAGAGTGGTGTCTTGATTTTGCTTGAATTAGATATCAAACTCTGAAAATTATGCTCTATTTATAAGTGCAGAAATTGTTCCTTCAACTGGCCCAGAGGACAGCTCGATTGGTCGAAGGACTAACAAACTTTCAAATTTTTGGGCGCGATAAGATCAAGCCATTCCACGACTGGTCGAAGGACCTGCTCGATTGGTCAAGTGGCCTCCACGACCGGTCGAGTCCTGTCCAGGACTGGTCTTGTGGGACTCATTTTAGTTGCTGGACTTTGAGTCAAGCCTGCTGGACTGGTCGAGCACTGTTCACTCGACCGGTCGAGCAGTGTCTAGGACTAGTCAAGGCAATAACAAAAACTCCCAAAAATTAGTAACAAACTTAGGACTGGTCGAGGAATTTCTTGGACTAGTCGAGCCAGTACTAGGACTAGTCAAACATAGTCTAAAACTAGTCAAAAAATAGACTATGCACTTATAAAGTGACCCAATTAAATTATGTATTCAAAATGACCTATCCTATGGTCAATCTAAGGTCATTCATACCTTATGGGCGATATATAAACATTGAATCTTCTTTTGCTTCAGTTGATAGTTGTTCTTTGAAGTTCACGAAGCTTGAGATCTTGACATATGATGAAGCTTGAACTTGAGACATTTTGAAGCTTGAATTTGAAATACATTGAAGCTTAAGCTTGAGGTACGTGAGTTGTACTTCACCTTGAGCTTTGAGTACCAAAGTAAAGACTATTGTCTTGCCTTAGATGAAGCTTTGAAACCTTGAACTTTGAAGCTTGAAGGAGTGAACTATCCCATGGTATTACACTTGAGCACGTATATCTCTTGATCTTGCATTTGAAGTTCTTGAGGTAAAGGCATTTGTTCTTGTACATGAGATGTAGAATCTTGAAAATGTAGATGAGCTACACAAGACACAGATTCCAAGAGGTTTTGGCACTACAAAATTTGACAATCATAGGAGCTAGAAAACATAACACTTACAAGTTCATGCCCACAACACGGTTTTGAAACGTGGCGCATTACACACTTTTTCTATGATGGACTGACAACTACAATGCGCCAATTGGTTGAGATAATGTGCAATAAGGAATTCATGAATAAAAATGTCAATGATGTGTGGGATTACTTAGTCAGACTTGCTGAAAATGCACAATCATGAGACACTTACCCAAAATCAAGCACCATGCTTAGGCTGACTCAATCTATGGAGAGGGGTGGAATGTATCTCCTAAAAGAGGATGATGATATTAATTCTGAAGTGACTAATCTCATAAGGAAATTCGAAGCCATGGAATTAAAGAAGTATAAGATTAATGAAACTATTTGTGGTATTTGTGATTACAACATTCACACAACTGAAAATTGTCCAACAATACCTGCCTTTCGAGGGGTGTTGAATGAGGAACCTAGTGCCGTGAATAATTACCAAAAACCTTTTAATGGACCTACCTCATACAATCCTAGTTGGAGAAATCATCCAAATCTCAATTGGAGGAATGGACAAACTACTACTCCTCAAGGTTACTTTAATCAAATTTCAAATTAAGTGAAACCTCAAGAGGATCCGGTTCTAAAACATATTCAAAACCAAGAGCTTATCACTCAGGGAATATTGCAAACTCTTCAAGACATTTCAAAGGCCATACAAGGGCATGAGACAAAAAATTCAATTGGTGAAAAAGGGATTCTTCCAACCTAACCTTTCTCTAATCCTAAACCTCAATACAAAATAAGTGATCCAAGCTCTTTAAATCAGATGGTGCAAGCTAAGTCGATCACCACTCTTAGGAGTGGGAAGATAATTGACAAATCTATTCTAGTAAGGGCTGAAAAGCCTAAGGACCCGAAAGAGGACAAATATGATAGACCTAGCACTACTCTACAAGAATTAGAACTGGAACTTCAAGGTAAGCCAGTTGCTCCATTCCCCCAACGGTTGGTTGCACCAAAACCTCTCTCTAACTCTCAGGACATTCTAGAGGTGTTAAAATAAGTGAAGGTCAATATCCCTCTACTTGATGTCATAAAACAAATACCTTCATATGACAAATTCCTGAAAGACTTGTGTACGACCAAAAGATGACAAAATATTCAAAAGAAGATCATCTTGACTAAGAAAGTGAGTGCCATCGTAAAGCAAGATGTGTCGTAGAAATTTAAGGATCCTGGTAGCCCAACCGTACCTTGTGTAATTGGGAACTACTGAATTGAGCATGCAATTCTTGATTTAATAATGAGCGTAAATCTGATTCCCTACTCGGTGTACAAATAGTTAGGTTTGGGCGAATTAAAACCCACCCTAACCACATTACAACTTGCTGATTGTTCTATTTGTGTGCCGAGAGGGATAATTGAGGATGTGTTGATCTAGGTTGAAAGATTCTACTACCTCGTAAATTTTAGTCCTGGATACTAAACTCATCAGTAACATGAGCACTCAAATGCAATCATCAATTACAGGAATGGTGTCATGAGCATGTCCTTCTTTTCTATAACATTAGAGTTAAACATCTTTTTCAACACAGGCATACAGTTAGAGGATGATGACGATTTCCATGACATTAATATGATCGACTCTTTCGTGGAAGATAGAACGCCTTTGACCTTATCCTCTAACCCTTTAGAGATGTGCCTGGCCCACTCCTATGATTTTGATGATGATATATTTAGGAAGATGGTTGTCAAGCTTGATACTGTGCTGGTACTTGAAGTTAACTGATGAAGGCCACAATTTGAAAAATTGCCCCAAACCGAAGAAGTGGCTCTGTTGTCTAACCTTAAGGCACCGAAGCTTGACCTAAAACCTTTGCCCTCTAATTTGAAATATGTTTATTTAGGTCAAGATGAGACATACCTGGTGGTGATTTCATCCCACCTTGAGCAAGAACAGGAGAGTATGCTCATATCTATTCTCATTGAGCATAAGGGAGCCCTTGGATGGACGATTGTAGACCTCAAGGGAATTGACCATTCGATTTGTACTCACCGCATTTATCTCAAAGATAATGCGAAGACCTCGCGGCAATCACAATGTAGACTAAATCCAAACATAAAGGAAGTGATTAAGGCTGAGGTCCTTAAACTACTGAATGTGGGTATCATATACCCTGTATTTAATAGTTAATGGGTGAGTCCAACTCAGGTGGTTCCTAAGAAGTCTGGAATCACCATCGTAGCCAATGCCAATAATGAACTCGTGCCAACTATAGTTACTATTGGTTGGAGAATGTGCATTGACTATAGGAAGTTGAATACTGTCACGAGGAAGGACCACTTTTCTTTGCCCTTCATCAATCAAATTTTGGAAAGGTTAGCTGGTCATTCCTATTACTGTTTCCTTGACGGGTATTCGGACTAGAATCAGATAGAGATAGCCTTTAAAGATCAGGAAAAGAGTACATTTACATATCCTTACGACACCTTTACTTACCGAAGGATGCCATTCAGACTATGTAATGCCCACGCCACCTTCCAGAGATGCATGATGAGTATTTTTTCTGATATGGTGGGGTAATATCTAAAGGTCTTCATGGATGATTTCTCTATCTTTGGTCCATCTTTCAGTGAGTTCTTAGAGAGTCTTAAATGTGTGTTGAAAAGATGTGAAGAAAAGAATTTAGTACTTAATTGGGAGAAGTGCCATTTCATGGTTCGTAAGGAAATTATCCTTGGACATATCATTTCATCTAAAGGAACCAAGGTAGATAAGGCAAAAATTGATCTTATCTCTAACCTACCTCCACCTAAGAACATACGAGACATGCGATCCTTTTAGGACATGTCGGGTTTTATAGAAGATTCATAAAGGACTTTATTCTTCTCCCTCATCCTTTATGTAATCTACTTCAAAAGGATGCACCATATGAGTGGACTAAGCAATGCCAGGAAGCTTTCACAAAGCCATGTTCACCACTGCACCTATCATGGAGCCACCCGACTGGAGCCTTCCTTTTGAACTTATGTGCGACGCGTCTGATTATGCTCTTGGGGCTATTTTAGGCCAAAGAAAAGAAAAGAAGGCCTACATTATCCATTATGCAAGTAGAACTCTAAATCCTGCCTAAGTGAACTACTCGACTACAGAAAAGGAACACTTGGCCGTAGTGTTCACTTTTGACAAATTTAGGACTTACTTAATCGGATCTAAAATCATCGTTTACACAGATCATGTGCGACTCAAGTATCTTCTTTCTAAGAACGATGCTAAGCCCTGCCTGATGTGACAACCCAAGCTCAAAAACCGAGCTCACAAAATTCCCGATCGCCGAATCCAGTGCCCACAGCCTTCGTAGTACCCCATTCTCGACTCCCAATGCCTATACGCTAGATTTCAATCCTGGGATCCTACAAGGAAGATTTTCCAATGCACATTTATCTCGTAAGAAGCATAACCACAAGTTTACCCAAATCACAAAGGCAACATCATCATCACATATCCACTAATTTAAACATTTGAATACAATGCTGAAAGGGAAATACGAATGTCAAAATCAAAGCTCCAGGAGTCCACTGCACGCTCCAACCTCAACACTGCTGCGACTTAACGCTACCTGCACACGTCTATCATGCATAAGCTTATAGAAAGCTTAGAGGGTGGTGAAAGTGTGTGCACAAGATAAGTGTCAAGTATGCAATATCGGAGTAAGCAAAAATACTGCAAGTCTATAAATCATTTAATATTAGAATATGCAATGCGGATTGACTATGCAAATGAGAAATCATAGAGAGCTAAATATCAGATGCCAATGATACAATATAATATGTAAATCCTTAAGACCCATGAATACCATCAACATCATCTAGGCCATACATCAAACCTGTGCGTATCGCGCGATCATGTGGGGATAACTCCATCTCACAAGGAGTCCCATAAACATCTCAGCCCAGTGACATCTGCTTTAATCAATCATCCATCAAAACATGTATACGAATGATGGGGGCCTATAGAAGGACGATAGATCTAGTCCAAATATCAAGATAGGATCACTGATTTAAAATGAGTCACGATAGTTAAGGAAAGAATCTAACTTATAGCCACCACAACATCAGATGATACTCCTGATGTGGGATAAAGTTTTGCCTTCACTCTATGCACAGTAGCCTGCCAATCACTGGTAGCTTGCTCAGGTCCTCATGCCCCGCCCCCTCAGTGTTCGCCCATGTGCACCCACCCACATGTGATCATAGTGATGGAGCATCACAATTCCCCCACCAAGGGCAGATCCGAGTCTAAGTGCAATAAGTGGGCTTCCTTACCCTCTTTATTGCATAATAAAGTAGACTTCCTATGGGGCCCAATAATTAGGGTTAACCCACTTAGAAAATTATGAGAATAGGCCTAACAAGGCCTAAGGGAAGGTCAAAATGTGGATATTTAGCCATCATCACCCATCAATGTGGACATTTAACCAACATTGCTCCCAAGGAGTGGCCTACATAGAGCCAAACGTAAAGTAGACCCATGGCCTCACACAAGGGCCTAATACACATCACGATGGGCCTCGCATACATCACATCGGGTCTCACTCATGGGCCTCATATACATCATTTTGGGCCTCAACATATGGGCCAATATATATCACATCGGGCCTCATCAAAGGGGCCCCAAATACATTATATTGGGCCTCACCAAATGGGCCAATATATATCACATCGGGCCTCATCAAATGGGCCTCAAATACATCATATTGGGCCTCATACAAGGGCCTCATATACAACAGTGGGCCACACTACTTGGGCCTCATATACATCAAATAGGCCACAACAATGGGCTGCATCGTCTACACCATTAATCTATTTTAGAGATCTTTTACAGAATTACCCAAAAAATGAATCGTATCAAAAGATCATCTAGACCATACCACAAATAACAGTGGAGACAATGATTTCCACTGTTTAAACCTCACAGGGCCACCATAACATTTATTTTCCATCCAATCTGTTTATAAGGTCACAAAGACCTGAATTAAGAGGAAAAACAAATTTCATACTGATCCAAAACCTCTGTGCTCTCAAAAGGGTTTCAATGGTAGGCGTTCACTCCTCCACTGTTTTTTTGCAGTGTGGACCACCAGATAAATCTGTCTTATTTTTTTAATCTCAAGCCTTAAGATGGGCTCACCAATTGGATGGACGGTTTGGATGTAACACATACATCATGCTGGATGCGTAGAACTTGTTGACGTCTTTCCAGCATAGCAGCCACGCTGCTAGGACCCACCGTCTAGGTGATGGACGGCTGGGATATAACATATACATCATGAGGGGTCCACAAGGCTAGCTGACGTCATCAGCTATATAACTGGTGTGCGGCCAGGCCTCCGTCTAGATGGACGGTCTGGATGGGACCGTTAGGGGTTGGTGATGTCAATACACTAGTTATGTAGCTGTTGTGGAAGACCAGCCAATTAGCTTCTCCAGCGGTGGGTTCCCACGTGGGGCCCACCATCACACACATATATATATGATATATATAACACATATATTATTATATATATTATAGTATATATATGATATATATTCTTCTTTTTTTTTCTTTAAAAAACTATTGTTCTTTCTCTTTACACAGTCCAACACGTCCCATGTATGGATGTAATACATTCATCAACGTGGGGTCCACGTACACGTGGACCACCAGCCACATACACCAAGGTGGCCCCATGTACACATGGCCCACTGATGGACGGTGTCGATACTGCACTCGTGCAGTGAGTGGGGTCCACAGACGATGCAGATAATGTACATACATCATGGTGCGTCCCACGTCAGCATGGCCCACCGCCTGGATCAAACTGATATTTGTGTTTTCCCTTTTATTTTGGCCTGTCCAGACGGACGGGCAGCAATCCCATCTGCTGGATAGTCCAACAAGGTGGGTCACGAGGTTAGATGACATGGACATGAAACATCATGGTGGGCCATCGCACACATACACTAGGTGGGCCACACACCTCATCATCAACATAAAAATGAAAGAAAGAGAGAGAAGGAGAGAGGAAGAAATGTGTGAAGGGGAGGGACCCCGCTACTATGGGCCCTCCCTATACAATGCATACATCAAGATGGGTCCCACCATATGTGGGCCCTCAAATCATCAAAATCAAGATGATGAACACCCACCGTTGGATCTCCTCTTCCTTCTTCCGCCAATGCATCCTAGAGTTTAATGGAACATGTTCAATGGTTTAGATTGATCATGGAGGGTGGGATTGGGTGGTAGGAAGGTGGGCCACACTAGTTTCTTTGGGGAGCTTGGACGATTGCTCTCATGGTGGCTTAGAAGATGGGTAGAGAAATGAGAGAGAGAGAGAAGGTTGTAAGGAGAGAGGGATGGATGATGGAGTGATGGGTGAGTGAGTGATGTGTACTTGTCATGTAAGGGATGGGTTGCTTTGGTAAGGGAGTGATGGGATATGTACTTGACTAGTGATGTGTACTTGATTGATGTGATTGATTGATTGATTCGACATATTCTCTTGGGTTTTACAAAGCATGGTGTTTTCCTCAAACTGAACGTGGGCCCACATCTCCTGGCCTGGGTATCGCCTCGGCACGCGAGATGTGGCATCGAAACCGCGGCGATGGTGCGGTCGCAAGAGTGAAAGTCTCGGGTTGAGCCGACTCAGATTGACAGGGTATGACTTAAGGATGTGTGCAGATGCTATATATGCATCGTAGGTCATCAAAATTCGACCGGGAGGACTACAGAAGCCTATGGAATGGTACGGTCTAGGATACAGGCCTCACACCTGATAAGATGGATCCTCTTACTCCAAGAATTTGATTTAGAAATAAAGGATAAAAAGGGAGTAGAGAACATAGTGGATGATCATCTTTCCCACCTTAATTCCTCTGACTCCCTTGAGATGGCACATATTAATGACATGTTCTCTGACAGACAATTGTTTAAAGTCTTCCATTCACCTTGATTCCCTGATACTGCTAATTATCTTACCACAGGTTTCACACCGACAGATTGGACTGTGCAAGATAAGAAGAAAATTTTCATCGAGGTGCGCAAATTCTTCTGAGACGATCCATATTTATTTAAATACCACCTAGACCAAATCTTAAGGAGATGTGTGCCAGACGATGAGCATCAGAGTGTCATCTTCTTCTGTCACTCACAGGCCTGTGGTGGTCACTTTTCTATTAAAAAGACCATAACCAAGATTCTGCAATGTGGCTTTTACTAGCCCACTATGTTCAAGGACGCTCATGAATTTTATAAGGCTTGTGAGTGTCGTTCTATTGAAATATGATGCCCTTGAACCCCATCCTTATCATAGAAGCATTTGAATGCTGGGCCATCGATTTCATGGGACCATTCCCCAATCTTTTGGAAATCTATATATTTTGCTCGCTGTCGACTATGTCACTAAATGGGTCGAAGCAATTCCGTGCCGGAACAATGACCACTGCACGGTAATTAAATTGTTAAAAGAGAACATCCTTTCTTAGTTCGTAATGCCTCAAGCCATCATTAATGATGGAGGCTCACATTTTTGTAATAGGCCATTCGAGAATTTAATGAAGAGATATGGTATTTCCCATAAAGTGAGCACTCCATACCACCCATAAACAAGTGAGCAAGTTGAGATTTTCAATAGGAAAATTAAACATATTTTAGAAAAGACGGTTAACCCTGATTATAAGGATTGGTCAATATGATTGACCGATGCCTTATGGGCCTACCGTACTGCATTTAAAACCCCTATTGGAATGTCTCTCTTTAGACTTGTCTATGGGAAGCCTGTCACTTGCCTATTGAGTTGGAACATAGAGCCTACTGGGCAATCAAAAATTTGAATTTCAATCTGGACAATGCTGGCTCACTATGCAAACTTCAGTTAAATGAACTTGAAAAAATCCGGAATGATGCGTATGAGAACTTGAGAATCTACAAGGGTATGATGAAGGCGTTTCATGACCAACACATTCTGTAAAAATCATTCACGCCAGGTCAGAAAGTCCTTTTGTATAATTCTTGGTTATATTTCTTTCCGGGTAAGCTTCGATCTCGTTGGACTAGCCCTTTCACCGTTATCACTGTTTATCCTCATAGGGTTGTCAAGATTCGAAATCCAGACAATGGCTATGAGTTTAAAGTAAATGGATATCGATTAAAGCCATTTGTCGAGAAATTTGATTTAGAGGACATGTCCATGCTCTGAGGGATCCTGTGTACCAGGATTGATCTCCTAGTCTGACGGAGGTATAGGTAGGTTTATTGCTTTCATAGGACTAGGGTAGTTTACTTTTTATCGTTCTAAGATAGTCGACTTTATGCCGTTAGGATAGTTTGCTTTCCAGTTGTTTTAGAATAGTTTGCTTTTGTTGGTATCACTCTTGTGTTGACCAACCTTCATGCTAAGATCTCTTTGGAAAAAAAAGTTGTTCAATTTCCTCGTCAGCTACTATCTTTCCATCACTTCTCCTTTACTTTCATTATCTCATATGCATTGCATGCTTATATCTTTTACATTAAGGATAATGTAGATTTTAGGTTAGGGATGAGAGATTAGGTTACCTAATTAGTATTTTCTCAGTCTTGAAAAAAAATTGTGAAAATTTTTAAATTTTTTCTAGAAATTCTTGTGAATTCGAAGTGATTTTGAAGTTCATCCATGATTTAGAAGTACAAGATACTTAATGTTTGTAATTTATGACTCTTGGATTCAGCTATCTGTTAGATTTCATAGTTAAGTTCGAATTATTAAAAGTTTTAAACATTGATTGAGTCATGATTTCACATGTCACATCGAGCTTACACATTAAGGTTTCAGTTCGATATTGAATTATTAACTTAGTAATCACTAAGCATGGAAGGAACCAACCTGGGGAATTTATCCATCATGTTCACTGGAAAAAAAAGAGGAGAATACCCAGCTAAAAAAATAGTTGTGTTCGAAAACAGCTACCTGTTAAAGATCTTTAAAAAGGTTGACATAGTGTGAAGCTATCAATGGAAAAATCAAAAGCTGGAAGAGTAAAAAGGCTGAACTGTAAGGCAAGTTTCAATTTAGGTTGGGTTATGCAGGAATGTTCTGTTTGATTATCAATGTTATCATGAAAATTGACAATTAGACTCTCAATGACGATAAGCCGAGATTACACTATACACCCATAAAACTTAATATTTTGAATTGTTCTAATCGATGGATTAATACTTTGAACTTGATTATGAAGTTTACCATACACTTGAGTCTAGGAGAAAGTATCGCCCAACATTCATGAATCTTAGAATTTTATTGATTGGGTTTTTTAAAAAAAATCACTCGAGTTTATAGAAATTATCCTGTAATTCTTGAAATATGTCTCATACTTTGCTCGGGACTAGCAAAATGCTGGTTGGGAATTGTGTTGAGGGTTAAATATTACATATTAGAACCCAATTATTGCATGATTTTATGAACATGATACTTTTTAATGTCCTATTTTAATCATATTTGTGTTGCAAGGTGAATTTAGGAGCTTGGACTGAAAAGGGTACTAAACGCATGGATTTAACACTCAAAAATCATTAAGGCAAAGGACGGATCCCAAGGGACCAAGATTGAAGAATTTACATGCCAAAGATCCGAGAAAATCAAGTGATTGAAGTAAAAAAGGGCCTGAAAGTTATCCTGAATGCAAGATCATAGGGTTCCCACCATCCGTTTGGCTCGAAAATTTATATCTGGCCTGAGGACCTTAAATTAACTGTACACGTCAAAATTCAACCCTTGTATCCTTGTGGAAGTGGCCCAACATACATATCAGTCCATAATTCATTGATCTAGGGCCCACCTGATATCTGGAAATGCTTTAATTTTGGTCTTAACCCCTCAAATTAGACGATAAAATGGATGGATGGAGCGGATTTCTCACAAACATCACGATGGACCCCACATGCGATGTGCGTGTACATAGCACATGCGCACGTGAGCTGCACTGGACCCCAGCCCTGGTTAAAGTCAGGCTGACCCGACTCTTCTTACAAGCGGACGGACCTACGTCCGCTGGGATGCATTAGTGGGCCATCCCCATAATCCTAATAGATGATCTAGACCGTCCATTCGATCCAGGACGAGGGACTGACCATACACATGTTGATTTCTTGGTCCCATGCACATGTACACACGTAGATCGGCGTAAAACGTAGGATGAACGACGGGAAGATTTGATACAGTGGGTCGCACCAAACTCGACCAAAACCACCCCTTTCCGACCGAAAGCATGCTAGGAATCCAATGGATGGGGTGGATTTCTTCGAAAACATCACTATGGGGCCCACCGAACATGTGAACACAAGAACTTTCCTATGGCCTGTGTCCGGGAAAACCACATCTTCAAGGCTATTTGGCGATCTTGGTTGGGATCGGACCGACGATCTCAGCCATTCAAATCACTCCCAAGGAGGGCTGACCAGGGGTAAGAAGCCTGAAGAGCTCAAATCCCACAATTGGAACGTCCATCATCCTGAAAACTAGGCCCAACACAAGGTTTCTTACGGCTTTCATTACGCACGCTGCTGTGCTGCGTAAAGAAAGTTTCCATAGGAGTTTTCTCCACCGACTCCGGCACTAACTGCACATGGTTATAAAAGGGAGAGAGAAAGAGAGTGGAGAACATCTTGGACGTGAAGAGAAGAACGTGGAAAGAAGAGAGAAATGGCGTGGACGACGACGGCTTCATCAACTTCCCTCCTTCTTCCTTTCCTTCTTACTTTATTTATAGCTTTCCTTTAAGAGATTCTAGTTTATCATGTCTATGATGAGCTAAACCTCTTAGCTAGGGCTAAGAGGTGAAGCTTGTAGTATGATGGGAAGTTTTCTATGCCTTTGATTCATGTTTAAGTTGAACCATCTTTGGTTCTGGTTTGATTATGTGGAATATTTGTAGTTTTTAATGGTTTATTATGAGTTAAATTACAATGGATCTGCGATAGCCTCAGGTATGTTCTTTGCATTACAGGGATTGCGAATATGGGTACCCTATTGTTCACCCTCGTCTCATGGACATGGTTGGATGATGGAACCCTTCCTAACGTTCATAACTCCCTTAGATTGGTTGTGGATCGGTTCAATTATGTTGTTTGCTTTGTCTCATGGGCATGGTTTTGTGATGGAATCAAGTCTAATTCACATCCTTCTCATCTCTTGAAAACTAGATCAAAGGAAGTTCAGATTTGGATTTTAATGAAATATCTTCCAATTGGATGAAGATGGACTTTAATTCCAATTGTATTTATGAATTAAGCATAGATCTCCCTGATCTCTACAAATTGATCCTTGGCACCCTAGTTTCCCACCTTTGAATTTTACAAGTGTTAGTTTAATAGTTCATAACTATTCTCTTAAATTCTTCTGATTTAGATACATTTTCTTCTAGTTCTACTTCTTGTTACTTTCAAAATACGTACAAGGTTCAGTCCCTGTGGATTTGACCTCAGTCTTACCAAGATTATTACTACATCACAACCCTATACTTGGGGTGGTGAACAACCAACTACAGGCCGACCTGACCATAGGTCGAATATAGGTCGGCTACAGGTCAACACTATCTACAACGAACTGTCTATAATGGAGTTAAATGATCATCGAGTTCAACTAAGGTGAATGCTGATCTTCCAAGAAGCTCAGTATTACCTGCTTTCACTATATTTGACACCTTCGCCTCCCAACCTTTCCCCAAACCAATAGTCTGGGAATTTCTCCAACGGCCCAAAGACCTCTCCCAAGATCTTCGGAGGACAAAATCATATCCCGGGGATCTCGTATGACCGTAATCTCAAGAAGATCTCTAGTATATCAGCAGTCCTAAATAAGAAAGACTCTTTACGGTGTGATCTTCCCTCTTATATAAATAGGAGCATCTCTAATAGTGAAAGGTATGCAAAATCTCTCACCCAAAACCCCTCAATACTACAAGACTCAGATTCCTATGCTGACTTGGGCATTGAAGGGCCCCTTACTCTAGCCAGGGTCTCCTTTGTGCTCTTCCTGTGCAAGTACTCAAAGGTCGAAAAAGAGTGGACCAGATTTTTGCATAAATAGTTTGGCGCCATTTGTGGGAACGACATCTTAAGCCATTCCTGCTCTACCATAAATACTCAATCTACAATGGCGAAATGAAAGAAGAAAGCTCTAGCTGCCATTGCTGTAGCCCAGTCCAAGCTCTTCCCATACCATTGCTGCAGCCCAGTCAGAGCTCTTCCTGAACCATTACTGCAGTTAAGTCAGGGATCTTCTTGAACCATTGCTGTAGCCTAGTTAGAGCTCTTCATGAAACATTTGATGCAGTGAATCAGAGCTCTTCCTAAATCATTACTGCACCAAGTCAGAGCTCTTCCTAAACCATTGCTGTAGCTAAGTCAGAGCTCTTCCTGGACTATTGCTGCAGCTCAGTCAAAGCTCTTCATGAATCATTTGATGCAGTGAATCCAGAGCTCTTCCTGAATCATTACTGTAGCCAAGTCAGAGCTCTTCCTGAACCATTGTTGTAGCTAAATTGGTAGCAATAATGGTTTAAGAAGAGCTCTGACTTGGCTACAACAATGGTTCATGAAGAGCTTCGACTTGGCTACAGTAATGACAGCTAGAGCTTTCTTCTTTCATTTTTCCATTGTAAATTGTTTGGAGTATTTGTGGTAGAGTAGGAACGACTTAAGATGTCATTCCCACAGACAGCGCCAAACTATTGATGGAAAAATCTAGTCCACCCTTTTTCAACCTTTAAGTACCTGCATAGGAAGAAGACAAAGGAGACCCTAGCTAGAGCAAGGGACCCTCCGATGCCAATGTTAGGCTAAGAATCTGGGTCTTGTAGTATTGATGGGTTTTGGGTGAGAGGTTTTGCGTACCTTTCACCATTAGAGATGCTCCTATTAATATAAGAGGGAATATCACACTGTAAGGAATCTTTCTTATTTAGGACCACTGATATGCCGGAGATCTTCCTGAGATTGTGGTCGTCTGAGATCTCGGGGATATAATTTTATCCTCTGAAGATCTTGGGAAAGATCTTCAGGCCGTTGGAGAAATTCCCAGACTGTTAATTCGGGGAAAGGTCGGGAGGCAAAGGTGCTAGATATAGTGAAAGCAAGTAATACAGAGCCTCTTGGTAGATCAATATTTGCCTTAGTTGAACCCGATGATCATTTAACTCCATTGTAGATAGTGCTGACTTATAGCTGAGCTATATCCGACCTATGGTCGGGTTGACCTATAGTTGGACGTAGGCTGATTTATGGTTGTCCAATGGCCGAGCTATAACTGAGCTATGGCTGGGCAGTAATTGATCTAGAGTTGACCTGTGGTCGATCTATAGTCAACCTATGGTTGATATATAGTTAAATGGGCTTATAGCCGTGTTCTTTGAGTGTCCTTACGGTTGTATCGACCTCCTTGGAGGTCGGCCTGTTTATGGACATATACGCCTTATATGGCTCGGGTTTCGCTGGGCCCATGCTGGTTCAGTAGAGTTGGTCCATTCCATAACCCAACTTATCGACTTGTCCATTTTTCCCCCTATAGTAAGCCCCCCTTACTTCTCGAGCTAACCTATGGAGGTTCGAGAAGTAAGTTGGTTGGAGCTAGGTCAGATTATACATGGACTAGGTGGAGTCGTATTGTCATTAATGCCAAGTATGGTGGCCATCAAAGAAGTTAAAACGTTTCAGTTCCTTATCATGGCACGTCGTTTCGTGGCTCATGGTCATGTGAGGTGCCAAGCCGTCTTTTTTACGACGGACCAACAAGGTCGTGACGTGTGACATCATACTCAATATTGGGGTCAACCAGCGCATGAGGTCATGCCATGTGTTAAGTTGGGCTAGTCAAGGGGGCGTCGTATGGAATTGCATTCATGAGTATTTTTAATGACCGCCACATCGTACTGCTATGTAATGGAAGCCCTAACCCGTCCATCTGCATTTTTTCTTCTTCCCCCCTTTGTCTTTTCATTCCTCTTTGGGCGATTTCTAGCATCTGTTTTCTTCTTCAATCAGGCTAGAGACTTGCTTGTTATTTCCCTAGTGAGCTCCATCTCCCCCTCCTCATTTTTTTCTATTTCTGAGCAATTTTATTCGTAAAAACCACCATGTCAAGCTCACCTATAGTTGGGCCAACCTAACTTATGGATCGTCCTCTCCTCAACAAGTAGTTTTTCCTTAGGATAGTCTTATTGTAAGGCCCATATCCTAGACCGTACCATTCCATAAGCTTCCACGATCCTCCCGGTCGAATTCTGGCAACCCGTGACCTGTAATTGGTGTTTGAACGTGACCCTAAGTCACATCCTGTATATCTATGTCGACTCGACTCGAAACTTGTATCCTAGCGACCGCATCGTCGCCACGGTTCCAACGCCGCGTCTCGCGGGCCGATCCAATACCCAGGCCAGGAGATGTGGGCCCATGTTTATTTTGAGGAAAATGCCATGCAAGAGAATCTCTACCAAATGTCAAATCAATCCCATCAATCAAAGTACACAACCCATCAAGTCAAGTACTCTATCCCATCCCCAAGTACATAACCCATCCCCAAAGTCAACTCTCTCTCTCCACCCATCCCTTCCTTACACCCATCACCCATCACTCCACCCTTCACCCATCACTCCTCTCCCTCAAGAGAGAGCCAACATCCAAGCATCCTAAGGGAGAAAAGAGTAGCTAGGTGTGGCCCACTCCCTACCACCCAATCTTCCCATCCAACCATCAAAACTTCATTATCAATCATCAAAGAGAGAGCCAAGGAGTATGACATTCTAAGGAGCCAAGAAGATCCAACGGTGGGTGTTCATAGCGCTAGATTTTGGTTTTTGATTTTGGATCCACTCAATTTTTGGGGCCCATCTTGATATATGCATTGTAATTCCTAGAGGAGCTCATAATGGCGGAGCTCCTCCACTACACGTCGTCTCTCTCTCTCTCTCTCTCTCTCTCTCTCTCTCTCTCTTTTGATATGTGGCCCACTTGATGATACATGTATTTTTATCCATACCATCCACCGAGTCGGCCCACCTGGTAGTCCATTTGGACGAACCTAATTGAAGGAAAATATAAATATTAGCTTTATTCAAAGCTATGGTGGGCCACACATGTGGACCCACCTTGATGAATGGGTCGCATCCTGACCGTCTAGCTACTGGACAGTGGGACTCCACCATACTGCAATGTATGGTTTTTATTAGTACCATCCATGTGGGACCCATGACATATGTGTTCTTCCAACCATTCATCTGTAGTGGTGCAGATCAGCAGCACCGTGATGCATGTGATTGATCCACACCGTCCAGCCTCCTGGATGGTGTGACCCACCTCAATGCATCCTATATATATAATATAAATATATATTAATATAATATTATGGTGGGCCCCACGTGGGACCCACCTCCAGTAGAAGCGGATCAGCTGGTGTATTTCACCTAGCTATTTAGTTGTTGACTAATGTTAGCAAGGTGCATGGGCCTCCATCATGAGGTACATGTTATATCGCAACCATCCAAGAGGGACCACCTGATGATGTGTTGTACATCCAGGCCCATCCCATCCTGGCCGTCCAGATCATGGGCCAACCATGATATATGTGCTCCATCCACACTGTCCAGATGACTGGACGGTGGAAACCCACCGTAAAGTATGTGCTATATCTGCACAGTCCATCCATACAGGACCCACCTTAATGTATTTTATCCCACTGTCCATGTGGATGATGAGGACCTCTACCTATTCAGCTGCTGCACCTCACATCAGCAAGCTATGTGGGTCCCACCAGCTAGGCAGCTATGGTATTGACGTCAACAAATTCTGTGGGGCCCACACATGATATACGTATTTTATCCATGCTGCCTAGCAGCGTGGGCTCCACACACATGTGGACTCCACTGTGATGTATGAATCGTGGGACCCACCTCTGATGTATTTATTATCCAGACCGTCCATCTGTTAGACCCCAGCAGCATATAGCTACTGGAATGACATCAGTAAGTTCTGTGTGTCCCGCATGATGTATGTACTTCATCCCAGCCGTCCTCCATTTGTGGGATGCGGGGCCCTGATCAAGTGTTTTATCGCCACCATCCAGCAATGGACGGTGGGATCCACACCATTATATATATGTTTCATGCCTGCCATCCATTTGGTTGGTCCCACCTTGATTATATGAGTTATATCCCCACCGTCCATCTCTAGACGGTGCTGTGGATGCACTGTGATATATGTATTGTATCCTCTACACAGTCCAATCCGCTGGACGTGCGGTCCCCCCCCCCCCCCCCTCACTTGATATATGTGTTGTACATCCATGTTGATCATCTGGTGGGCTCATTTGGAGGTGCAGGCCCACCTGCTATATGTGTAGGGCCACCTTGATGTATATTCATGGTACCCATCTGTTTTGTTGGGCCATGGGCTGCCCTATCAAGCCCACTATAAATATGATGAGGCCCATCTAATGAGGCCCTATGTGATGTATTTATGGCCCATGTACCGGGGCCCATTGTGATGTACATGTGGCCTATGAGTGAGACCCGATGTGTTGTATATGAGGGCCATATGATGAGGTCCGATGTGTTGTATATGAAGCCCATGTGATGCGTCCCATGGTGGTGTATATGAGGACCACTATGATGTGTAATACGCCCATATGATGAGGCCCGATGTGTTGTATGTGAAGCTCATGAGATATAGCCCATTGATGTATATGAGGCCCATGTGATGCGGCCCACTCGATGTATGAGACCCTTATGTAAGGCCCATTAAGATTCTATGTGACCCATTATGTTGTGTACGGGGCCCTTGTGTGAGGCTATAGGCCCACTATACGTTAAGCTCTATGTGGGTCACTCCTTGGGAGCAATGTTGGTTAAATGTCCACATTGATGGGCAATGATGGTTAAATACCCACATTCTGACCTTCCCTTAAGCCTTGTTAGGCCCATTCTCATCATTCTTTAAGTGGGTTAACCCAAATCATTGGGCCCCATTGATGTTGCATGGTCCATCATCTCCGTAGATGGATGGCTCCATGCTATTTGATTTGATATATCCACGACCGAGGGTTGATCTTTACATTATGGTTTAGATCGGTTGTTCATCTATGGACCCCCGCCTTGCATGTAGGCTGATTATCGAGGTTGATTATTGATGCCGATTATCGAGGCTGATTATCGGTGCCGGTTATCGATACCGATTATGAGTATATGATAACATAGCATCATGATACATGCCCATATGCATCATTTACATGTTTGTTATGAGATGTGGTTAACCATTGCATATACCATAGGGTGGATTATTATGGGACTCCCTGATAGGAGGAGTTACCCACATGAGCACACGGTACGCGCAAGTTTAACGCATGACTGAATGGTATGACTCATGTATCTCGCATTTTATGATATAACCACCGCATGCTCTAGTGATATTAGGGCAGTGGCCTCCACAGGCATGTTGTGGATGGCCAGATGGGACATAGAAAATATTTGGTTCTAGCATACGAGCGTCATAGATGTCCCTGAGTGAAAATCCTTAAACCTCCGTGGCTAGGAGAGGCCCCAACGTCTAAGACCGAGTGGATATATATGAGCGCATGAGGGTCGTATACCAGTAGGCCACGTCTCCCACTGTGTTGTGGTCAGTTGGGAGGGGGTGTGACCTTACCCGCCTGAGTGAGGGGGCAATATCTAGGTTAAGTTTGACCAGCTTAAGGAATGGGTTCGCTATCGATGAACCGGGCCTGATATTAGCAGGCAGATTGTGAGGTCTCTTCCACTTACCCAGTTGTGTGCTTGGATAGGGGCGACAAGATAACGTTGACTGTAATAGACCCCGGTGATGATCCCAAGGATGTATGGTACTGATATGTGGACTTATTGGGCAGGAGTTGCATACTCAGCATTTTACTCATTCATTCACTATCCACTCGGGCTGGTGGTGCGCAACTAATTGTTATGTGTACCTTCACTATGGCCAAGATTTTGGTTGGGGCATGCGACCAACCTAAGATCAGGAGTCTACTACATTGAGTCTAACTATCCAAATTTAGGTATGGGACTGGTTTGGATAGAAGTCCTTTGTTATGGACCCCATAGCATGCGATACTACGTACTATCATCCCGACTTCACACTCCAGCTTAGTCATTCCATTCGTACTGCATATTGCATCCCCGATATATGACATTTTGGGTTGCTATGTTTCTGTATTTATATGGCCTAGATGAGGTTGACAACATTCATGGATTCATCAAGATTTGCATATTGTATTACTTCCTCAGTATATGATATTGGCTTATTATGTTTACATCGCATAACGTGGATAAAGTTGATGATATTTATGAACTTACAGACATATTTTTGCATTGCTCTAATATTACATACTTGGCACTTACCTTGCGCACACACTTACACCACCCTTTAAGCTTTCTATAAGCTTATGCACGATAGATGGGTTCAGGTGGCGTTAGGTTGCAACAGTGTTGAGCTTAGAGTGTGCAGCTATCTTTTGGAGCTAAGATTTTTGATATATGCATTTCCCTTTCAGCACTGTATTCAAAAGTTTATATTAGTCAATATGTGATGATGATGTTGCTTTCGTGATTTAGGTAAACTTGTGGTTATGCTTCTTACGAGATAAATGTACATTGGAAAATCCTCCTTATAGGATCCAAGGATCGAAATTTGGCATATGGGCGCTGGGAGCCGAGAATGGTGCACTACGGAGTCTGTCGGCACTGAATTTAGTGATCGAGAATTTTGTGAGCCCGGTTTCCGAGTTTAGGGTGTGACACTTAGTTTAACGGTTCATGTCGTTCCGACCTGTCCTAGGTGTAGTCTGCCGACCTGACCTAAATGTAGTCTACAGACCTGTCCTATCGAGACTGAGGTGACCTGTCGAGGGTGAGCCGATCTGATGATGTTGAGCTTACCTGCCGAGGTCAGGCTGACCTGGGGGTAGTATATCTTCATGCGTTCGACGTCCCATGGGTAAGGTAAGAGCCCCTCATGTCTTCTAGTCGATACATTCCTCAGTATTCGATGTCAAGGTCGGAGTTGGCCGACGAGCCTTATTGTCTAGCTGACCTGCCAAGGCCGACTTGTCGAGGCTGAGCTGACCTTCCAAGGCCAAGCAAACCTAGGAGTATTATGCCGACATGCCAAGGCCAAGCTGTCGAGGCCAAGATGACTTACCGAGGCTCGATCGTCAGGTTTCCTTGCTTAGCTCGGCTTCTTTCAGCATTTACTTTAGCTTAGTGTTCAAGGGAGTGTACGAATGGAAGTGACTTTCTGGATGTCGGTTGGTATGCTGGCATCAGTCTTGGTCGTCTTCTTTCTTTCTTTTGGCACTAACGGAAGAGTACTTCCCTTCTTCCCTTTACTTTATATCCTTGACCGAGTTGTTTCCTCTTTGAGCAGTAGAGCTTCGGGTAAGAGATCGAGCACTGAGCTGACTTGTCGAGGCTGGGCTGACCTTTTGAGGTCGACTTGAGCTACCAAGGCCAAGCTAACCTGCTGAGGTCGAGCGAAACTATTGAGGCCGACGGGACCTTTTGAGGCCGAGCTGATCTATTGAGGCCGAGCAAACCTATTAAGGCCAAGTTGAGCTGTTGAGGTTGAGCTGAACTATTGAGGTTGAGTTGAGCTGTTGAGGCCGAGCTAAGCTACCGAGGCTAAGCTGAGCTGTTGAGGCTAAGTTGACCTACCAAGGCCGAGCTGAGCTATTGAGGCCAAGCGGACCTATTGAGATCGAGCTGAGCTGTTGATGCCGAGCAGACTTGTTGAGGCTGAGCTGAGCTGCCAAGGCTTAGCTGACCTGTTGAGGCCGAGCTCACTATTGGGGGAAAAATGGACAAGTTGATAACTTAGCTTATGGAATGGACCAACTCTATTGAACCCACATGAGCCTAGTGACACCCGAGTTTGATAAGGCGTCTATGTCCAGAAACAGGCCGACCTCCAAGGAGGTCGATATAAGTGTAAGGATACTCAAAGAACACGACTACGAGCCCATTCGACTACAGATCAACCATAGGTCGGCTATAAATTGACCATAGGTTAACCCCAGATCGATTACTGCCCAGATATAGCTCGGCCATTGGACAACCATAAATTGGCCTACGTCTAACTACAGGTTAACCCAACCATAAGTCGGATATAGCTCGGCTATAGGTCAGCACTGTTTACAATGAACTATCTACAATTGAGTTAAATGATCATCGGGTTCAACTAAGGTGAATGTTGATCTACCAAGAGGCTCGGTATTACCTGCTTTCACTATATCTGGAAGCTTTGCCTCCCGACCTTTCCCTGAACTAACAGTCCGGGAATTTCTCCAACGGCCCGAAGATCTCCTAAGATCTTTGGAGGATCAAATCATATCCTGGGGATCTTGGACGACCGTAATCTTAGAAAGATCTCCAACATATCAATAGTCCTAAATAAGAAAGACTCCTTATGGTGTGATCTTCCATCTTATATAAATAAGAGCATCTCTAATGGTGAAAGGTATGCAAAATCTCTCACCCAAAATCCCTCAATACTACATGACCCAGATTCCTAGCCTGACTTTGGCATCGAAGGGTCTCCTTTGTCTTCTTCCTGTGTAGGTACTCAAAGGTCGAAAAAGGGTGGACCAGATTTTTGCATCAACAGGGACTATTCTCCTATGCTAGCTGTTATTAGCTTCTAATGGTTTTGGTTAGTGAATTTTGTTATTGATTAAAATTATATATTCAAATGTTAGAATTATTATATGGTTGTGATTCTTATACTATGTTTATTGAATTGATAATATATTACTTAGGTTGTATGAATTTGGTATTCATCTGAGCTCAATTTTGTAGAAATAAGTAAAGGTACATTTGGCACGCTAAGTGTTTGGTTAAATGTATAAATGAAAATTTTAACAGAATATGATTAATTCATGCATATGAACATGATTAGGATATTATGAACTTGGTTTATTTGAGATTATGTAAGTATTATGGTATCTAGCTCCTATGATTGCCAAATTTTGTAGCACCAAAACCTCTTGGAATATGTGCTTATGTAGTTCATCTACATATCCATGACATTGCATCTTATGTACAAAGACAAAGGTCTTTACTTCAAGAACTTCAAATGCAAGATTACATGTTCATGTTCAAGTACAACATCAAGTGTGAATTCAATCTTTCAAGCTTCAATAGTTTAAGTTTTCAAAGCTTCGTCCAAGTGAAGACAAAGTTCCTATACTTTGAATGTAAGCCCCGTGTCCTAGACCATACCATTCTGTGGACTTCCGCGGTCTTCCCGGTCAAATTTCGACAACCTTCGACTCTTAACCGATATTTGCGCGCGACCCTGAGTCACACGCCGTCAACTTGAATTAACTCAACCTGAGACTTGTACCCTTGCGACCGCGCGTCGCCGTGGTTCCGATGCCATGACCCGCGCACCGATCTGATACCCTGGTCAGGAGATGTGGGTCCGGGTTCGGTGCGAGGAAAATGCCGCGCATTTGCAATCCCAAGAGAATCTCTACAACATGTCCCATTAATCAAGTACTCATCAATCACTTTATATGTCAAGTACCTACCCCATCACACCCATCCCTCTCTCACCCACAAGTCAACAACACCCATACCTATCCCATCCCAATCTTACCAAAAAGTCAAGGCAACCCATACATTCCCATGCCATATCCCTTACACCACTCCTTTCTCTCTCATTTCTCATTTTCCTCCCTAGAGCAACCCAACGTCCATGCTAGAGAGTTCCATGAGAAAATCTTTGTATGGCCCACTCCCTATTACCCAATCTTCCATCTTAGTCATCCAATCCTTATCTTCCTCCATTAAAGTTGAAGACAAGAAGCTAAGGAGTCCATGGAGCTTAGAAGAAGCGGAATCAGTGGGTGATCGTGAATGTTTGTTTTTTATCTTTTTTATTTATTTAACGGTCCACATATGTGGGACCCACCTTGATGTATTCTTATATTCAAGAGGGGCCCATAGTGGCGGGGCCCCTCTGATATTATCGATGTCTCTCTCTCTCTCTTGTGTATGATGGCTTGTGGCCCACCTTGATGCATGATGTCATCCACCCCATCCACCCATCCAAAACGATGTGACCCACCTTGATCATGCCCCTTTTAATCGGCGCCGTCCATCTATTTTATCCAGGCCATCCAGTGGGCCTGGATGATTGAAAACACATAACAGCTTGATCCAAAATCAGGTGGGCCACGTCCATGTGGGACCCACCATGAGACTTGTGTTATATCCACACTGTCCAGCGTCCAGGGACGCTAGACGTGTGTGACAGGGAAGTGTGAACTGCGGTGGGTGTACTAACAGAGTGTCAGCTAACGGTGGGGTCCATGGGAACCACCTCCATCCTCCACCCCTCCAAATGGGCCACACTATGATGTATCTGCTTTATCCAAACCATCCACCGTTCTGGACAGTGGACCATGTCCGTGTGGGGCCCACTTCCACGCCTAGATCCATAGCTTACTGGCAGACTGAATGGAGGTACCTTATTTCAACGGTGGGCCTCCATAGCTCCAGTGGTAGGCTAGGCGAAAGATACCTCCTTTCAATAGTAAGGTCTTGGCATTGATTGCCTTGTACGAAGGCTACAGAGGTGTGGACTGGCGGTGGGGTCCATGGGACCTACCCACATTGTCGATCCATTTCGGTGGGCCACACGTCATCCAAACCGTCCACCCATTGAGTCGGGCCACACCTCATGCTTGTGCCATCCAGGAATGGTGGGACCCACCCCCACGTGTGGGGCAACACCTTGATGTATGTACTGTCCAGGCCGTCCATGGCCTGGGTGTTACTTTTTTAAATATATTATTATATTATATATATATATATATATATATATTATATTTACTGGTGGTCCTACATGGGACCCACCTCTACTCTTCCTTAAAGGCAGCCAAACCATCCAACCATTTGTGAGATCATTTTATGACATGAGATAAATAAGTGAGATCCAAGGTTCAAGTGAACCCCACCATCGGCAATAACAATGGGGTACAATGACAGCCACCATTTAAAGCTTCTTAGGAGCCACAGTGGTTCCCACTGAAGTTGATATTTGGCTTTCACTTCATTTATCTCTATGATAACTTATGAACCGGTCGGATCTCAATATACATAAGGGTGGGCCCGATTTGATATTTATGAGAGGCCCATCGGTGCGGCCTATTTGATTACATATGGCTCATTTGTGCTCTAAATGGGCCCACTTGATTTGAATCGGCCCAATTCAAATTGCCCATTGATTAAGATTTCACCGTGATGTATGTGATGATGTTCTTAGCGGTCATGCCTTGGGAGCAATGATGGTTAGATGTCCTCATGGTGACCTTCCCTTAGGCCTTGTTAGGCCCATTCTCTTCATGGGTTAACCCAAATAAGTGGGGCCCATTCGCTGTAGATGAATGACTTCATAACCACGGCCGATTGTCGTGACCTATATGATGTACGCACGACCCATAGTTGAGGCCCATTGGGACACATAATAGGCCCATGATGCATGGCCCATTTGATGTATTCAAGACCCATGGGTAGGGCCCACATGTCATGTATTTGAGGCTCATGGGCAAGGCCCATTGTAATGTATTCATGACTCATGGGTAAGGCTAATTTTGATGTATTCATGGCCAATGGGCAAGGCCCATTGTAATATGTATTAGGCCCATGAGTAGGGTCCACCTGTTGTGTATATGTGACCCTTGAGTAAGGCTCATCGTGTTGTATATTAGGCCTTTGTGTGAGGCCATGGGCCCATTATATGTTTGGCTTTATGTGGCCACTCCTTGAGGGCAATGTTGGTTAAATGTCCACATTGTCGAGGCCGATTGTTGATGCCGGTGATTGATACCGATTATGAGTATGTGATAACATAGCATCATAATACATGCCCATACGCATCAACTGCATGTTTATTATGAGATGTGATTGACCATTGCATATGCCATAGGACAGGTTATTCATAGGGCTCCTTGATAGGCGAAGTTGCCCCACATGAGAGCATGACATGCATAGGATTGATGCATGATTGGACTATGTGACTCATACATCTCGCATTTATGTGATATGACCACCATACGCCCTAGGGACATCAGGGTCGTAGCCTCCACAGGTATTTCGTGGATGGCTAGATGGGACACCGAAAATCTGTTCTACATGGGGTGCTATAGATATCCTTGGGTGAAAGTCATAGAACCCTCTTGGTTCTAGAGGTTGCTCGAACGTCTAGATCGAGTGGATGCATGAGCACATGAGGGTCGTACACCGTTAGGCCGCATCTCCCACTATGTCGTGGTCGGCCTTACCTGCCCGAGAGGAGGGGGCAATGCTAGGCTGAGTCTGACCAGCTCGAAGAATGGGTCCACTATCGACGATCCGGGCCCAATATTGGCAGGCGGATAGTGAGGTCTCTTCTACTCACCTTGTTGCACGCGATGGCAATCTGGTTTGGAGTGTAATAGACCCCGGTGATTTTTCAGAGAGGAACCGTACTGATATGTGGACTTATTAAGCAAAAATTGTATATTCATTCATTCATTCATTCACTATCCACTCGGGCTGGTGGTGCGTAGCTATTTGTTACGTGTACCTTCGCATGGTCAGGATTTCGGTTGGGCGCGCGACTAACCTGAGACTAGGAGTTTACCACATTGAGTCTGACTATCCAAATTTAGGTATGAGACTGGTTTGGATAGAAGTCCCTTATGATGGACCCCGTAGCCTGCGATACTACGTACTATCATCTCGACCTCATACTCCAGCTTGGTCATTTCATTCGCATCGCATATTGCATCCGCATGCACATGACATTTTGGGTTGTTATGTTTTCTATACTTATATGGCCTAGACAGACTTAACAAGTTTACATATTGCATTGTACCATTGGCATCTGATATTTGGTTCTCCTTGACTCCTCCTTTGTATAATTGATTTGTATTGCATACTCTGATATTATATAACTCATGAACTTATCAGTGCTTCTGTTTACTCTGATAATTCCTGATCTTTTTAGTATTTCTGCTTACTCTGATATTTGTGTGCTTGACACTTACCTCGTGCACACACTTTCACCACCTTCTAAACTTTATATAAGCTTATGCACGATAGATGCGTGCAGGTGATGTTAGGTTGCAGCAGCATTGAGCTTGGAGCGTGCACCGGTCTTCCGGAGCTTTGATTTATTTTATTTTTTGTATATATGTATTTCCCTTTCAGTATTGTACTCAAATGATTATATTAGTGGATATATGATGATGACGTTGCTTTTGTGAATTGGGTAATCTTGTGGTTATGCTTATTACGAGTTAAATGTACATTGGAAAATCCTCCTTGTAGGATCCCAGGATCGGATTTGGCGTCTAGATATTAGGAGCCGAGAATGGGGTACTACGGAGGCTATCAGCACTGGATTTGGCGATCGGGATTCATGTGAATTCGATTTTCGAGTTTGGGGCGTGACATTGAATCTCAAGCTTAAGCTTCAATGTTAGTCAAATTCAAGCTTCAGAAGTCTCAAGTTCAAGCTTCATCATATGACAAGATATCAAGCTTCGTGAACTTTAAAGATCAACTATCAACTGAAGCAAAAGAATATTCAATGTTCATACATCATGTATAAGGTATGAATGACCCTAGATTGACCATAGGGTAGGTCATTTTAAATACATAATTTAAATTAGGTCACTTTATAAGTGCATAGACTGTTTCTCGATTAGTCTTGGATTAAGTTCGACTAGTCTCACCATTGGTTTGACCAGTCCGAGAATTTCTTGACTAGTCCTAAGTTTGTTACTTATTTTCAGGAATTTTTGTTAAAGCCTCAACTAGTCCTGAAGACTACCCGACCAGTCGTATGAACAGTGCTCGACCTGTGCTTGACCAGTCCTGTAGGTTCGACTCATAGTCCAGTAACTAAATTGGCTTCCACACGACCAGTCGTGGATAGGACTCGACCGGTCGTGGAGGCCACTCGACCAGTCGAGCAAGTTCTTCGACCAGTCGTGGAATGACCTTATCTTATCACGCCCAAATTTTCAAAAGTTTGTTGATCCTACGACCAGTCATGCCGACCTCAGGACCAGTCGAGAGTGCGATTACTGCACTTATAAATAGGGCACGGATTTTATAGTTTGGTATCCAATTCAAGAAAAATCAATACACCACTCTGAGAGGTAAGTTAGTGATATTCTTAAGCTATTTAGTGCTCATTTTATATTATCTTTAATTAGCTTTCTTTACATTTGATTTTATAGTCTGCATTCCAACTTTATTTGAAAGAGGAATTGAAGTATTCCCATTTCTTGAAATCAAAATCAAATCAAGCTAGCCCAAGGTGATTTAATTTAAAATCAATTTAGAACTTAGAACCATTTCATAAGTGAGTGTGAACATTGAACTTCTACTCTGAATTGGTTCTTCTGGGCTGCATCAAAAGGAAAATATCTAGATAAGTATTTTACAATTTTGTAAATTCATTCTTTTGATTTCATTGAGATTGTACCAGAAAAATCTCGTTATTTTGGTTTGTCTAAGGTGATCCAGAAAACTCAAAGTGTGGGGTTTTTAAATCATGTAAGCCCACTTGAAAGACACAATTGTGAGGGTTTTAAGTGAACCTTAAAAAACCTATTTCATAGTGAACGCTAATATCCACTGTGTGAGGATATTAGGAGTGGAGTAGTTGTGTGGCTGTTTTTCTAAACAGTTGGTGTACACACAAGCGAACCACTATAATTTCTGGTCTTGTGGTGATTGATTGAATATTTCATTTTGGAGATGTTGTAATTTCTTTTATAAGTGTGGAAATGTTGTAATAGCTTAGTTATTTCTTTTGCTATTTATTTCTTTATTCCTCTGTATCGGTTTGAGATTTTGATACAAAGACCGTTCTAAGAATTAGGTTGTACTACCATAAACATTTGATTTTTCATGCAAGGTTGTTCTTAGAACAACATCTGCATCAACCTCTCAATACTTGTACACTTGAGGTTGTTTTACATTTTTGCATTGTGGGATTGTTTAATTGCTATCTTTATTTATATTTGATTAAATTCCGTAGTTTATTTTTAATTTGGCATAGTCCTATTCACCCCCCCTCTAGGACTCATAGCTCAGCCTTTTCAAGTGGTATCAGAGCCTAATAGCTCGTTTTAATTATTATTTCTTTTGGATTAATTTCCTAGCTAATCGATCTGAGCTTTGTAAGATGTCAAATTTTGATAGCCTTTCAGTCACTAGGCTTCCACCATTTGATGGCTCCAACTATGCCTATGGAAAGACAGAATGAGGATTTTCTTAAAATCCATAGATGAGAGCGTGTTGCAAGCCGCAGTGACTAATTGGACCCCTCTTACCACTAAAGTAACTGGTACTGACGGATCCAAAACTATGAAAGTCACACCTTATTTTTCTTGGACCACTCTTCATAAAAGTGAGAGTAGTGCTAAGACTAGTCGAACTATCACCAGATGAATTCAAAAGAATTATATCCTGTGATACTGTAAAGCAAGCTTGGGATATTTTAGAAATGACACATAAGGGAACAACAATTGTCAAGAAATCTAAAATCCAAATCCTCACAACCAAATTTGAGGAAATATGTATGGAAGAAATGAAACTTTCATGGACTTCTATACAAGATTAAATGACATTGTTAACTCTATGTGGGTCTCATGATAGAAACCCAGAAAGCAAAGTTTGTGCAAAGATACTACGCTCACTACTTGAACGGTTCAATTTAAAGGTGACGGCGATCTAGGAACTTCGTGATACGGATAATATGAGGGTAGAGGAATTAGTTGGTTCCTTACAGACCTATGAGTTAAATTTTAAAGCTCCTAAAGGTAAATCCATCGCTCTTAAATCTTTTAAATGTATTTCTCAAGAAAATAGTAGTAATTCTGATTTAGAAAATTCTGAAGATGATATGGCCCTTTTAGCTAAAAAGTTTTATAAGATTTTCAAAAGTAAAAAGATGGTTGATTTTTAAAAACCTAATGAAAAGAAAAGATCTAAATCTAAAACCTAAAAATCTTTAAAAGACAGTCAATGTTACAACTGCCATGAATATGGGCATTTAGCAAACAAGTATCCTAAAAAGTACAAACCTAAAAAAGAAATGTATGTTGGCTACTTGGGATGAATCTTCCGGTTCTTAAGCCTTTTCTGAATCAGAAGATTCTGAAACTGAGTTGGGTAATGAAGTCAAAGCCCTTATGACTATAGCCAAGTTTACCTTTTCAGATCATGATGATTCAACTAGTGAAGATAATCTGAATAGCGATCATGAAAATGAAGAAGATCTTCAAGATGCTTATAATGCCCTATACAAGGAAAGTTGTAAAATTGCTGTAAAACTAAAACTTCAGAAAGAAAAGTTTTCAAAACTTAAAGAAAATTTTGACAATCTTGTTTTAGAAAAATCTCACATTTCAAATAGTTTTGAAAATACTAAGTGTGATTTAGATTTCAAAACCTCCCAAGTTGAAAGCTTAAAATCTGAAAATGAAAAACTAAAACTTGAAGTCTCTTCACTTTTGAGTTTAAAAGACACTTGAAGGTATGCCCAAGGTGATCCTAAGTTAGAAAACTTTTATCCAGATCCAGAAAATGTGGCGACCGATCTGGTTTGGGGTATGACAAAAGTATTCCCCAAACATAAGAATACTCCTAAGTTTGTGAAAGGAGAGTCTTTAAACTCAAAAGGGAAAAGTCTAAATCAAAATTATCCTAAAAATGCTAAAACTTTTCAATTCTTAAAACTTAAAAGCAACCACATCTACTATAAAAATCAGAATTGTAATCCTTTAACTCAGAAAATTGTTGATTTACTTAAGGAGCTCTTAAAGTCTAACTCAATGGGTCGGTCTTATAACAACTACAAACATAAGAAGACCAACTATACTCCTAAACCTAAGACTGTAATGAAATGGGTTCCTAAGGTTACTTGCTTGGTTGCCCACACCGCTTTCAAAGCTTCAAGCCATTTAAAGTGGTACCTAGAAGTGGTTGCTCCAGATATATGACAGGCGACATGGGTCTTTTCACCAATCTTAAAGACATGATTGATGGTTCAGTCACATTCGGTGATGGTAGCAATTGCAGGATTGTTGGCCAAGGTACAGTCTAACTTTTTAACCTCCCTTTATTTGAGAATGTTTTATATGTAGAAGGGTTAAAACACAACTTATTAAGCATCTCTCAAATATGCGATAATAATCATAACGTAAAATTTACTAACATAGGGTGTGAATTTTTAAATAAAAATGGTTCTGTAATATTAACTGGTCACAGAACGTTTGAAAACTGCTACATTGTAAGTGATTCAAGCTCATCTAATCTAACATGCTACATGGTCCATACCGATGAGACTGAGTTATGGCATAAACGCCTCGGACATGTACACTACTATAACTTGTATAGATTGAACAAAAGAGAGTTGATAAGAGGTCTACCTAAACTACAAAAAGTAGAAAAAATATGTGGTGAATGTCAGATTGGCAAACAAACTAGGAGTACTCACAAAAAGGTGGAGTCCAATGCCACATCTAAACCGCTCGAACTCCTTTATATGGATCTAATTGGACCAACTAGAACGGAGAGTTGAGGTGGTAAGAAGTACATTCTGGTAATCATTCATGACTTTAAAAGATATACATGAGTAGTCTTCTTAAGAGATAAATCTGTAACTCTCGATGAAGTAAAAAAGGTACTTAGACGTACCTAACTGAAAAAGAGTCTCAAGTCTATAAGATTCGTAGTGATCATAGATCAGAATTTAAGAATAGCGGTTTTGAGAAGTTTTGCAGTGATCAGGGAATATCACATGAATCCTCTGTGCCCAAAACACCACAACAAAATGGTATAATAGAAAGAAAAAATTAGAGTGCTTCAAGAAATGGCAAATGTAATGTTAAATAGTATGAAGCTCCCTAAAAAACTTTGGGCTGAAGCCATAAATACTGCGTGTTATATAATTAACCGCATTTATACTAGAAAATCAAATAGTAAAATGACTTATGAAATGTGGTTTGATAGGGAGCCTACTGTCAAATACTTTTGAGTTTTTGTCAGCAAGTGCTACATTTTACGTGACCGGGAAAATCTAGATAAGGTTGACACCAAAAGTGATAAAGGGGTATTTTTAGGGTATGCTCTAAATAGTAAGAGGATCGGTGTTATTCAAGAGTCTATTAATGTGGTTATTGAAAATCACTTGAATAAACCTGTGCCAAGTTCAGAAAATAATGAAGTACTTTTAATTGATAAACAAGATTCTTCATCAAGTCAAAATAACTCTGAACTGAGAACTGTTAAAGACCATCCAACTAATCAAATTCTTGGAAACCCTCTGACTAGTGTGCGCACTCGTAAACAACTAGAAAATATGTGTAACTATGTGTGCTTTATATCTCAGATAGAACCGCCTAACATAAAAGAAGCTCTTACTGATGAAAACTAGATAGTTACGATGTAAGAAGAGCTTAATCAATTTATTAGAAATGATATTTGGTACTTAGTTCCTAGACCAAAAGATAAACACATTATCAGAACAAAATGAATTTTTAAAAATAAGTCTGATGAACTTGGTAATATTATTATAAACAAGGCTAGGCTGGTTTTACAGGGGTACACTCAAATTGAAGGCATAGATTATGATGAAACCTTTGCCCCAGTAGCTCGTCTTGAATCAATCAGACTATTTATATCCATTGCATACTTTAAAAAGTTCAAAATATACTAAATGGATGTAAAGAGTACTTTCTTAAATGGCGATTTGCATGAAAAAAATGTATGTCAAATAACCAACGGGTTTTGAAGACCTTAAGAATGCTAATCAAGTCTACCGCCTGAAAAAGGCACTCTACGGTTTGAAACAAGCTCCCAGGGCATGGTACGAAAAGTTGACTAAGGTTTTACTAAGTCATAACTTTATAATGGGAAGTGTTAATAGGACATTATTTGTAAAGAAACATAATGATTACATTTTAATAGTGTAAATTTATGTTGATTTATGGATCTACCTATGCTAACATGACTGTTGAGTTTGTAGATCTTATGAAGTGTAAATTAGAAATGATCCTGGTTAGAGAATTGAATTATTTTCTAGGGTTGCAAGTTAAACAGCATCCTGATGGTTTCTTTATCTCTCAAACCAAATATGCTGTGAACTTAGTTAAAAAGTTCAGATTTGAAACTGAAAAAAAATTTGATACTCCTATGAGTAGTACTTTAAAACTCTCAAATGACTTTATAGGTAAGAGAGTGGATCCTAAATTGTATCGCAGTATGATAGCTAGTTTGTTGTATTTAACTGTGAGCCGACCTGATATTGCATTTAGCATATGAATTTGCGCTAGATATCAATCTGACCTTAAAGAGTCACATTTAACTGTTGTTAAGTAGATTATACGATATGTCACAAGTTCAGCAAATCTGAGTCTTTGGTATCCACATGATACTAGTGTTCAATTAGCTGGTTACATTGATGCTGATGGGCTGGTAATGTTGATGATAGGATATCAACTAGTGGTTGTTGTTTCTATGTTGGAAATTGTTTAGTTTCGTAGCAAAGTAAGAAATAAAGTTCCGTATTGTTCTCAACTGCTGAGGCTGAATATATTGTAGCAGGTAATGCATGTACTCAACTTGTATGGATGAAAAGAATGCTAAGCGATTACGGAATTGTACAGGATTTTATGGTTCTATATTGTAATAATTATAGTGCTATTAATATATCTAAAAATCCAATTCAGCATTCACAAACCAAGCACATTGACATTAGATATCACTTCATTCATGAATTAGTGAAAGAAAAGACAATTTCTTTAGAATATATTCCGACCGAGTCTCAACTTACTGACATATTCACAAAACCGCTTGTCAAAAGCAGGTTTGCTAAATTGAAATTTGATCTTGGTATGTGCAATTTGAATTGATAAATTACGTATTTCTGTATCATATTGTATATATTTGTTATTTTAAATGTTTAAATTTCAAAATTTTATGAATATTACTTATTTTGGGATGTGCATGACCAGTCGAGTGCATACTCGACCAGTCGTGGCACAACCAGTCGAGCATATACTCGACCAGCCGTGTAGTGTGGGTTGATACTTTATTTGGGGAAAAAATCCCTTTTTCTTCATTTTAGGTTTCTTCTCCAACGGGTCTTAGGTCGACCGGTCGAACCCATCTCCTAGTTCTTCAAGGTTAGTGTTTTATTTACGTTTTCCTTGTAGATTCAAGTTCTTAACACTCCTTTATCATCATTGGTGTGATTTATTTCTTGATTCATAGTGGTTTTTAGAGTTTTTTTTCTTAAAAATCTGATCTAGTGAAAACCCACTCTACTTCTTTTGCAATCTCTTTGTTCTTTGATTTCTTTGTTGCAAATGGATGGTAGAGCAAAAAAGAAAGGAGCTAGTGGTCCTTCAACTTCTAGGTCGACTCCTATCACAGTGCGCCACTTTCGGTCACCTGAAAAAGATCCATCTTATGTGTGGGATATTAGGTTGCGTAATGTTATAGCTGAACGATCTATTCATGTTGAACATCTAGCTCCGTTTAATATCCTTCCTCTCCTCCAATCTGTAGGATGGAATAACATTCTACATTGGGGTGGGCCGGCATACCGGTCCATTGCGCAAGCTATGTATGCTTGTATTACTGATTTCTTTACTAATAATCTAACGTTTATTATTGAGACTAGAGAAGGTCTAGTTGAAGTAGACCGACATCTCATCTTTGGTCTAATGGACATACCTGTTAATGATGAAGGTATTGCCATTAGCACTCTAGTGGCTAAACCATCTGAATTTGAGAAGCGTATGCTTACTAGAGCTTTGTGTAATATAGATGTGGAATGAAATACTTCTGGAAATGCGCTTGCCTCAAAGTATTTATTACCTAGATACAGAGTCCTTCATAGGATATTCATTTCGAATGTCTATCCTCGTTCTGGTAACAAAACTGAAATCACTACTTTCATGGTTTGGATTCTTCATTCCATCATCTCTGGTACCTCTGTATATCTTCCTTCCTTGATTTGTCATTGCATCATTTAGTTCCGTCTTCATCCAGGACACAATGACATTCCCTTCGCCTATCTTATGACTGTGTTAGCTAGCCATATTTTAGTAGCTATGCCTATTGGAGAAGCTCTCATTCAACACCTAATCTTCAACAAATCTAATATAAATAAAATGAATCTAAGGTTGTCTACAAGCCAAGTCAATGTGGATGTTGGTGGAGCTGATGCAGTAAATGAAGAGGAAGGTGATTTACCTCTAGATGACATTAACATGGATGATATTTTTGATGAAATCGAATCCGATTCAGCAGATGATCCTGATTATTAGCCATCTGATTTTGATGTGTGGTTGCGCTCTCTTAAGGAAAAGGTAGAAAACATGAATGTGTCCCTTGATTTGTAATTCAAATATATGCGCAAATATCTTAGACGCTTTAACAAGGGACTTCATCAACTTGATCCTACCATACCTGCTCTTTCTTCGGGTTCTGATTAGTATTTTCTCATGCAGTTTGTAATAACTTTAATGATACTTGGATTTCTTTTATTTTTGGGTTAAACTTGGTTGATCATGCTTGACAATGTTTACTTATAGATTTCATATCTTGACTATCTTGATCATTTATTCCTTATTACTCTTCTTATTCTTCCTTGTTTATCTATGTCCTGTTCCATTTATTAGTTTCTTTCTTTGTCATATTGTGACAAAAAGGGGGAGAATTTTTATCATGCTTGTGATATATGACATGTGGATTATGGATAGGTAGGTAACCTTCTTTTTGTAAGGGGGAGTTTTGTTTTTGACGTAAATTTTTGACCTGTTTGTAACTGGTGCATGATTCTTTAATGATTCTTTAACCAGGTTGTAACTGGTGTATATTGATAACTGGTGGAAGATTCTTTATGTGTATAATGCTTATGTTATTATGAAGTGTGTTTTGTCACAAATTTGACAAAGGGGGAGATTGTAAGTGTTATGGTATCTAGCTCCTATGATTGTCAAATTTTGTAGTGCTAAAACCTCTTGGAATCTGTGTCTTGTGTAGTGCATCTACATATACAAGATAGTGCATCTCATGTACAAGGACAAAGGTTTTTACTTTAAGAACTTCAAATGCAAGATTACATGTTCATGTTCAAGTACAACATCAAGTGTAAATTCAATCTTTCAAGCTTCAATAGTTCAAGTTTTCAAAGCTTCGTCCAAGTGAAGACAAAGTTCTTATACTTTGAATCTCAAGCTCAAGGTTCAATGTTAGTCAAATTTAAGCTTCAGAAGTCTCAATTTCAAGCTTCATTATATGACAAGATATCAAGCTTCATGAACTTCAAAGATCAACTATCAACTGAAGTAAAAGAAGATTTAATGTTCATACATTATGTATAAGGTATGAATGACCACCCTAGATTGACCATAGGGTAGGTCATTTTGAACATATAATTTAAATTGGGTCACTTTATAAGTGCATAGACTATTTCTTGACTAGTCTTGGACTAATTTCGACTAGTCCTAGCACTGGTTCGACTAGTCCGAGAATTCCTCGACCAGTCCTAAGTTTGTTACTTATTTTCAGAAATTTTTGTTAAAGCCTCGACCAGTCCTAGGACTGCTTGACCGGTCATATGAACAGTGCTCGACCTGTGCTCGACCAGTCCTATAGGCTTAACTCAAAGTCCAGCAACTGAATTGGTTTCCACATGACTAGTCGTGGACAGGACTCGACCGGTCGTGGAGGCCAGTCGACCGGTCGAGCAGGTCCTTCGACTAGTCGTGAAACAACCTTATCTTATCGCACCCAAATTTTCAAAAGTTTGTTGATCCTACGACCAGTCGTGCTGACCTCAGGACCAATCGAGAGTGCGATTGTTGCACTTATAAATAGAGCATGAATTTTAGAGTTTGGTATCCAATTCAAGCAAAATCAATACACTACTCAAAGAGATAAGTTAGTGATATTCTTAAGCTATTTAGTGCTCATTTATATTCTCTTTAATTAGCTTTCTTTGCATTTAATTTTGTATTCTGTATTCCAATTTTATTTGAAAGAGGAATTGAAGTATTCCCATTTCTTGGAATCAAAATCAAATTAAGATAGCCCAAGGTGATTTAATTTAAAATCAATTTAGAACTTAGAACCATTTCACATGTGAGTGTGAACATTGAACTTCTACGTTGAACTTCTACTTTGAATTGGTTCTTCTAGGTTGCATCAAAAGGAGAATATCCAGATAAGTATTTTACGGTTTTGTAAATTCATTCTTTTGATTTCATTGAGATTGTTCCAAAAAAACTCGTTGTTTTGGTTTGTCTGAGGTGATCCAGAAAACTCAGAGTGTGGGGTTTTTGAATTGTGTAAGCCCACTTGAAAGACACAATTGTGAGGGTTTTAGGTGAACCTTGAAAAACCTTTTTCATAGTGAACACTACTACCCACTATGTGAGGATATTAGGAGTGGAGTAGTTGTGTGGCTGTTTTTCTAAACAGTTGGTGTACACACAAGCGAACCACTATAATTTCTGGTCTTGTGGTGATTGATTGAATATTTCATTTTGTGGATGTTGTAATTTCTTTTATGCAAGTGTGGGAATGTTGTAATAGTTTAGTTATTTCCTTTGCTATTTATTTATTTATTCCTTTGTATCAGTTTGAGATTTTGATACATAGACCGTTCTAGGAATCAGGTTGTCCTACCATAAGCCTTCATTTTTTGGTGCAAGCTTGTCCTTAGAACAACATCTGTATCAACCTCTCAATACTTGTACACTTGAGGTTGTTTTACATTTTTGTATTGTGGGATTGTTTAATTGCTATCTTTATTTATATTTGATTAAATTTTGTAATTTATTTTTAATTTAGCATAGTCCTATTTACCCCCCCCCCCGGCCCAGGACTCATAGCTTGGCCTTTTCAGATTAATCTTTGAAAAATTGTTAGAATTGTGGACCGCCTACTTTTGATTTGGTTGCCACATATTAGTTCGATTGATGAAGGTAGAATACTTTAGATGAGCTACTTGTGAGCTGCTTTGCACCTAAGGCCTTCTGTCTAATTAGGATATTTATTATTCTTTAAATGTTGACACACATCCGATCAAATCTAATATATTGCTATTACCATTGATATATAGTCACCATTCGTACCCGTTTGTAAGTATGATTCAGTGAGCTACTCATTATAGCTCATGGGCCAAACACGGTGGTATGGGATATTGTGTTTCTGCTATCTCTGACCTATAGAGGCTAGAGAGCCTAAAAGTAAGTCTTGAGCACCAATGAAGATGACAAGCCTACCATCATTGATTGATGACAATCCAAATATAGTATTGATTTGGAAAGTTAGTGTTCACGGTAGTGACCCTCTTGGTTGACAAGTAAATCTTTAGATGTTCTAATCCACGAGTTATGTCCTCTTGAGAAGTTCTTGTAAATCCTCAATAATTCCTTTTTCATATAAGATAATGTCCACTATTGAGTGACGACCCTGAATGGATTAAGGTACCTAGTGACGAGCCATGTGGTTTTTGTGTACACGACTAGTAATATAATTGTGATAATCAGACTTGGCTAATACTGTCATTTGAATACAGAATAATAAAGGCTAAACAATCATACATTCATGTGCGTAGGTACTTACGGGGGTTTGCATGCCTGATTGCTCAAGAATTAGTGGTGGACTACACCCCTAACATTTTGTGTGAGGCAAGAGATTCACTTTTGGTAGGCGAGAGAACCCCACATTTATATTGTCAGAATCATATATCCATGCATTTAATAACTAGATTAAGAAAGTGTCTGTGATATAATGTTTTATTACTCAAACTTGATTGTGTTGATATTATGTTTAGCTTAGAGAATGGTAAGACTGAGCTGAATACTCACTCCTACCTGAGACGGTGTTTTAAAACACCAACCAGATCTCATGTATCCAGGTGTTACTAAGGCAGTTATAATCGATGACTAAGAATAACTTGGCAGATCTCTATTTCATAGTTATCGTTGGAGTCATATACCGAAATATCAAATTGTGGAATTACTTTTAGATATTAATTTTGAGATCCACATTAATTGAAGTTACTAGTTGTATATGAATGATAGTATTGACTCTAAGGTAATTATATTTTATTATTTAAATTTGGGAAATTGACTATACTTGCCTCGAAGTTTGGGCAAATTACCTAAAAAGCTACGACACTCCATATATTGCTAGAAGGGCCTTCTGATAGCTTTTGGAGATTATTTTGGATGAAAATGCCCCTGACCTTGGTTCAGGACTTGTACGGTCCTGGAGTGAAGAAGAAGTCACCTGTTATTGCAACCCCCGAGAAACGAACGGATCGATTACTCCCTGGGACACCGGCCAATGGCTGGTGCTCGGTGCTCTGTGGGCCCCACCACCACATATGTGTTTCATCCATGTCGTCCATATATTTCTCCAAATCATTTTATGGTAGGAGTCCAAAAATGAGTGATAATCCAATCACGGTGGGCCTTAGGAGGACTTCAATGGTGGATATCCAATCATTATGATTTTCCTGCAGTGTGGTCCACTTGAGATTTATATCACTCTCGTTTTTTGGTTCAAGCGATATAATAACATTTAAAAGTGGATGAACGGCATGGATGAAGCATATACATCATGGTGGGGCCTACAGAGCACCGATCATCACCACCACGAGCTTCGCAAGGGGCAAATGTCACATTTATTTACCTTTGAAAGACCCACTTCCTCTTCTTCTTTTGTTGTCCTATAAAGGCGAAGACCCAGGGACTAATAGCCAGAGAGTGACGTTGTTACAATGATACTTTGGTGTAACGCCCCGAATTTCGAGGGTCGAGCAAGGCTCAACTCCAGAGATCCAGCACACCACTTATGCAACAAGGATAATGATGTTTAAATGTTGTTCATATCAATGCATTAAACATGAGTGGGATTATACTAAAATAGTATATCATACTCTAAATATAATTAAATTTAGCAAGCGGAAGACTAAAACACATATATATCTGAATAGGTAAATGTTTTACAACCTCCAGAGTATGATTATGTAGTCAGTCTGAATATGTACATGTATTGTTTCAAAATAGGCAAAATATCAAAATATAAGTGACCAGCTAATCGATGTGACCCTGTTATCCCCATCGAATCAGTACAAGGTCTACATAGAACCACCTGATAACTGAACATAGGAGAATTTCTCCTCATCTATGAAGTCCAATTCAGCTGTATAGACTTCATCCTCACCTGCATCTACAACAGTCTAGTTGGTGTTTTAAAACATCATCCCAGGGTGGGAGTGAGTGATCAACCCAGTGGTACTATAAGGCAAAAGTTAACATATTATCAAGTCAATGAAGCAGTAATGATAAAGTAATACAACAATCACTTCCTAGCAACTCTTGTTAATGCAAGAATGGTGTGCAGTAATGATGCATGCCCTCGCACAAAGCTCCCTCACAAGCGACTCCAACAACCAAGTTCACGCATGATAACCTCCCTAAAGTGCAACTTCCTCGCCAAAGCACATGCAATGCGGAGCATGGTCGTGTTAGCTGAGTACTTAATTAAGCTTATTTATACAACAAATTTAGGAAGCTAAGGTACCTCCCTTTATATCATTAACCCAAACCGAAGGATCCATCTAGGGTCGTCAATCCTACTTATTCACATATGATAGGCAAGTTGAAGGGCATCACCCCCAATGAAAAGCATTCGATATGCAAATTCATTATTTATACTCGAGGTCACTACGGGAGGCTCGTCACCTCAGAGTAGGCCGACATCTCGAACACGGTGTCCCATATCATCATGCCTGGCTCATGAGTTTGGGTTGCTCATTGGTCACTACGGGGAGGCTCGTCACCTCAGCATAGGCCGATAGCTGGACCATGGTGTCCCACACCACCATGCCCAGTTCATGAGTCTTAGCGGATCGTAGTACCATAGTTAAAATGGGCTTTTACATTGGTAAGTGGTACCTTAGATTCAAGCAGTAACGTCCATACATGATAAACACACAATAGGCCAATCAATTTATTTAGTAAGTTCTATTGGTCTGAGCACATGTTGACTTAATCGACATGGAGTGCATAAGCACCTCTTGTGGCCTAACCATTGTCGACAATCGCTGTGCGACATAGATTCGTTGAGTTACCCAATGTTGTAAGACTAATTCAACCACCTATACAAGGATTGCTACAGATTGCCTGGGCCACGTTGTAGCCCCAATCTTACTAAGATGTAATAGTTAGACACATGTGATAATCAAATCAGCATTTAATAAACAATCAAAATAAAACTCTCATTTGAACATTTCATCAAACATAATGATCATGTCACCAAGCACTTGCATTTTATCCATAAATTGTATAGCAGCAAACATGATTACATGAAAGAAACTATACATATGATTACGGTAACGGAGAATCCTATCTTAATATACTTAATAAATACAAATCATCAACATTTTCTCATTCAGACATTTTATCAAAACTTAAGTTATACTTCACCAAATACATAGACTAGATTAGTTACAACATATATTATGACAATTCCTTACACTAAAAGATCATCTTGCATCCAACAAACATGTATCCTAGATTAACAGTCATGGCAAGCACAAATCACAATTTCATGTTCATTCAAACATTTCAACAAACACATAGGATGCATCTTATATTCAACATAGTTCACACATGTATAATATATCGAAAACGTCATATTTAAGGCAATATCGCAGCAATCAAGTCAAACATAAATCATTAGCTGACATTGAAAGCATTGAAAACCATAACCTAACGTTTCTAGTCCGTACCTTTCATCGGAATACATGATTCAGACGCGGTTCGAATTCTACGTTCCTGAAAATGGAACGTCGGGCACCTAAACAACGAAATAGGTTTGCTAGTTCATCAATTATGCTATCTGGATCTCTAAATCAAGATTAGGGTTAGGTTTTCTTACCCAAATCGTAGCTGAAATAGATCATGTAGCGAAATGTGGAGGTGATTCAGTGCGTGGAGTTGTGGGAGAGAAACACTGCAACAATCTCCCAAACTCTCTTCTTTCCTTACTCTTTTCTCTTCTTTTCTCTCTTCTCTCTCATAGGGTTAGAGAAATTCGTATGGAATAGAAATGGAGTGAAATAAGGGCTATATATAGGGCCAGAACTGATGCAAATGGCCCCATGGCCATGGTATACTTAATTTATAACCTAAGGGTGCCTGTTTTTGACAAACTGGGCTCGTAGGAAGGCCCATTACTCACCTACGTCACAGAGTAAGTTCCTTGATAATGGATCTATGCCAGGATGTGATTTCAACGCGATTAAATAGGCCGATCAACCGTGAAAGACCCGAGTCAGATTAACGGTTATGCTTGCTCAATCGGGGCTACAAGTATGTGGATGTGAGAAGGGAAATTTTCTTTTCCCCTAGGTGAAGTTTGGTCAGAAATTGACGGTCTGAAATCCTTAATTTTGCACGTAAGCGTACAACCCAATTTACTTAAGTTTTAATACATTTTCTAAAGATATTCGCGTTTCTCGCACACTTTACTCAAAGCTCAAGTTATGCATTTTCGAATACTATTTGGACTCGATTCCCACGATGGTTGTCAAGCCCAGTAGGATGGACATATCCCTATAGTTTCGCAGTTATTGGACTTTCGACTTGCGATCCAGGTCCGATAATGTACTCCCAAGAGTGATAGGTTCTTTGGATTTCTCCTAGGTTTTTAAGTAGTGTTGAGTTAGCGATTTTGATAGTTTTGGGTCTTGCCATTTGTGTAAATGGTGGTTCAAGCTAAATCCACTAATTAATTTAGTCAGTACTTAATTAATTTGTGCCTAAATTTCTACAAAATACGGTCCTTAAGGATTTCTGCCTGAGGTGGTACTCGGGCCATTATACGAATTTTTTTGAGATGTTACAATCTACCCCCCTTAAAGAAAATTTTCATCCCCGAAATTAATACATTTTCATATTCTTCAAAGATCTGAGGGTAGTTCTTATGGACTTCGACTTTTGTTTCCCAAGTAGCCTTCATGTTGGCCCACCAATATGAACGTTTCATGTCTCTATACATCTTTATACTGCCCGGATGCATCGCCATCCTTGAATTGTGAGTAGCTTCCAGGACTTCCCTTCTCAAGTCATGGAGATTCGGGACGCATAGGCGGCCATGATATCATAAACCTCCATCCGAGCTAACTCTCCATTCGGATTCTTCGCTGTCACTTTCTCGCTCTCTCATTTTCACCAACAGTTCATCTTCTTTCTGAGCTATAATGTAAGGCTCGTTCCTAGTTCGTACTGTTCTGTCAACTCCCGCGATCCTTCCCGATGAATTTCGATGACCCGCAACATGTAGACTGCATTTACGCACAACCCTGATTCGTGTCCTGTATTCCAGAGTCAGCTTGACCCGAGACTTGCACCCTTGTGACCACACTGTCGTCGCGGTTCTGATGCCATGTATTACGCACCGAGGAGATACCTAAGCCAGGAGATGTGGGCCCGCGTTCAATTTGAGGAAATGCTGCGCGTTTGCAATCCCAAGAGAATCTCTATAACATGTCAAATCAATCCAATCAATCACCTCACATGTCAAGTACATGTTCCATCCCTAAAGCAACCCCAAAGTCAAAGTTACTCATCCCTTACATGTCAAGTACACATCACTCACCCATCACCCATTACTCACTCACCCATCCCTCTCTCTCTTTACATCCCATCTTCTCTCTCTCATTTCTTCATTTTTTTTCAAGCAAACCCCATGAGAGCATCTAATGTCCAAGCTCCATAAGATAGCTTTGTGTGGCCCACTTTCTAACTCCCATCTCCACCATCTAAGTTCATCTCAACCTTTAAAATTGTTCCTATGGAGCTGTAACATGCATTGGCGGAAGAAGGAAGAAGAGATCAAAGGTGGGTGCTTTATAGGCCTACATTTAATGCTTTGATGATGGGCCAAGTGAGGCCTACCGATTAATAGTATGGATCTCACTTTGGACCCTAGGTGTGGCCGATGGCCCACCTTGATTCTCATGATCATTCCATGATGGGGCCATTCTCCATGGACCCCGTCATGATGTTTATTTTCCTTGCATGAATAGGGTCATCTAGACCTTCCATTTTGGTGGAGAAGGAATCTCCACCGTTGATTTTTTATTTGGTGGGCCCACAAGTAAAGGGACCCACTTAATGTATGATTGAATGCAAGGGAGGGCTCATAGTGACGGAGCCCTCCATCACACGTGTCCCTTTCTCTCTCTCTCCCTCTCTTTTTTGTTTGTTTTTGTGTGTGATGATGTGGCCGTGTGGCCCACTTGGATGGACCCCACCTTGATGTATGTCTTATCCACACCATCCAACCATTTGGTGGCCCACCAGGCAGTTCGCCTGTAGGTAGGGCCCACCTTATATATGTGTGTTATATGCAAATCGTCTAGCATCCAGGGACGCTGGACATGGCTACACAGTAAAATGTGAATGGACAGTGTGGTGTGCTGATGACAACAATACATATATATATATATATATATATATATTGCTTAGTTCAAAGACTTGGGTGGGCCGCTCATGCAGGCCCCACCTTGATGTATGGGACTAATCCACGCCATCCATTCCATTCCCTAACTCATTTTAGTCGTTGAGCCAAAAAATGAAGTCAATCCGATTTTCTAGCGAGCCATAGCTTAGAAAACAATGAATTCTACTGTTTACATCTATTAGGACCCACCTTGATGTTTCTATACGTCAAAACACATCGCATATTGGGCTCATTTGGTTGGTCATGAGCCATAGAATGTAATGGGTGGAGTGGATTGCCCTGATGCGGGCCCCATCTAGAAAAAACTTTAAAAAAAGGTTTTTCAAAAAAACAACAATGCAGCTGCTGCTGCTGCATGGGTGGAAGAGGCAGGGACCCACGGTCCCATCTGTGAGCCCCACCATGATGTGTGGACATCTATGCTGTGCATTTGATAGCCCCTTTAGGGCAGCGGGCCCCCTCCAAAAATTAGCCGCATGTGAAACTCAGGTGGCCCACATGGCAGGAAACAGTAGGATTGAACATCTGCCATTGAAACTCCTGCGGTCCAGGAGCTTTAGATCATTATGAAATTTATTTTTCCTCTTTATCCAAGTCTGTGTCACCTCATTAACAGATTGGATGGCAGATAAACGTTATGGTGGGCCCCACATGGGACCCACTGATGTTGTGTTTCAACCACACCGTCCCCATATATTAGGAGTGGGAGGCTGGTGTACCTCACATTAGCTACATAGCTGTTGTAGTGGCATCACCAAGTCTGTGGGTCCCACCTGCTTTATCCACGTCATCCATCTATGAGACCCACCATAATGCATGTATTGTATCCATACCGTCCAACCATTTGGCAAACTTGTCTTAAGGCTTGAGGTTAAAATTGAGACAAATCTAGGATCAGGTGGACCACATTACTGAAAATAGTAGGATTTGAACATCTATCATTGAAACCCAATTGGGTCACAGAAGTTCTGGATCAATAGGGAATTTATTTTCCCTCTTAATCCAGGTCTTTAAGACCTTATGAATAGATTGGGTAGAAAATAAACTTTATGGTGGGCCCTGTGATTTATTTAATAATGAAAATTATTATCTCCACTGCTATTTGTGGTATGGTCCAAATGATCCTTCAATATGATTCTTTTTGGGCATGTTGCAAGCCACTTTGATATATATATAAGGCCCATGTGATGAGGCCCATCTTGATGTATTTGTGGCTCATCCGTTGAGGGCCACCTTGATATATATATATATAAGGCCCGTGTGATGAGGCCCACCTTAATATATAAGGCCCATGTGATGAGGCTCACCTTGATATATATGAGGCCCATGTGATGCGGCCCATTAGATGCATTTGAGGCCCATGGGTTGAGGCCCAATGGTATATACATAGGTTCCATTACAATGTGTGATTCCATCATGATTTACGTAATGATGTTTATGGTGGGTGATGCCTTAGGAGCAATGATGGTTTGACGTCCACATTATAAGGATAATGTTGGTTAATTGTCCGCATTGTAACTCTCCCTAGGGCCCATGGTAGGCCCATACTAGTTGTGTGTAGGCCGTCTAGGCCCATCTTCGTTGTGAGGATAGTTCATCACATCATAACATGCTTAGCATAATTCCATGACTCGTGCCATATGCATCATATGCATGCTTGATATGAGCAGTGACTGATCATAGCATAAGTTGTTGGACTGAGACATTTGTGGGACTCCTCATGAGATGGAGTGCCCCACATGCGCGCACGGTATACACAGGATTGATGTATGATTGGATGTGACTTATGCATCTCACATTGTGTGTTGTGATTACTTAAGCCCGTAGCCTTCACAGGCATGTCGTGGTTGGCCAGATGGGACACCAAAAATGTTTGGTTCGAGCATCTGGGCACTTTGGGTCCGTGGGTGAAAGTCCATAAACCTTCGAGGCTAGAAGACGCCCTAACGTCTAGACCGAGTTGATACATGAGCGCCTGAGTGCTGAATACTAATAGGCTGCATCTCCCACTGTGTCGTGGTCGGTTGGGAGGGGGTGTGGCCTTATCTGCCTGAGTGAGGGGACTGTAAGCTAGGCTGAGTTTGACTAGCTCACAAATGGGTCTGCTATTGATGAGCTAGGTAGGCATTAGCAGACTACTGATCAGGCGGATAGTGTGGTCTATTCCACTCGCTTGGCTGTGTGGCTAGGGAGGCGGCAATCAGTGTGGAGTGTACTAGACCCCGGTGATGATCCCAGAGAGGAACCATACTGATATGTAGACTTATTGAGCAAGAATTGTATACTCATTCATTCATTCATTCACTATCCACTCAGGCTGGTGGTGCGCAACTATTTATTACGTGTACCTTCGCATGGCCAGGATTTTGGTTGGGCACGCAACTAACCTGAGATCAAGAGTTTACCACATTGAGTTTGACTATCCAAATTTAGGTATGGGACTGGTTTGGATAGAAATTCCTTGTGATGGACCCCGTAGCCTGTGATACTACGTACTGTCATCCCGACCTCACACTCCAGCTTGGTCATTTCATTCGCATCGCATATTGCATCCGTAAGCATATGACATTTTGGGTTGTTATGTTTTGTATACTTATATGGCCTAAACAGACTTAGTAGAATTTACATATTACATTGTACCCTCGGCATCTGATATTTGGCTCTCTATGACTCCTTATTTACATAGCTGATTTGTATTGCGTACTCTGATATTGTATGACTCATGGATTTGCTAGTATTTTCGCTAACTCTATTATCGTATTATTCATGATCTTGCTAATATTTCCGACATTGTATTGTATTGAATACTCGGCACTTATCTTGTGCATACACTTTCACCACCCTCAAGCTTTATATAAGCTTATGCACGATAGATGCGTGCAGGTGGCGTTAGGTTGTAGCAGCATTAAGCATGGAGTGTGCAGTGGTCTTCTAGAGCTTTGATTTCGATATAAGTATTTCCCTTTTAGCACTGTATTCAAATGATTATATTAGTGGATATGTGATGATGATGTTGCCTTTGTGATTTGGGTAAATTTGTGGTTATGCTTCTTACGAGATAAATGTACGATGGAAAAATCCTCCATGTAGGATCTCAGGATCAGAATTTGGCGTATGAGTGCTGGAAGCCGAGAATGGGGTACTACGGAGGCTATCGGCACTGGATTCGGTGATTGGGATTCCTGTGAGTTCGATCTCTAGGTTTGGAGCGGGGCACACAATGATTTGGTCATCAATAAGTGGCTGTACGCGGATGTGTGCGATGCTTTCAAACGGCTCCTCTACTATAAGCTTCTGTTCGAAGCTTCACACGAATTCTACCATATTCCACTCTTCTATCATCAGTGGGGCTACAAATTCTATTGTTTTCTTACGGCTCAACGCATTGACCACAAGGTTGGCCTTGCCAGGATGGTAGTAGAACTCAAACTTGAAGTCTTTTAAGGTCTCCATCCAACATCGTTGCCTCATGTTCAGGTCCCTCTGTGTAAAGATGTACTTGAGGCTTTTGTGACGTAAAAGAGCTCGAACTCCTCTCTGTAGAGGTAATGTCTCCAAAGATTTAATGCAAAAATGACTGCCACTAATTCTAGATCATGCGTGAGGTAGTTTTCTTCGTGCTTCCTCAACTGTCGCGAGGCATAGGTGATCACCTTATCCTTCTGCATAAGTACACAACCCCACCAACATGAGACGCGTCGGTGTATATAGTATATCTGACCCCTTGCTCTGGCAATACTAGCATGGGTGTGGACGTCAGCTTGTCCTTTAATTCCTGAAAGGGTGCTTCTACTTTTTCGTTCCAGGCAAACTTAAGATCCTTTCGAGTGAGTTGAGACAACGGTCTCACTATCTTGGAAAAATCTTTAATGAATCGGCGATAGTAGCCAGCAAGTCCAGGGAAACTCCTCACTTAGGTAACGGAGCCGGGTTGCTCCCAGTCTTATACTGCAGTCACCTTGACAAGGTCCACGGTAATTCCTTGGACACCACATGTCCCAAAAACTTGACTTCTTCTTTCCAGAAGTCGTATTTCTGGTATTGTGCAAACAACTGATTCTTCCTGAGAGTATCGAAGACTGCTCACAGTTCTTCGTGATCTTTCTGACTCTTAGAATATATCAAAATGTCATTTATAAACACAATGACGAATCGGTATAGATACGTCCGAAATACCCAGTTCATTAGGTCCATGAACACAGTCGGTGCATTTGTAAGCCCAAATGGCATCATGAGGAACTCATAGTGCCCAAAACTGGTTCTGAATGCTGTTTTCTGCACGTCTTCATTTCTGATGCGCAACTGATGATACCCGGATTGTAGGTCGATTTTTTAGAAATACTATGCCCCTTTCAACTGGTCGAACAGGTCATCTATCTTGGGTAGAGGATACTTGTTCTTGACGGTGATGTGATTCAGTTTGTGATAATCAATACACAATCGTAGCAATTCATCTTTCCTCTTTACAAACAACATCGGTGCTCCCCAAGGAGATACGCTCAATCGTATGAAACCCGAATTCAACAGATCATCAATCTGTCTCCTCAACTCCTCTATTTCACATAAAGGCATGCAATACGTTGGTAAAGAGATAGGTATCGCACCAGCACTAGGTTGATGGTAAAATCGATCTCGTGTTGAGGAGGTAGCCCAGGGATCTTTCTGAACACATCCGTGAAGTCTTGGACTACTGGCTTGTTCCCAAGTGTCGGACCCTCAACATATTTTCAATAAGGAAGCGTAATAACAGACGTAGAAGGGGCAACTGACCTGAACTGGGAAAGTGAAGGCTGTGCCCTCGGGCCCATGTGCCGTCACTAATCTAGTTTCATAGTCGATCTCGGCCTTCATCTCAGTGAGCCAATCCATACCGAGGATGACATCATAATGATATATAGTGGTGACAATCAGGTCAATGCACACCACCTAGCTTCCTAAGTCTATCAGGCAACCTTTACAAAGCTTCGTGACATCAGAAAAAGTTCCTACCACCACCATGAATCTCACCCCAACCATAGGGGTAGTGTTCAGCCCTAATTGCTTAACTGTGGAGTATGCGATCATTGATATAGTGGACCCGGTGTCCACCAACAAAAAAACTAGTGTACCTTAGATATATGTAGTGACTTCAAAATCTAATGGTACTGCAGTTGCTGACTCAGATGCTTCAGTTGCAAGTGCATGTACACGGGCTTATTGTGGACGATTTGGTTGCGCTGTTATAGGTCGTTGTGGTGGCCTATTTCGAGGTATGGGTGGTCTGTAAAATGGCCGTGTTGGCGATGCTGATTGTAGAGGTGAGGCTGATATAACTTGTGGTGGCTGGTGTTTTGAGGCGCATAAAACCATTGTCCCTCATCTTAGTAAAGCAAAAGGGCTCGTTATGGCCCGTCTTCTTATAGTAGGCGTACCAAAGATCTGATCACCTCTGCTGGGTCGGTGGAGCCATTAGCCTAGGAAGCGAATCTACATGTGACATCTTGCCGAGGAATGGTCAGTTTGGCAATTTAGGCCGAGGCCTTCAGCCCATTGGTATACGTGTCTGAGACACTCTATCTCCATCCTGCTTGGTTCGCAAAGATATGTTCACTAGCTCGACATAATTGGGAATGCTGGCGCAACACATCTTAGTGCGGATATCAGGTCGCAGACTCTCTGAAAATTACCGCATTCTCATCGGCTCATCTACTAGGATCAATGGAGCATATCTAGCCAGCTCCATGAAGCGGTTCTTGTATTCAGCCACTGTCATCCCCCCTTATCGGAGGTGAGGAAATTCACCCTCCTTTCATTACGGTAAGTGAGGGAGAAGTACTTTCAATGAAACAAACTTCGAACGCCTCCCACGTCCACATGTATCCTGCAGGAACGGTTCATAGGATGTTGTCCCACCAAAGACTAGTCTCCTTCTCGAACATATAAGTAACAAGCTCTACTTGATCTACCCCAGTATAGTGCAACGGCTTTAGCATCTTGGATATACGATCCAACTAATATGCAGCCTCCTTGGGTCTGTGAGTACCCACAAAGGTAGGAGGGTGAAAACGCTGAAAGCACTCGAATAAGCCACTTGTAGCCATAGTCTAATAGGCTGCACAGGTGGTACAGGTGGGACCATATTCATGTTTTGGGCAATGGCCCCCACTATCTACCCAAGACTTGTTGTTGTTGCTGCATTAGGAACATCATCTGCTCCAACCTATCAGGAGGAGGAGCTGCCTGTGGCATGTGTGGTATCGACGAAGATGCATGGTTTTATCCCAAAACCGGTGGTGCATTCAGTGTTGGCCCATTTGTAGGATCAGTGGTCGGCTGTGAATCGGGCATTGTCTCAATATCCAGGCCTAAACTGGGGTCCGTATGGCCATCGCTCAGGGGAGGTGCCCCGTCAATCGATCCACCAAGTGCAAGACATGTTATATTCTGATTGTTTTTAAGAGGTATTCCCTATATACAACATAGGGTGCAACATGTGTAATATTAGGATAATATTACCCACTTTTTCAAACATTCTACACATTCCAAATCAAAAGAAGCTTCATGCATTTCATTTAGCCAAAACTTGTCACAATACATGAGATGTAGTATTACATGAATTATGACAGAAGATGCATGTGAGCTAATTTAGCAAACGCTTTAACACGAACTACTCTAACATCCAACTAAGCCGACCAAGACTATTACAAAGAAAAGCAAGAACAAGGAAAACCAGAAGACAACTGCAACACATGATTAGTCCTCTGACTCTGGCGAGGGTGGAGGCGCATCCTTATCCTGTTTACAACACAGGAGGGTCTTCAAGGTGCATGACATTCTCTTGAATTTTTGTTTCAGATAAGTCTGATTCTCCTTGAACTCCTATTTCAGGGCAACTTAGTTCTCTTCAACCTTGGCCATGCGGGCTTCTAAGGCGCCCCGATCATGGCGGTTTTCATGTGTAGCAGGAGGTCCCCTATCTGAATCTTGGGCCTCCTCTACCTCTTCCTGCTCTTCCCCCTTACTTCCTTCTTCATCCTCTCTGCCTTCTTCCTCTTCATTTCCTTCCTCATCTTCACTTGCATCGTCCTCTTCACTTTCTTCTTCTATTTCATCCCCATACTCGTCGAGTCGGGCTTGGCGTTGCCTAGGGCCAATCCCCATATTGTTGAGTGTAGTCTCATTGATAAAGTGGATGGGCACAAGATTATCCATATTTAGTTTGAAACTAAAGTTACGAGCAATCTTGCAGATAAGTCGGCCGAATGTGAGTGAGGTGTCTCCCCAAGTAGAGCGTGCGGTGCTGATTATCTATGACAAGGTGAAAGTAGGCAGGCACAACTTGTCTCCCTATCCAGCTCCGTACAGGAAGTTCACCATAAGGCAAGTGCATTCTGTATGGTTACTCCACTTAGGATACACGTTGTACGTGCATATGTGGTGGAGTAGGCGAAAGTCTGCCATCATCTTAGTTGATGCGAGGCTATTGTCTCTCCTCCAATGAGCCAATCAGCCATAAAGAAACATGTGCGGTGATCTTTCTCACGTCTAGTAGTGAGATGAGTTACACTTGCATATACCACACCATGCTCAATTCCCATAATACGGGCCATCACGTCCACATTAACTATGGCTTCCTGCCTCCCCAAAGGGATAATAAACTAAAGTGGCTCCAGTAGTGGGTTTCGTATGTGAGCATAGAAGGCTCGTACGGTGCCTTCACTTGCATGAGCCTTCCCTTCAAACATGGGACCCCACCTGGTCTCCAACAGAAGTTCAATCACTGGGTACAACCCAAATAGTTTCTCATCAACATGAGCTTCAAATACAACTTTGCGGACACGGAACTTACCAAGTTTAGCACCTGCCGACTGTGATCTTTCCAAAGGAATTCAAGGATTGAGGTCCCATTTCAATCTTCGCTCTCGCTCGGCACTTATACTAGCCTCAGCACTCGCCTTCTTCCTCGAGCGAGTTGGACGGCTTGGCCCGGCCTCATCCGGGGCCGTTCTTCTCTTTTCCATAAGGGAAAGGAGCGTTGAGATGGAGAAAATGGCGGTGACAAGCTCAAAGAGAGCCATGAAGATGGAAAAGTTTGAGAGTGAAGTGGATTTGAGGATATGGAAAATATGAGACACAAAAAGAGGATTCTTGTGCTCAAATAAGTAGAAATAAGGAAGATGGAGAGATGGAAAGGGTAGTTTTGAGAGAATGGTGGAAGATGGGTGTGAAATGTAGAAGAAAATGGAGCTTTAAGTGTATGGAATGGGGATTTGAGAGAGACGGGGTTTTGGAGGGTTTAGAGGGTTTGAAATAGGCTGAAATGAATAAAGGGGGCAAGAGAGGGGTTAATTAGGTGGTCCCACACGTGAGTGGGCCTCACATAATCAGTCGAACGGTGGTGCGCTGCCCCCATGCCCCGCTGTGGAGGCGGGCAGTGCCACCCTGCCCCCCTGGGGTGTCCGGTAGTGGCTCCGCCTTGAGGCGATGGCCACCCCCTTCCGGGGTGTCGAATACACATGGGGGACCCCCTGGTCCCCACTATCTTTCGCTGTTTGGGCCCCTATGCCCATAAGATGCACTTTCGTCATTCAACACATGCGTATTCATGCCTTTTGGCTTGTTTCAAGTTTGGGATATGCCAAATTATAGTTTAAACCTATTGATTGATGGCTTAAAAGGGACTGAGATCATTTCACATGATCTAGGTCGCATACGGGCTACACTACAATGGTCAATCTCGCCCGTCGGTGAAACTTTAAGATCCTACGATCATTTTTACATTTCATCACCCCCTTCCTAAGTCAGCGTGCATTTAGAGTACATCATGTTACCTATAACCCAGGTCCAGTTTAATCTAAATCATGCTCTGATACCAACTTGTAACGCCCCAGATTTCGAGGGTCAAGCAAGGCTTAACTCCCGAGATCCAGCACACCACTTATACAACATGGATACTGATGTTTAAATGTTGTCCATATCAATGTATTAAACATGAGTGTGATTATACTAAAACAGTATATCATACTCCAGATATAATTAAATTTAGCAAGCAGAAGACTGAAACACATATATCTGAACAGGTAAATGTTTTACAACATCCAGAGTATGATTATGTAGTACGGCTAAATATGTATGTATTGTTTCAAAATAGGCAAAATATCAAAATATAACTGATCAGCTAATCCATGTGACCCTGCTATCCCCGTCAAATCAGTACAAGGTCTACGTAGACCAACTTGATAGCTGAATATAGGAGAATTCCTCCTCCTCATCTATGAAGTTCAATTCAACTGCATAGACTTCATCCTCACCTGCATCTACAATAGAGTCTGGTTGGTGTTTTAACACACCGTCCCAAGGTGGGAGTGAGTGATCAACTCAAGGGTACTATAAGGCAAAGGTTAACATGTTATCAAGTCAATGAAGCAGAATTGATAAAGCAATACAACAGTCACTTCCTAGCTACTCTTGTTAATGCAGGAATGGTGTGCAGTAATAATGCATGCCCTCGCACAAAGCTCCCTCACAAGCGACTCCAACAACCAAGTTCGTGCATGACAACCTCCCTAAAGTGTAACTTCCTCACCAAAGCACATGCAATACGATGCATGGTCATGTTAGCCAAGTACTTAATTAAGCTTATTCATATAGCAGATTTGGGAAGCTAAGGTACCTCCCTTTATATCATTAACCCAAACCGAAGGATCCATCTAGGGTCGTCAATCCTACTTATTCATATACGATAGGCAATTGTAGGGCATCACCCCTAATGAAAAGCAGTCAATAGGAAAATTTATTATTTATACTCGCAGTCACTAAGGAAGGCTCGTCATCTCAACGTAGGTCGACAGCTCGAACACGGTGTCCCATACTACCATGCCCGACTCACGAGTTTGGGTTGCTCATTGGTCAATACGGGGAGGCTCGTCACCCCAGCATAGGCCGATAGCTCGACCATGGTGTCCCATACCACCATACCCAGCTCATGAGTCTTAGTGGATCATGGTACCATGGTTGAAACAAGCTTTTACATTGGTAAGTGGTACCTTAGATTCAAGCAATGATGTCCATACATGATAAACACACAATAGGCCAATCGGTTTGTTTGGCAAGTTCAATTAGTGCGAGCACACGTTAACTTAATCGACATGGAGCACATAAGCACCCCTTGTGGCCTAACCACTGTCGACAATTGCTATGCGACACGGATTCATCGAGTTACCCAATGTGGCAAGACTGATTTAGCCATCTGTACAAGGATTGTTACCGATTGCCTGGGGCATGTTGTAGCCCCATTCATTCTCAGATGCAATAGATAGATACATGTGATAATCAAATCAACATTTAACAAATAATCCAAATAAAACCCTCATTTAAACATTTCATCAAACATATTGATCATGTCACCAAGCACTTGCATTTTATCCATAAATTGCGTAGTGGCAAACATGATTACATGAAAGAAAGTACACATATTATTAAGGTAATAGAGAATCCTATCTTAATACACTTAATAAATACAAATCATCAACATTTTCTCATTCAGACATTTTATCAAACACTTAAGTTACACTTCAAATACATAGACTAGATTAGTTATAACATATATTATGACAATTCCTTACACAAAGAGATCATCAAGCATCCAACATACATGTATCCTAGATTAACAGTCATGGCAAGCATAAATCATAATTTCATATTCATTCAAACATTTCAACAAACACATAGGATGCATTTTGTATTTAACATAGTTCACACATGTATAATATATCAAAAACGTCGTATCTAAGGCAATATGGCAGCAATCAAGTCAGACATAAATCATTAGCTGACATTGAAGGAATTGAAAACCATAACCTAATGTTTATAGTCCGCACCTTTCGTCAGAATACACGATTCAGACGCAGTTCGAATTCTACATTCTTGAAAATGGAACGTCGGGCACCTAAATAACGAAATAGGTTAGCTAGTTCGTCAATTACGCTATCTGGATCTCTAAATCAAGATTAGGGTTAGGTTTTCTTACCCAAATCGTAGCTAAAATAGATCGTGTAGCGAAATGTGGAGGTGATTCGATGCGTGGAGTTGTGGGAGAGAAACACTGCAACAATCTCCCAAACTCTCTTCTCTCCTTACTCTTTTCTTTTCTTCTCTCTTCTCTCTTCTCTCTCCTAAGGTTAGATAAATTCGTATGGAATAGAAATGGGGTGAACTAAGGGCTATATATAGGCCCAAAACTGATGCAAATGGCCCCAAGGCCATGGTATACTTAATTTATAACCTAAGGGTGCCTGTTTTTTACAAACCGGGCTTGTAAGAAGGCTCATTACTCACCTACGTCATAGAGTAAGTTCCTTGACAATTGATCTATGCTAGGATGTGATTTCGGTGTGATTGGATAGGCCGATCAGCCATGAAAATCCGGCGTCAGATCAACGGTCATGCTAGCTCGATCGGGGCCATAAGTATGCGGATATGAGAAGGAAAATTTTCTTTTCCCCTGGGTGAGGTTTGGTCAGAAACTGACAGTCCAAAATCGTTAATTTCGTGCATAAGTGAATGACTCAATTTACTTATGTTTCAATACATTTTCTAAAGATATTCACGTTTCTCACACACTTTACTGACAGCTCAAGTTATTCATTTCTGAATACTAATTGGGCTCGATTCCCGTGATGGTTGTCAAGCCCAGTAGGACGGACATATCCCTATAGTTTCGCGGTCATCGGACTTTCGACCTGTGGTCCAGGTCTGATACGGAGTTTCAATGTACTCCCGAGAGCGACAGGCTCTTGGGATTTTTTCTAGGTTTTTAAGTAGTATTGAGTTAACAATTTTAACGGTTTTGGGTCTTGCCATTTGTGTAAATGGTGGTTCGAGCTAAATCCACTGATTAATTTAGTTCAGTACTTAATTAATTTTTGCATAAATTTCTACAGAATACGATCCTTAGGAATTTCTTTCTGAGGTGGTACTCGGGCCTTTGTACGAATTTTTCTGAGATGTTACATTTGGTGATACTTCCACAAGCCAATCCGCATTCATGCATTTCTTTGCTCTGTCATTCAAAATAATGAAGCAGATATTCGAAGAAACCATAGAGCCCCTATCGCATTCTTCATTTATGCGTGATCCCTTCTCTTTCCTCAAGGACGTTCACAATCTTCCTGAAGGTTAATGACCTCCACAGGAAGTTCTGAAGACAATTTCCAAACTCTGCCAACTCGACAATTTTAACGGGCACCTAGCCAGCAAAAAAACATTAGCTTCTTCCATTTTCTTCTACCCTGTCCTTCGCAGCTCTTGCGTTTCTTCGGAATCATCATTGTTGAGCTTAAATACTTCCAATATAACATGACAACTGCGACCGCTGTAACATGGCATCCAAGACTATAATCACAACACAATAGGAAGAACAGTCTCTTTAACCATCGCTAATTGCCGATTGAAGAGAGATCTTCTTCCTACTATAAATGTCATTATGGTCATAGTTGTCATGTTAAATCGGTCGTGGCTATCATGCTGGAAAGGAGGCCAAGATGCATTTATGGTATTTGTCATGTTAATTGGGTCATGGCTTGCATGTTAAATGGGTCGTGGCTTGCATGCTGCATGTGACGCATATTCCGAACAGTCGCTCTGAATTCGAAGGAAAGGGTCGTAGTTTTTAACCACCAAAGACAAGAGTGAGGAGGATGATAATATCCCCATTTATAAACTTAGGTGAAAGAAACTTACAGAGTCTTGGCTTGCATGCCGAGCTTCTCTTCTGAAAGTCACTGTATTATATGAGTCATGGTTGTCATGTTGTATGGATTGTAGTTGTCATGGATTGTTTGTTTAATTTTACAATTGATCGTTATTTTCAGGTTATATGGGTCAAACTTAGCTTGCCCCAGTTTAACCGCTAGCTGCGTATTGTCCTCCGCCCATTTAAGATGAGCCTTTATGGTTATCGGTTTAGACTCAGCCGAGTCCAAACGAGACTGAAGCCTGCTGACCTCCCCTTGGAGCATCAGCTCCCTTAATTGGCCTTCTCATACCAGGCCCTTCAGCTTCTCCTATTCCTCGGCAGAAGTCTTAAGGAGCTCTTCCAGCTCAGCCTTCTCCTTTCAATCTTAGTCATCCCCTTTAACCTCTCCTGAATCAACAGAAACAACGGCAATGCCTGAGAAAGAAAAGAGTTAGAAAGTATAAAATGACAATTAGAGCCAATAAATCGAGTAAGGTTAAGAGCTTATCGTATAACAGACTGAGGCATAGTCGTTGATGAACGACTCAGGAAGGCAAGTATGAGTATTGGTGATTGATTTGCCGCTTAGTCGACTAGGAGAGACATATGATAGCCGGGTGAAAATATCTCTGATCCCAAGGGGGGTCGTGGTTTGTAATGTAATATGGGATGTATTTGTCATGTTATATGAATAACAATATTCTTCAATGGGCCCCAGCGAGGTTTGGTCGTGGTTTGCATGGCAGGTTGGTCGTGAAGATGACATGGGTAGTGGTTCACATGAACAATGGGTCGTCTTTGTCATGGCATATGGGTCATGGTTCTCATTTAACAACAATGATCCACTATTCATAACAACCATGACACAATGAAATGGACAATCATGACCCATTATTGATCAACGTTTCATGGGTCGTTGTATCATTTGATATGGGTCATGGTTGTAATGTTGTATAGGTCTTTGTTGTGATGAAATTTGGATCCTGAATGTAATTATTAAAGGTTTGTGGTTGTCCAGTCATACGGATCGTGGTTTTCGTGTAATACGGTTCGTAGTTGATGTGAAGCATTGATCATAGTTGTTATTTTGAAATGGGTTCATGTTAATCGTTTTGCATAGTCATTGTTGCCTTGTTTCACGTGTCGTTGTTGACAACCAAGGCATTGATTTGTTGCACTACCCATTTACATGACAACCACGATCATTATATCATGAAAACCATGACTTATTGTATGTACACTATTTCCATCTTTGTGTTCGTGGCTCAAATGCATAAAGGCTCGTTATTATCATCCACGTTGGGTTGTGGTTGACATGAAACATGGGTCGTGACTGAATTGGATAGGTCTTGGTTGTCATGATACATGGAACCTAAAATGGATTGATATATAGGTTGTTGTTGTCGTTTTCTTTTGGTCATGGTATACGTGAAGCATTGGTCACAGTTGATCTGGGTCGTGTTTGTCGTGTTAAAATGGTCATGCTTCACAGTTGTAATGGTTTGCGGTTGTCGCAAACATGACGATCTTATGAGAAACACAACCCATACAATATGACAACCACGATCCACCTGTAATGAGTGCCATAACCCGTTGTTAAGTACACCATTTCCTTTATGGGTCATGGTTTAAATGCATAAGAATTTGTGGTTATCATCCACATTGCATCGTGGTTAACATGCATTAAGGTTCATGAATCAATAAGTATATATATTATAATTCAAATTACATGATCGCAAATAATAAAAAAATAAACTACGACCCAATCATCACGACAACCACAACCCGTATAACATGACAACTGCGAACCCATATCGAAAGACAATTACGATCAATGCTTCACGTCAACCATGACCCATATAAGACATCAACAACAATGTTTATTACATGACAACCATGACCCATATATTATTACATTCAGGATCCATACTTCATGACAGCCACGACATATACAACATTATAACCACGATCCATATACAATGACAGTCACGACCCATGTATCGTGTCGAGAGAGAGATCATAGGGCTTGTCTCTGTCTAAGAACAACCTTATAATATGAATCCTTCTGTACCAGCTTTTTTGAGTTTCAGGCTGATGTAAAAGCCCTATAAAAGAACTTGATATTTTATCGATGAGCACCAACTCCGAGTTGGCGGACCTGGTGTGTAATGGCTTCTTCGGGATTCCAGGCTGATGTAACCTGGCTTCTTCTGGGTTCCAGCCTGAAGTCAAAGCTCTACAAAAGAACTCATTATTTTGTAGCATGACAACAATGATCCGTATAATACGGGAACAACTATCTATAAAATATGAAAACCACGACCCATAGCAACCGACACCACGACCCATGTAACATTGACAACCACGATCCACATATCATAACAACCACAATCCATTTTACATGAAAACCATGATAAAAAAAATAGAAAGAGTCAACAACGATCCTTTGCCTGGGTCTTGTCTTGCTAACGTGAAGGATCGTTGTTGTCATCTATAAAGGGTCGTGTTTGTCATTGTGCAAGGTAGAGATGACTTTGATCAAGTTGTGACAACAAAAGCCCTCACCATATCCAGTTTAAAGCCCAAGTCTTTGGCCCACAACTCCATATCGTGGTTATTATGTTATATGGGTCATGGTGTTAATGTTCGATGGGTTATAGTTGACATGACGATATATATCGTGGTTTTCATTGTATATGGATCGCTGCAATTATGGATCATTGTATTCAAAATTTACGGGCTAGTATGCCCTTGACACGTAAAAAGAGGTAATGATGAAAGGTGAGGTCGGCGCCGTATTTGTGCTGTGCTAGTATGTCTCATAAGATTGTAGTTATCTCTTGGCTGTGGGATAGATCTTATGTAAAATTTCAATCTACACCGATTATTAGTTGTTAGAGTATGTACTAATCTTTATCCAAAAATTTGAACCTTACTTACAGGCATAGTTGATCACATCGAATAAACGGTTATAAGGTGTTGAGAACTACGTGGGCCGTACATCCATCTGATAAAACTTATTTTTATACTATGCCTTTATACACGTACATTACATACGATGGTCAGTTTAGATGACATTTATATATCACTGTGAACCCCATATATCTTAGTTTGTATGGAATTAATATGTTGCATGTACATACACTAAAGATGGCATGCTAAAGACGGGAAGTTCGCTTACGATTCCAAACGTAGAACATTAATCGTTGATCATCTGGTTCAAGTTTATGAGCCCATCATAAATCGAATCTAATCCGTTAGAATTGTTCATGGATAATGGATTCCTTCAAAAATTTTATGAGTGACACGTATCGAACCATCAATGGCCCACACTGCGTAAAGATGACAAATTATGGGCTTTTACGGAAACTATTGGTTGAACTGTTGTGGTTCATTGGATTCTAATATTTTGACTATTCTTTAAGTAATTCTATTTCTTAATGCTACAAATAAAATGGACGGTGTGAATCAGAGAATATCTGCAGTTCGATGTGACTTACGGAACACCAATTATATCTTGGACGCTTATAGACGCTTACAATTCCAAACGCAGAACATTAACCGCTTGTCCCCATACGGAACACTAACTATATCTTGGAGCTTCTTCTCTAGGACCCCTTTACTTTTTATCCTTAACCCTTGTGTTCTTTTACTGGTATTGAATCTTCTTCGCTGGGCCCCTCCATCGCCACTTAGCAAGCACATCTACAAGTTAGTGCATCTCAGTCAATATAAATGGTGAAGCAAGGTAATGGTTGACAGGGATGGTGTATGGTGGTTATTATGTTATGTGGGTCATGATTGTGAACCACAACCCAATGCATATGACTATAACGAAATGTATAGCATGACAATCACGATCATGGTTGTGATCTTCTTACAACCACGATCCATTTGGTGTTGATATGCCGAATGGATCGTGGTTGACAGGGTCAATGTATCGTGGCCCACATGCTATGTGGGTTGTGGCTATGAACCATGACTCAATGTAGATAACATTAACGATATGTATGGTATGACAACCATGATCATGGTTGTGATTGTGGTTTATTGCATAATGGACTGTGGTTGACAGAAGAGGCATCAGGTACACCAGTGAAGAAAGCCAAACACTGATTTGATGTTGAATGATGAATGGATTAGTGCTTTTGATGTTTCTTCTGCTTATTATCATCTATAATGGGTTAGTGAATGAGATGGATTGTAATTGTCTGTGAACAATTCGAAGTTGTATTGCACTTAAGGTCATGGCTATCAACCACACTGGTTGACATGCACAATGGATCGTTATTGTATATGGGTGGTTGAACATGGATTCCAAACAAGATCCATATATCGTGACAACCACGACCCCTATAACATTAGAACCACGACACACATCATCTTACAACCACGATCTGTCTAACATTATAACCACGACCCGTCCAAAACGAAAACCACAGTCTATAACAACAACGACACAGTCTGTATGACAACCTTGAAACTGTCACGTGATCTGATCCCATCGTTCACATGCATGTTAGATCGTGGTTATTATCCACATTGGATCATGGTTATTGTCCACGTTGGTTCTTAGTTCACAACCATGACCCTAGTATGGTCCCCTGAAAAGCCTGCATGATATGTGTACACGACATGGCTCATGGACGGCTCAGTGCTTATGTGTTTCATCCATGGTGTAGATAATCCATGCCCTGTCATACACGTTGAGACAATAATAGCGATCCAGGTAACATGACAAACACGATTCGTATAAGATGGCAAATACCACCCATATAATATTACAATCACAACCCACATAACATGACAAACATGTACCATGTAACATGGGACTATGACCCAAGCAATCCACGGCCTATATAACATGAAAAATCATGAGGCTTATAACATAAAACCCACAACACAAGCAATCCACCGCTCATTGATAATCAAGTTAAACGTCTCCATTCCATCCCTCATTATCTTCCGCTTAATTCCAGGTGTTCTTCTTACAATCACGATCCTTGTAACACAATCACTACCCAATGTGCAAGAGAACCATGATCACGCAGAATGATCATTGTTGTCATACACATTGGGTTGTGATTCCCAACCATGATCTATTGTGGAAGACAACCATGACCCTTTGTTCATCCCATCCATGACCATTCCCTTGGAATTCAGCACGACCCTCTGGAAAGAGTGCCACATTCCTCTTCTTCACGAAATCACATTAAAGTCACTACTTCCTCGTAATCCATTGGGCACCGAGCATGACCCTTCATTATCCGTGCGATCGTACCGAATCAGCACGACCCTTCAAAATCGGTGCCTTGACCATTGAATGGCCAACCTATAAGAGTGGTACTTTGGTGATACTTTCACAAGCCAATCCACATTCATGCATTTCTTTGCTCTTTCATTATAAATAATGGAGGAGATATTCGAAGAAACCATAGAGCCCCTATCGCGTTCTTCCTTTATTTATGATCCTTTCTCTTTCCTCAGGGACGTTCACGATCTTCTTGAAGCTCAACGGCCTCCACAGGAAGTTCTGAAGATAATTTCTGAACTCTGCTAACTCAACAATTTCAACGAGCACCTAGCCAGCAAAAAAATGTTAGCTACTTCCATTTCCTTCTGCCTTGTCTTGGAGAGAACTGTTGCGGTTCTTTGAAACCATCACGCGGATAATAAATACTTCCCATACAACATGACAACCACGACTGCTGTGACATGACATGACAGCAAGACCATAATAACAACACACTAGGAAGAACAGTCTCTTCAATGGGACCCAGGGACATCTTAAAAATACTTGTGAGTATGTCTTGTTTAAGCCTGACCTTCTCAATAGAGTTTTTGTTAGGGCTAAAACGAGTCATCCTCTACAGAGTTTTTCTGCATCGCTGGTTGCCGGCTGAAGAGAGATCTTCTTCTTACTGTAAATGTGATTATGGTCATAGTTGTCATGTTAAATCGATCGTGACTGTCTTACAATCGATCGTGATTTTCAAGTTATATGGATCATGGTTTGTAATGTAATATGGGATGTATTTGTCATGTTAGATCGGTCGTGGTTTTCTTACCATAAACAAATCTCTTCAACGGGCACCAAGCGAGGTTTGGTCACGATTTGCATGGTAGATTGGTCGTGAAATGACATGGGTCGTGGTTCACATGAATAATGGGTCGTGACTGTCATGGCATATGGGTCGTTGTTTTCATTTGACAACAACGATCCACTATTTATCATAACCATGACACAATGCAAGGGACAATCACGACCCACTATTAATTAAAGTTTCATGGGTTGTGGTATCGTTTGATATGGGTCGTTATTGTAATGTTGTATATGTCTTGGTTGTGATGAAATTTGGATCCTGAATGTAAGTATCAGAGGGTTGTGGTTGTCTTCTTATACCGATCGTGGTTGTCGTATAATATGGTTCGTAGTTGATGTTAAGCATTGATCATAGTTGTCATTTGATATGGTAAGATCTTAGTTTCTTGTACTAATTTTTTACACTACCCATTTACAACCACGATCATTATATCATGAAAACCACGACCTATTGTTATGTACACTATTTCCATCTTTCTATTCATGGCTCAGATGCATAAAGGCCCATGATTATCATCCGTGTTGGATCGTGGTTGACATGAAACATGGGTCGTAACTGTCATTGGATCAGTCTTGGTTGTCATAATACATGGATCCTTAAATGGATTGATACATAAGTCATTGTTGTCATTTTATTTTGGTCGCACTATACGTGAAGCAATGGTTGTAGTTGATTTGGGTTGTGGTTGTCATGTTAAATTGGTCATGGTTTGTAGTTGTAATTGTTCATGGTAGCCGTCCATGTTGTATCGTTGCAAACAACCACGTTCTTATGAGAAACGCGACCCATAGAAGATGACAACCACGGTCCACCTGTCATAAGTGTCACGACCTATTGTTAAGCTCACCATTTCCTTTATGGGTCATGGTTCAAATGCAAATAATTTGTGGATCATGGTTAACATGCACCAAAGTTCATGAATCAATAAGTATATATATTATAGTTTAAATTATATTATCGCAAACAATGTAAAATATAAACCAACAGATTAAGTCATTATTAGCCTCGACCTCAGCCAGCAGGGACGAAAGTGCATCGATGCTGATTATGATCTATTTGTTTACTTCTAGAGCATTTGGATGTTGTCCTATCTTCTATGGGTCGTGGCTGTGAATCATGGTAGTAATGTTATACGGGTCGTGGTTATGCCAACATAGATCACAATAACAACCACGATATCTTTGTTGTAATTATTTATCAATATTCTAATTTTATTATTATTAAAAATTGAGTGTAGATATGTCGTCATCTTACCCATCGTCAGACATTTGGGACTGCTCTTCCTTAGTTGAATCACTACCAAGGTCTGGAAAAATAAAGATTAAGTGTGGTTTGTGAACAAGACTAATCGGTTTTGATTACACTTTTCATGTCCAGGTGGTGATGCAAACCATGCCCCAATGCCCCTAAGGATATCCGAAATCTTTTTCAAGCCCTGTTAGATTCGAATAGAAAACCTTCCACTCTATCCAAACCATCTACTCCTAGATCTAGTACACGAATGACATCCAAAAAGATGCAGAGGAGGAAGCCAGATTAAAAGCTTTGGAGGAAGAACAATTCCAACTTGCCTTAAAAAGTAGTATGAAAGAAGTTTTTAGACTTCAACGATATTTGAGTCAAAGACAATACAATGTTGAAGTAGAATCGAGTACGACAAACAAGAAGAAGAAAAAGAGTAACAAATTCAAATTCTTAACCCATCTCGGTAAATTTTATAGGGCATTAGGTACTACATACAATTCTTCACATAAAGAAAGTTTGAAAAATCTAGTTCAAAGTGTAAAAGAGCACGAAGGAAATATCTCTTCTTCTTCTGACTCAAATGAAGTGAACCAATATGTATATGAAAAAATAGATAGCAGTTCCGATGAATCAAATGACAATATAGGAAGGCACTCCTCTTATGGAGAATATTAGTTGTAAATTGTTATTTTCAATGATGTAAATATGTAATTATCAAAGTTTTTTAATCATAAATTATGCACTTTATATATTTTATCGCTTTGTTCAACTTTGAATTCCAATTGACAATCAAGTGGTTAATGTAAGTAGGATGTCGTGCGACTATTGGTTTTTCGATGTTAGAAATACTGTTTTTTGGGATTACGGTGAAATAGTGAAATGAATGCAATTTCCTAAAAAAGGATGTGACGTTGTTTCCGAATGGGTGGAGGATATGACGAACAATGGGTCGTGGTTGTCATCCATAATTGATCATGGTTGGGAACCACCACCAAGCATGTATGACAACCACGACCCGAGGTTCATGTGATCGTAGTTCACATGCACATTAGATTGTGGTCTTAATGAACAATGGATCAAGACTGTACATGGGTCGTATAACGTGGTTGCTAACCACGATCCATATACCGTGAAAACCATGATCTATGTAACATAAGAACCACTCCCCATATCAGCTGACAACCATGACCCATCTAACGTAACAACCATGACCCATATAACATGACAACCATGACCCAAATGAGTTGGGCCTTGCAATAAGGGTTTTGGCTTGGAATTGGCCTACGAAAGTAATTTGAAACCCAATTACCACTCTTATATGACAACCACGACCCTATCGTGTGATCATGGTTCACATACACAATTGATTGTGGTTGTCATGCAATTTGGATCGTGGTTACGATGAACAATGGATCTTAGTTGTATATGGGAAGTTAATTCATCTAATATATACATTTAATGCACAATTGATAGTAGTTGTCATGTTATATGGGTCGTGGTTGCCATGATCCAAGGATCGTGGTTGTCATGTTATATGGCTTGTGGTTGTCATGTTATATGGGTCATGGTTCTCCTCCATCGAGTCGTGGTTTTACAAAATTGAAAAACCATATACGACTGTGAACCACGACAATTTTAATATGACAACTACGACCCATATCAACTATGACCAATGCTTCACGTATACCCCGAACCACATTGTACAAATCAGCAAATGTAACGTGCACATACATACGATAGCAATGGAGGTAAATTTTTTATATATTACACTACTCATTCATAGGACAGTAATGCAGGAAATCAGGTTAGAACCACAACCCCCGTAACATGATAACCACGATACATGACAACTACAACACATATAACATGAAACCAAGACCCGTATGTTCTTTTCCAAATATAAGAAGTTTGCCCCGCTTATTTCTAGGCTACCTCACTCACTTTCCAAATCCAATGTCTGTTTCTGGTACAATTTCTTCTCCTGACATCGTATTTATAGAAAGGTTGGCTGAGAAATTATCTTATGAGCAAGAAGTGTATGGAAGCTCCACTTTTAGTTGCTTACTTTCTAAATCCAATGAAGAATTTTATTCAGTGAAGCTTCTTTTTCCCTCGCTGCATATCTCCAAAGGAAATGGTTTCTTTTCCATTGGCTGGGTGCCCATTGATATTGTCAAGATGTCGGAGTTCGGATAATATCTTTAGAACTTCCTCTAGAGGCCGTTGAGCGTAGGGAAGATCGTAAACATCCCTAAGGAAAGGGAAGGGATCACATGCAAATGAAGAATGCCAAAAAGACTCAATTCCTTCTTTGAATATCTCCTTCATGATTATTTTTTTTAAAAGCTCTATGAAACCCAAGTACCACTTTTATAGGCTGGTCATTCAATGATCAATGCGTCGATTCCAAAGGGTTGTGAATTTTTTGAACGGTCACATAGATTCTGAAGGGTCGCAGTCGGTTCGCAATGGATTGCGTGGAGGAAGTGACATTAATACGACTTCCTGAAATAACTATGGCGATTGTGGCTGTTTTGTTACAAGGTTGTGGTTGTTATGTTATATGGATCATTGTTATTACGTTGTATGAGTCGGAGATGTCATAACATAAAACACGACACATATAAAGTACCAACCACAATCCATATAACATGGATCATGGTTCTCGTGTTGTATTGGTCGTTGTTATAAAGTTATATGGGTCGTGGTTGCCATTCCTTTTTTCAACGATCCACGATCAAGCATTGGATGACAACCACGATGCAACGTGGATAAAAACCACGATCCAGTGTGCATGTGAACCATGATCGGTATGCTTTCTGGTTTGAATTGGTTCGAAACCCAATACCACATCTATGTCTTGTCATTCAATGGTCAAGGCTCTGATTTCGAAGGGTCGCGCATGATTCTGAATGGTCGCTGGTTCCCAACGGATTACGTGGAGGAAGCGACATTAATGCGATTTCCTAAAAAGACTGTGGTGGTTATGGCTATTAGGTTATAGGGGTTATGGTTGTTATGTTATATGGATCGCAGTTGTTACGCTATATGGGGCGATAGTGTCATAACATAAACCCATGACACATATAAAGTAACAACCACGACCCATATAACATGACAACAACGACCATTATTACAATACAATATGAATAAAGGATCACTTCAACAGGAACCCAGCGAGTTGACAAACACTGCTAAGAATGTCCATATAATATGGTTCATGGTTCTCGTGTTATAATGGTCCTTGTTAGAATGTTATATGGGTCGTGGTTGCCATTCCTTTTTCCAATGGTCCACGAACTAGCATTGGATGACAATCATGATGCAACGTGGATAAAAACCACGATCCATTGTGCATGTGAACCATGATCCAATGTGTAGATAACCACGTCAAATTCTTGATCATATCCAGGACCCGTCTCTTCATATTGAGCGCAATTCTCTGGAAACAACACTACATTCTACTTAATTAGGAGAGGACATTAAAACACGCTACTTCCCCGTAATCCATTGGGCATCGAGCGCTATCCTTCAGAATCTGCGCGACCCTTCAGAATCGGCGCCTTGACTATTGAAAGACCATCCTATAACAGCATACTTCTTCCATGACCTATGTAACGTAATAACCTTGACAGACATGACATAACAACCATCAAATTTAGGTTATGGTTGTGTAGTTATATGGGTCGCGGTTGTAATGGACAACGACCCATGAAAGTTAAGTTATGGTATACGTAGATTTTGAAAATCCTATGTATATATGTGTCGTAATTATTAACAGGTGAAGCCAGGGTGGATATAAGTGGATACTGCCCAAGCAAGGACTTTTTGGGGCCACAACAAGATAGCTGCAAGGTGGATGAATCGATACAAACGGTTTGGTAGAAAAGGAAGAGAACACGTTAAAAACCATAACCACGATCAAGAAAACATGACAACCACAATCCATATAACATGGTAAGTACAAACCATAGAGCATTACAATCACGACCCATATAACATAAAAACTGCGACCCTTACAAAATTGCAACCACGACCTATTTAACACAACTGCCACAAGAGAAGCTCAGTGATGCGCAAGACTTTGCAAGTTTCTTCCACTTAAGTTTACAAATGGGGATATTATCATACTTTATTCCTTCCACTTCGGATTCAGTGCGACCCATCGGAATCATCGCCACATGTAGCATGCAAGCCACAACCCACTCGATATCAGGGCACCATGATAAAATTTATCATGCGGTGCACTAATTCTATAGGGTAGCTTTGTTGTGACACAGAAGGTAAGTAGTCCCATGTCATTGCAGAGAACTATTCTTCAAAAATGTTTTTCCACTGGCTGGGTGCCTGTTGAAATTGTCGAGTAGCCAGAGTTCGAAAATTATCTTTGGAACCTTTTGTGAAGGCCGTTGAGCTTCTGAAAGATCGTCAACATTCCTGAGGAAATAGAAGGGATCAGTAATAAAGGAAGAAGGCGAGAGGGACTCAATGACTTCTTTGAATATCTCCTCCATTATTTTGAATGAAAGAGCAAAGAAATCCATGAATGCGTAAGGTCATGTAATAAATAAGGATTCTAGTGCAAATTGTCTTGTGGAAGTAATATGAAGCCCAAGTACCACTTTTATAGGTTGGTCATTTAATGGTCAAGGTGCTAATTCCGAAGGGTCATGCTGAATCTGAACGGTCGCGCGGATTCTGAAGGGTCAAGATGTGTTACCAACGGATTGTGTGGGGATGTCATAATATAAAACTAGGACACATATAAAGTAACAACCATGACCCATATAACATGGTTCGTGGTTCTCGTGTTATATTGGTTGTGGTTAGAATGTTATATGGGTCGTGGTTGCCATTCCTTTTTTCAACGATCCATGATCCAGCGTTAGATGACAACCATGATCCAACGTGGAAAAGAAACACGATCTAACATGGAAGATAACCACGATCAATTATTGGTCACATCCATGACCATTCACTTCAAATTGAGCACGATCCTTCGAAAACAGTGCCACATTCTACTTTTTCAGGAGAGGACATTAACTTGTTACTTCCCCATAATCCGTTGGGCACCGAGCGCAACCCTTTGGAATCTGTACAACCGTTTAGAATTAGCGCGACCCTTCAGAATCGGTGCCTTGACCATTGAATGACTCGCTACTTCCCCGCAATCCGTTGGGCACCAAGCACGATCTGTTCAGAATCAACGCGACCCTTCAGAATCGGCGCCTTGACCATTGAATGACTCGCTACTTCCCCACAATCCATTGGGCACCGAGCGCGATCCTTTAGAATCCGTTCGACCGTTCAGAATTAGCACGACCCTTGAGAATTGGCGCCTTGACCATTGAATGACCACCTTATAAGAGCGATACTTCATCCACAAACCAATCCGAACCTTATTGCAACACCTTTCTCATTAATGTATTTTCTTTACTCTTTCATTCAAAATAATGGAGGAGAAAGTTTAAGAAGCCATCAATTCCCTATCGCCTCCTTCCTTTAATGGTGATTTCATCTCTTTCCTCAGGGATTTGATGATTTTCCTACAGCTCAACTGCCTCCACAGGAAGTTTTGAAGATGATCTTCGTAGCTCTTTTGACCCTTACTAATAAGCGCGCCACATGATAATAACTGCTTCTCATACAATATGACAACCACGACCGCTATAACATGATAATCAGGACCATAATCACAACATAATAGGAAGTACAGTCTCTTCAACAGGACCCAGCGAGCTGAAAAATACTGGCAAGAATGTCTTGTTTAAGACTGACCTTCTCAGCAGAGTTTTAGATCAGGCTAAAATAAGACATTCTTGATAGAGTTTTTCCACTGGTTGGGTACCCGTTAAAGAGATCTGCTCTTTGGATTATTAATGTGAATATGGTCGTGGTTGTCATCCTAGAAAGGAAGTAGTCTGATGATTCATTTACCGTGGTTGTCATTTTAAATGGGTCGTGGCTTGCATGTTGCATGTGGCGTTTATTCCGAAGGGTCGTGGTGAATCCGAAGGGAATGGTCACGCTGAATCCGAAAGGAAGGTTGTAGTTATTAACCAGTGATGAGGATGATAATATCCCTAATTGCAAGCTTAAGTGGAAGAGTCTTGCGCATCACTTAGCTCCTCTTCTAGTAGTAACTGTGTTATATGGATTGTAGTTGTCATTGATTGTTGTTTTAATGTTATACTGGCCATGATTTTCATGTTGTATTGGTCGTTGTTTGTAATTTTACATGGCAATATACACTAATAATGTTATGAAATACAGATTGTGATTGTCAACCAATATTGGTCGTGGTTTGAATGACAGAAGGGTCGTGAAGATGACATGGGTCATGGTTGTCTGCTTATTTCATGTGGCTATATGGGTCATGGTTGATGTGTTATATTGGTCGTGCTTGTCATGTTTTGTGGGACGGGGTTGTTACGCTACATAGGTTGTTGCTGTCTGCTGATTTCATGTGGTGTGTTATACCTTATATGCTCGTCACACCATATGAAATCAGTCGACAACCAAGGAAATATAGCTTAACAACCATGACCCACATAACATGACAACAACGACCATATAACACTAGAACACGACCCATATAATGTAACAAATACGACCCATATAAATGGGTCATGGTTGTCATTCCTCTTTCCTCCGATCCACAATCCAGTGTTCGATGACAACCACGATCCACCTGGATAAAACCACTATCCAACCGTTGTTCCTCTTTCATTCGATCCACGATCCAACATTGGTTGACAACCATGATCCAACTGGATAAAACCACTATCAAAACCTTGTCTTATTGTAACACCTAACGCATTTTTTTTGGATTTCTTTGCTCTTTATATCGAAATAATAAAGGAGATATTCAAAGAAGGCAATGAGTTTATCTCGCTTTCTTCCTTTATGGGTGATCCATTCCCTTTCGTTAATGATCTCCATGAAGCTCAACTGCCTCCATAGGAAGTTCTAAAGACAATTTCTAAGCTCTAGCAACACGACAATTTCAACTGGCACCCAGGCAGTAGAAAAACATTGTTGAAGAAAATTTTTCTCCAATGACATGGGACTAACTACCTTCTCTTTGGCTGCTCACCACATGATAATAACTAGTTCCCATATATATTCACAACAACGATCCATTGTGCTTGTCAACTACGAGATCCAACTACATGGTCATAGTTGTGAACAATGATCCAATGTGGATGACAACCATGTTCCAACATGGATGAAAACCACAATCCGTTGTTCTTGTGTACCACCCAATCCAACGACAGGGTCGTGGTTGACATACACAGTGGATTGTGTTTTCTAACAACTATCCATTATGCACTAGATCACCACCCAATGTTCGTCACATCCACGAACATTCAAGCTTGTCGTGGTTGGCATGGGTCCTGGTTCTAATCTACATGGGTCGTGGTAGTCATGATATATGGATCGTGCTGGCATCCACGTTCAACCACCCATATACAACAATGATCCATTGTAGATGTCAACCAACTTGGTTGACAAGCATGATCCAATATGCATGTGAGGCATGATCACAGAATGGGGTCATTGTTGTCATACACATTGGGTGATGGTTTCCAACCACGATCCATTATGGATGTTAATCACAATACATTGGTCGTCATATCCACGACCCATCTCATTCACTAAACCATTATAGAAAATATTTAGAAGAAACATCAAATACACCAATCCATTCAGCATTTAATTATTAATCAATATTTGACTCTCTTTGGTGGTCTACACAACGTCTCTTCTTGTTTTTTGGGTAAGAAGCCTCATCTTCTGACTTCGTGAACTGCAGACAGTCGTATGCAATTGTCTTTCGAAATTTAGGAATGTCCTCTTACAGAAAAAGAATGAACTAATATTAAATCAAAGGACAAAGCAATCAAGATTTAATGTAGACAAATATATATATATATATATATATATATATATATATATATATCGACCTTCGTGAAGTCAATTGTGTGCATGCTGCTCAAGAAGTCTATATATTTTAATATGAATATGCCACAATCATCCGAGTTGTCTTGCCTAGGTCTGTCACTGATTGTCTTCAAACTCCATGGCTTCTCCCAGTTCTTAGATCCATTATCAAGAATATGGAATAGTCATCTCATTCCGTTCATTATCTGCGCGACAATCAACTTGTTGTGAGAAATCAACTCGATACTCAGGCTGTCGTACAAAGTGACATCTCTCTTCTTTAGATTAACAACAGCTAAGAACCAGTGATGGCCCCTCGCATTGAGTGGGATGTATAACTATCAAGCACAAGAAATATGATTACAGTTAAAGACTTGCCTTTCCAAAATGAATAATATCATTTAAGTTCATGTACATGTGCAAGTAAATAAGCTCTTACCACTTCATACTTCATAGAGGTTTCGATCTACTTCGACTGTCAAATATTTCTATAAGAATTTCATTCAAGTTGCCATTCTTGATGATGGCCTGTCAATCCTTATGGTTGCCAGTTCCATAAGTTTGCAATTCGTTAAGTTGAACTTCCATGAATTGTTATTGATATATTGGAAAGGGTCAAAAACATAAATAATTAATGATGTTTTAAAGATAACTATGGTCCTCAAATTCACATTACCGTAAATAGCGACAGGATGAATGCGCAGTCCTATCTACCTTGTGGTCTCTTTTCCTGACGCACTGATAGGTAGCGTATGTATATATCGATGGCCTAAACAATGAGGAAGTTGTGTGATATAATATGCATTAGTCCAGGAAATCGGTAATCTGCTTTATGATCGTGGCTGAGGTTGCTTTCGCCACGTAGGGCGTATTAGACGAACCCGAGTCATATTAGAGTTGGCGGCAGTGGTTTGGCCACGCGGAGTGTTTGCGCACTTTATGTCGTTCAATTCAACGTGCGCTCGTGCTAGTCGAGTTCGTCAAGTAACCCGATTGTCCGATGTATGTTCACCATGTATGGACGCTATTGCTTGAATCTAGGGTACCAAACTTACCAGTGAAATCCTAATAACCGTGGTACCTTGATCCGCTAAGACTCATGAGCCGGACATGGTGGTATGGGACACCGTGGTCGAGCTGTCGGCCTACGCTGCGGTGACGAGCCTCCTCATAGTGACCAGTGAGCAACTAAACTCGTGAGCCGATTATGGTGGTATGGGACACTATATTCGTGCTGTCGGCCTACATTGATTGGTGACGAGCCCTTTGTAGTGACCTCAAGCATACCTGAATACCGCAATGAGGTGACAAGCCGAACTGTGGTAATAAAGGTATGAAAGGTGTGCATTGATTGGTGACGAGCCCTTTGCTACGACCTTAAATATATGATCGTATGAGACGACTAGGACTGACGACCCTAGAATGGATCACTGTTTGGATGGTGACATGAGGAAGGTATCTTAGCTTCCCAATCCTGCTGTATGAAATGGACTAATAACAACTTGGTAATCATATTCATGCACCGCATTTGCATGTGCTTTGTAGATGTGGCGCACTTTGAGGTGGTGTCATGCGTAATGTAAGATGAAGACGCTAAGGGTGTACGCGTGAGGGCATGCATCATTTTGCATACATCCCTGCATTAACAAGAGTACTTAGGATTTATTTATTTGTTCTACTTTATCATTACTGATTGATTGAACTGATAACATGTTAACCAGTGCCTTATTGTTCCACTGAGTTGATCACTCACTCTCACGTTCTGGGGCGGTGTTAAACACCCACCAGACTCTGTCTTAGGTTCTGATGTTGCAGATGTTGATGTGACTTCTGAGGCAGAGCGGGAGATGGATGATGATGAGGCTGCTTTCTCTTATATGTAGTTTTCAGACGGGTTCTAGCGAGCCTTGGTCTGATGCGCGGGATGTTGGGATTATTTTTTGGAAATTTAAATAATGTAACTTGATACTTATAATTTTGATAAGTAACACTTTCATACGACCCGGTTTGTATATGTACTTCAGGGATTTACACTTGTACACATATTTTTCTATAAGTCTTCTGCTTGCTTTATTCACTTATCCCTGAATTATATCTGTGTTTTGGCTTAATCTATTTCATGTTTTATGCACTAATACAGTCAACATACATCCATCATTAAATATGTTGCATAAGTGATGTTTTGGAACTCGGCAACTGAGTTATGCTCGACCCCCGAATTTCAGGGCGTTATAGATAATTTCTCAACCACACCTCTCTATAAATATGACGGCAGGTAGAAAACTCTCCACCCCTTCAGAGGGAGAGGGAGAGTAACCTTGCTGTGTTATATGGGTTGTATTTGCCATGTTATACGAATCGTGTTTGTCATGTTGCCTGGATCATTATTGTTGTTTCAACATGTACGACAGGGCATGGATTATGTACGCCATGGACGAAACACATAAACACAGAGCCGTCCATGAGCCATGTCATGTACATAATTTGTGGGTGTTCGGTTACATGGGCCGTGGTTGTGACGGTATATGGATCATGGCTTGAAGGCTGTTACAGATCATCATTCTCGTGTTATATGAGTCGTGGTTTTCATGCTTAGGGGTCGTGGTACTGCACTCACTTCCATGACCTCCTATAATGTACATATATCATGCAGGCTTTTCAGGGGACTGGATTAGGATTGTGTTTATGAACTATGAACCAACATGCATGCCAACCACGATCCAACGTGGACAATAACCATGATCTAACATGCATGTGAACCACGGGATCAGATCACCTGACAAGTTCATGGTTGTCATAGAGACTGCGTCATTATTGTTATGGACCATGGTTTTCGTTTTAGCCGGGTCGTGGTTATGATGTTGGACGGATTGTAGTTGTAAGATGATATGTGTTGTGGTTCTAATTTTACAGGGGTAGTGGTTGTCACGATATATGAATCGTGTTTGGCATCCACGTTCAATCACACATATACAACAACGATCTATTGTGCATGTCACCCAAGTGCAATACAAATTTGAATTGTTCACAGACAATTACAACCCATCTCATTCACCAACCCATTATAGATGATAATAAGAAGAAGAAACATCAAATACACCAATCCATTGATCATTCAACATCAAATCAGTGTTTGGCTTTCTTCACTAGTCTACCTGACTCCTCTTCTTCTCGTTTTTTGTGAACACAACATCATCTGCTCTTGTCTGCTTTAGACAGTCATATGCAATTATCTTTCTAAATTTTAGAATTTTCGCCTACAGAATCAGAACGAACTAATATTAAAACAAAGTATAAAGCAATCAAAATTGAATGTAGGCGAATAAATATATACTTACAAGCGTAAAGTCAATTGCACTCATACTACACAAGAAGTCTATATATTTCAGCATGAATACGCCACAATCGTCCGAGTTGTGTTGTGTAAGCCTGTCAGCGGATGGCTTCACATTCCATGGCTTCTCCCACCTAACTAATTTGCCATCAAGAACATGGAATAACCACCTCAGTCCGTTTGTTACCTACGCGACGACCAGCTCATTTTTCTCTTCTAATTCGGTACTCAAGCTATCGTACAAAGTGACCTCTTTCTTCCTCGGATAAATAACACCCATCAGCCAGTGCTACCCCCTCGCGTTAAGAGGGATGTACACCTATGAAGCACAAGAAATATGACAACAGTTAAAGCATTGTCTTTCCAAAAATGGATCTAATCATTTAAGTCCATGTACATGTGCAAGAAACTAAAATCTTACCACATCATACTTCCATAGAGGTTTCGGTTTACAGTCAATTATTTATATAAGCAGTCACTCAACCTTTCAGACTTCATGGTCCCATGATCCTTATGGTTCCTAGCGTCATAAGTTCGCAGCAGGTCAAGTTAATGTTTCATGTATTACTATTGATATATTGAATATTGTTATAAACATAAATGATTAATGATGTTTTAAAGATAACTATGGTCCTCAAATTCACATTACCGTAAATAGCGATGAGACGAATGCGCAGTCCTGTCTACCTCATGGTCGATTATCCTGACGCACTGATAGGTATCTTAGGTATAGGTCTATGACCTACGTAACAAGGAAAATGTGTGATGTAACTATAATATTCATACATTGATATGAAACAATGAAGGAAAAAGGATAGAAACTTACTTTAGAGTCGACCCATGAATTTAGGTCATAGACACTTTTCAACCAGACGAGTGAACCTGACTCTCTGACAACTCTCAACTCATCCTCTTCGGCATCGGTTAGAGCTCGGTAGGGTTCACTGAGCCCCTGACGAGGCTCTTTTGCAGTTAGAGCTCTGTCGGGATCCACTGTATCACGGCGTGGTCTCCCTTCCTCACTCAGTTGCGGGGTAACGATGTTGAGCTATAATAAAATGACAATTTCATGTACAATTGTCTTATTAACTTCATCCTTTAGCAGGTTCATCTCCTGCTTCATTTGCGCCCGTAGCGCAGCATTCTCATCTTTAAGATGGGTCATCACAGCTTCAAAACTAGAGAGCTGGCTGATCTCAACCTCGACATTAGAGCTGTTGACCTGTTATAAAATCATGTTTTAGAAAACATTACAAGCATAATGACTTGTTAACTATTAAACCAAAGACAAATCACGTACATATTTTGTATGTATATTCTATCTCGTCCACTTTGGGTCGTGCATCAACCACGACCTATGGTGGATGATAACCATGACCAATCACACATGATAACAATGATCTAGCATTTACATTAACCATAATCCAAGGTGGAACACAACAACAACCAAATTTTCATTTCATATATCTTTATTGCTTCTACCTCCTCTTTAAGCTACGTCATCTCCTCATTCAAGTAAGCATTTTCATACCTGAGAGGACTTGTTGAATGGGCAAGGGCATGTAACAGCGACCCTCACTGGATCATAACCATGATAAAAAAAAAAGGAACCTAACAACGACCAAATATGAGAAGGGAAAAATTCAATTTTATATACCTTTATTCCTTGTATTTCCTCCCAAAGCTGCCTCATCTGCTCCAGTAGTGAAGCATGCTCTACAATCTGAGGGTTGATCGAAGGAACATTGTCCTGTAATAAAATCGTATATCAAAAATGGTTATTATGGCCAATGGAGCCTGTTTGTCGTCCATAGTGGGTCGTGGTTTACATCTATGGAGGTTCATGGATGTTAACCACAATGAACTATGTATGATAATCACAATCCACATTGGATGAGAATAACAATCGCGATGGATGATAATAACAATTTACACTAAATGATGATCATGATCCACATTTCGTAGAAACCACGACCCTTATCTAGATAGAAGACTATCATGTTATATTGATTACAACTCATCCACGATCTAGTGTGCATGTCAACCATGACCCATGGTGTATGATAACAATGATTCAGGATAGATTCAACTCCATATACTTTCATTGCCTGGATCTCCTCTCTAAGTTGCTTCACCTGCTCATGCAGTGAAGCATTGATCTCCTCTCTGAGTTACTTCACCTGCTCCTGCACTGAAGCATTGATCTCCTCTCTGAGTTGCTTCACCTACTCCTACAGTGAAGCATTGATATCCTATTTGAGTTGCTTCACCTGATCATGTAGTGAAGCATTGATCTCCTCTCTATACTGCTTCACCTTCTCCTATAGTGAAGCATTAATCTCCTCTCTATGAAGCATTTTCTCCTCTGAGAGGGCTGATCGAAGAGACAATGTCCTGTAATAAAATCACTATTATTATGTATTTCAATATGTCTTTCTATAAGGAACCCAACCATGATATCATGTATGTGAACCACGACACATTGTAGATGACAATTGCGATGAACTAAGTGTCGTGGTTATTATAAATAGTGGATCATGTTTCTCGACTATATTGGGTCATGATTGAAATAGATGTGGGTGACAGCTACAATCAAGAATAGGGTCGTGGTTATTACGACTCATGGGGCGTGGTTGTCGTCCATGTTAGGTCGTGGTTCAACCACACGAACCATCGTGGATGAAAACCACGATCCACTATGTATGATAACAACGATCTATATTTCATTTAAACCATGAACCAAGTTACATGAAAACCATGACCCTAGGCCATTAATGTTGGGTCGTGGATCCTAGGTGCATGAAAACCACAACCCTTCCTGTATGATAACAACGATCCTATGTGGATGACAACCATGATCCATTTTTCATTTTCCTTCACAGTGAGCTATTAACAAATAGGTTAGATAAAGCAAGGCAATTTCACGTACGTGTTTTGTATTAATATCATCTCTTATCGATGTCACTTCTCGTAAAGAAGCATAATCCTCCTTAAGGTGCTTTTTTTCTACTTCAAACTCATCAATCTACTTCAACGGAATCAATCCACTTATTAAATTTCCTTATTACAGATCTTTTTTTTTTAATTATCTTTCAATACATTCCCATGATCCACAGATTTCTCATTAAGCTCAATTGTATTTTTCATTTTCAAGAGGGAGGCTGTAAGATTAGCCTCAACTTTATTTCTTACGTCATCCTCCATTGTCTCTGGCGTGGGTGCTGACCACAGACCCTTGTCCTTCATATGAATGTCAGCATAGTTATACTCCTGACAACCTCGCTCTCTACTTCTTCGACCGTTGGTTGAAGCTCTTGAGCTAGCACCACCTGCAGGAGCAAAATTGATTTATTAATTATAAACATACTGCATGATTCAAATTACACTACAAATTGAATAAATCTTACCGGCACAGCTGTGAAGATGATAGATATGGTTTCATATCTGTCTGTTTTCATAGGACCCCAATTTAGTATTTGAGGAATCCTTGTAGACAGTCTTCTAACCGCCCGCCTATAGTCATTAGTGAGTTGATGGAACCGTTCATAGACCCAAATCTATTTAAGAACAATTATCATGCATTACATATTGGTTGACATGTATGGAGGAAAAAGGGAAAAATTCGAACTCAAAGTATGAATCAGGACAAGAATAATGTACTTGTAGGGAAAACGCGCATCCGCATATATTATATGATTTGGGGTACTGGCCAGTCGCCCTTTCCCCCTGAATAATGCCGGACACAGCATTAACCCCATTCTTCAAATAATCATACCCCACACTGCCCCAGGGGTAGTTATTAAAATAATCCAAGTCATCAACCATGTCGATAAACTTACCAACACAGTTATTCTTTTGTGGAGATCCAACTAATAAACTCTTAACACAAATTATTAGAGCTAGCTACACCACATCCATATGTTCTTCTTTATCAGCGAGTGACCAATAGGCAACTTTCAATACTTGTCTACTCATGCCACCTGCACTCAGGTAGGTCTCCCTAATGCCTTTTCCTGCCTCTGCTCTTCCGGTCGTGGCATGACAGTCACCATCTATCCTAAGTGGTCTAAACTTAAGACCCATTATTAGCGCAAAATCGAGCTCTATAAATTTTATCTTGGTGCCCTGAACATCGAATTTTAGATCACCAACATAACTTTGCATCAGGCAATGCATGATCTGAGACTGTGCCATCCACTCGGGCAGTGAAAAGTCAAGCAGAAATCCAAAATAGTTGTCTTTAAATAGTTTCTTTCTATCAGGTTTCTTCTCCATATCTTCAACCAAGACTTTCAGAAAACTAACAGAGCACTTGGGAGAGACCTTTGCCTTTTTAAAGTCTAAGCATGTGGTCATGATTAGCTTGTTTCGACATACATTCCAATATAGTCGTGGATTGTTAATCAATAATAAGATGCTCTTGCAAAATCTAACATGGGTTGTAATTGTGCCACACAATGGATTGGGGTTGTAATCCATGAAGGGTCGTGTTTATCACGAGTTATAAAGGAACGTGGTTATCATGCTAAACAGTTCGTTGTTGTCATCTACATTGGATTGTGGTTGTCATCTGTGTTGGGTCGTGGTTGACAGTAGTGCTACACGGTTCGTTGGTGTCAACCTGTCAACAACGATCCATTAGGCAAACCAACCACGATCACAACAACGATCGTGGTTGTCATGGTATACAGATCATTGTTGTCGTCTACATTGAATCGTGGTTCACAGCCACGACCCACAAAACATGTGATCCACGATCCACTGTGTCTATCAACCATGATCCATTATGCAACAAACCACGGTCACTACCATGATCATAATTGTCATGCCATACATATCGTTGATGTCATCTACATTGAGTCGTGGTTCACAGCCACGTCCCACATAACATGTGGGCCACGATACACTGACCCTATCAACCACGATCCATTCGGCATATCAACACCGATCACAACAACGATCGTGATTGTCATGATATGCATATTGTTATAGTCATATACATTGGGCCGTGGTTCACAGCCACGACCCACACAACAAAATAACTACGACAAACCGTCCTTGTCAACCAATACCTTGCTTTACCATTTATATTAACTGAGCTGCACTGAACTTGTAGATGTACTCATTGAGTGGCGATGGAGGGGCCCAGTGAAGAAGATTCAAAACCAGTAAAAAATAGGGTTAGAGATAAAAAGTGAAGGGGTCCTAAAGAATAAGCTCCAATATATAGTTGGTGTTCCATATGGGGACAACCGATTGATGTTCTGCGTTTGGAATCATAAGCGTCCATAAAAGCATCCGTTGATGTTCTGTGTTTGGAATCATAAGCATCCATAAAAGCGTTCGTTGATATTCTGCGTTTAGAATCCTAAGCATCCATAAAAGCGTCCGTAAGCGTCTAAGATATAGTCGGTGTTCTGTAAGTCACATCAAACTACCTTTTCTCTGATCGGCACCATCCATTTTATTTGTAACAGAATTACCCAAAGAATGGTCAAAATATTGGTATCCAATGGACCACAACAGTTCAACCAATAGTTTCCGTAAAATCCCTTGTCATCTTTACGCAGTGTGGGCTACTGATGGCTCGATACGTGTCACTTATAAAATTTTTGAAGGAATACATCATCCATGAACAGTTCCAATGGATTAGATTCGATTTATGATGGGCCCATAGACCTGAACCAGATAATCGACGATTGATGTTTTGCATTTGAAATCGTAAGTGAACTTCCCGCCTTTAGCACGCCATCTTTAGTATATGTACATGCGGCATATTAATTCTGTATAAACTAAGATATATGGGGTCTACAGTGATATATAATGTCATCTAAACTGACCACCATATGTAATATACGTTTATAAAGGGATAGCATAAAAATAAGTTTTATCAGGTGGATGTACGGCCCACGTAGTCTCAATACCTTATGACCATTTATTTCAGTGTGATCAACTATGCCTGTAAGTAAGGTTCAAATTTTTGGATAAAGATTAGTACATACTCTAACAATTAACAATCGGTGTAGATTGAAAATTGACATAAGATCTATCCCACAGCCGAGAGATAACCAAAATCTTATGAGACACACCAGCACAGCACAAATACGGCGCCGACCTCACCCTTCATCATTACCTCTTTTTACGTGTTGAGGGCATACTGGTGTTTCAAACAAGAAAAAAATGCATTCGATTTAGGGAAAATTATCTTGTTCAAACATAACAAAGAGAGTATATGAAGAATAATCATCGTATTATTAATACTAAGTTCATTTACATCCTTTAGTATCCCTTGATTCTAAGATAAATCATTTGTAATACATAAATTAAAATTAACAAAGTTTGAATGTCAAATCTCAAATTCGGCAGCATTTCGACAGTTGCTTCGATATTCTCTTTAAGAGGAATGTTGTGCCAATTTGATCATTCAACCTTTCCCCTTTTAAGCTTGTCCCTTGCTTAAAAAGAGAACTTGGAGGAATGAAGATCGAATTAGATGATTTCAGTAGCATTTTGACCCTTTTTACAATTGGCCATACAATGACCAAGTTGAGCGACACACGCAACAATTTGTTGGTTACGCGACCCGCGTAAGCCAATTTATTGGTTGCGCGACCTGTGTAACTAATCTCAGACTTCCCCTTCTCACCTTTAGTCTTCCTTCAGAGCTCTGCTCATCTTCAAAAGCTCCTCTCTCTCTCTCAAATGAGAGGAGTGGGGTATTTATAGGCCTCCACACATGCGAACCCTCGATTATTGTTCCATGGGGCCCACTTTGCATCAAATTTGACCGTCCATAATTGTTGTCTGATCTTGGTTGCGCGACCCGCACAATGGAGGAAATCTATTGTGTGACCTGTGTAATGGAGGAAATCAGTTGTGTGACCTGCGTAATGGAGGAAATCCATTACGCGGTCTGTTTAACGAATTAGGTTGGTTGCACGACCCGCGTAACCGATTACTAGTTGCGTGACCCGCGCAACTATTAAACAAGGTGCTTGATCTTTTTCTTTCTTCCTCATTCTTCCAACTCCCTTTTGATATTTCTTCATTATTTAATGCTCCAACAGATGCCCCCTTGATCCTTTCTTTATTTACTGGAATTAAAGAATCAAGATCAACCTTCAAATTTCTGGACTTCCTGAAGTACAGATGCCCAAGTACCGTACTCGACCCCGTCCTCTATAAATAGTCGGATTTGTTTCATATTTTCACTTTCATTCCATGTAGCGAAGCTTTTTTCTCTAATTCCTCCCCGCATAATAGCATCTTGTTGTGCAACCCGCGCAACAGGCATCCAGTTTGCACAAGGTGAAAACCCATTGCTTAGTCCGCGCAATGAACTTTGGTTGCGCAACCCGCGCAACTGACCCTTTGGCCATTTTTCTAGACTTAATCGATTTTCTCCACCATGCATCGCTCTCAAACCCCTTTTCCAAAAAGAAAGAGCCACCCATCCTCTTCGAAATTTGAATAACCTCTTCGCCACTCTTGGAAACACGTAGAAATACATGAAGAAACTTTGGATCTATGTAACCCCTTCACTGACGATCAAACTATTATTCCTATCAATCTGCAATGTCATTGATTAATTCTGTACAATGAACCTTTTGAACGTCGAAATATCTTTGTTCTATAGACAATTGGGTCAGGAAAGAACCCAGGATCTTCACTTGATATTTGGAAGGAACGGACCCCAACAAAGAGCAGGTAGAATTCATAAGATGAGATTTTTACATCTATATTTTGCTCCTCAAAAACCTTTCCCCACTCATTATTTTGAGACAACTCAACAACTGTTCTTCTCTGAGAGATTACCTTGGAATACGAGAACTTCTTGGATACAGGACTCCTGCCTCTTCGTGATTTCTATAGTGCCTAGGCTCGTGCTATTGTTTGGAAACATACTACCATTCTAGAGCAGATTTCTCTTTCTGATGTAATCATAGCCACATTTGAACATTTTCATGCGGATGTTGCTATCCTCAGATGCTTTCTCAACCATTGGTCTCTGATTACCAATTCATTTCACTTTCCTTCGAGTGAAATGAGCATTACCTTATGAGATCTACTTTGCATAGTAGGTCTTCCCATCATGGGCAACATTGTTTATGCATATGTGCCTTCTAATGGAGAACTTTCTCTAGCATCTGTGGGTGGAGATACATCCAAGATTTCCAGAACCAGCCTCGAACTTTTTAGTGCACCAGCTAGCTTTCCTCATCCTGATCGTATTACTTCTCTCGAATGGTTAGCTTATGTTTCTCGAAGGTTGGGGTATATCATTCTCCTTTCGATTTCTATTTCCATAATTTTAATATGAAATGATTTTAGCCTGATCATCATATCTTCATCTTGGCAGCTTTGCAGATCATAACCATCTAGAACTCAAAGCCATTCGCAAGAACATTAAACACACTACGGAATATAGTTCTAAATGTGAACTAGCCGCCTTCTTAGCTTATTGGTTAAGCTTAGTGATATTCCTAGATTCCGATCAAATGGACATCATCAGACCTTCCTTCTTTGTGGTCGTAGGTGCAATGGCGGAAGGTCAAAAATATTCATTAGCTCCTTCAGTTCTGTGTTCCCTTTATCACGCTCTCGGAGATGTCGTTCTTGGTCCAAAGGATCCTATCTCTAAATCTTTTCATGTTTACGCTCCATGGCATTTCTTCATAGGCTGGTTAGGAGTATACTTTCCTTGGACATGTACTGATTCTGGAAGAGCATATTCGAACTCTAACCGACTTCCTCTTCAACATTATCAATTGAGAGATATGATTAAGAAATTAAATGGATGGATCTCTAGAAAAATAGAAAGCAATGATCCCATCTACTTTCATTAATTTCCATTGTTTAGCTATCCCAAAGACGTAGAAGCTATTGATGATGATTCCATCTCATCTGGGGAACATTTTTTCCTTATTTCCATCAGATCCAGTACCCTTCCTTTGAGGGAGAATAACATATTCTGGCATGAACCATATTATCCTAGTAGGTTCGCTCGCCAATTTAGATTTGATCAAACTATACCAAAGACTTGTGATATTGTTACCAATGCAATGAGACGCTATGGTGTTAGGCCATATAATTGGGCCCTAATATGGAAGCAACTCTTGAATGTTCACACTAGATCACATTTCCTCATTCCCAGTTACAATTATCCAGTTAGTGCTTCTTACTATTGGATGTGCTGGTGGGTTCATCAATATTACTTGGTAGACTAATGTTACCCAGTAAATCATGTTATATGGATCCCTCCTTCTCGCCTGAAAGATTACCAAAAGGACCAAGGTATCAGCTATTTTGAAGAAAGGATCGTGCCCCCTCTCTAGGCCAACTTTGTATAAGAATTTCTTCAGAAGACAATACTCATGAAGTAAAGCCTGCTAATGTTCTTAAAGGATGGATAGCTTTTGGTACTCCTTCAAGGGACACCCACAAGTTCCCAACAAAGAATGATGATTCCTTGCAGTTCTACCCTCTTCCTCCTTTGCGAATATTACGAGATAATTCTCCTTTACCGTCAGAAAGGCAGAAAGTGGAGGAACATCATTGCCCACCTCGGAAAGATAAACATATTGTTATTGATGACTCATCCTCTTCAGAAGAATAAACATATTTTGAGACATTTGACTTAGTACAGAAGGTTTTGAGTACCAAACATTTTGACCAAACTTATTGTAATCACAGTCTATATTGCATGCTTGTTTGTTCTAAACATGAAACTTTCATGATTTTTGTCATTATATCAAACAATCGGCATATTTGGGAACATTCCATATAGTTATGTATTCTTGCAGTATTTCAATATTACAAATTTTCTATATATTTCTTTTAGAACATGAAGCTTCTTTTGAAAGCATCACAATATTTTGAGACAATTTGTCCTTTTCATAAATTTTCAAGTCATGATTTATTGCAAGCATATTTATTTACTCACATATGAAATATTCTAAAAGCATTATGAGATATCCTAATATTTAATGAAGCATAACAAATAAAAAATATCAACATATTATGATCGTTAGTATGGAATTTCCTATGTGATTTTGGTTTTGATAGGCGGTTCTAAATTTCAATTTAGTTATATGATCACACAGAGTTTATCCTCTTGAGTAGTGGAGCCACACAGTTTTTTAGACTTTTGAGCAGTGGAGTTGGGTGTTACGTGATGGTCTCTGTAACTCTTAGGAGTTCACTTTTCACAGCCTGATGAGTTCACCAACCACGATCCATCAAAGGGGCCCAATGAAGTTACCGAGGTCGTGAACTCGGTTGGATTTACGCACAGGGTTGGTCGTAGTAACTACTAGAGTTCATAGGGCTCGTAAGGCAACCTTTGGGGTACCAAATTTAGGGCTGTCAGTCCATCAATGAGTAGGTTTAGGCCATTCTTCATGAGTTAATACTGAAATCAAGCCAGAGATCTAGGGGGTCTTATGCATGGTTGACCTATCTATGGACGTGGCCAAAGAGCTCACACTGCAGTCCGCGTTTTCTTCGCCTGCAAGGTCAGACCCATTCACGGGAGGGCATTTTCATCTGTTTCCCGTGACGCTATCGGAAAGCTCTACAGACAGCATTGGTCTCACGCATGACTGGCCATTGAGGACTTTTTGGCCTTTTAGTCGCTAGCTCCATCCGCTGCCCGCATGGGTATGCATATGATGGCCTTCACGGGCTTTTTAGGGCCACTGGCTTCTCACTGCTGTCCAAATGACGATGGTGATAGGCCTTATGCGTAGTTGGCCATATAGGGCTTGGCTAGCCTACCTTAAAAGATAATAGTAGGTGGTCATCATTGCCGACCATCGTTGTCATGAGAATGAGACTAAGATTGATACGTCACCACTTCTGCTAATATCTTAGGTGGTTATCATTGTCGGCCATCATTGTCACGAGAATGAGATTGAGATTGATACGTCACCACTTCTGCTAATATCTACAACGATATTCATATGTGTTGTTGACAATATATCAACTTGGTGATGATACCAATTTCAACAAAATTTTATAGAGATCTCGTTTGATGATGATAATGATGGTCACTTTCCTTTTGTAACACTTGTTGGTATATAGTCTTGACGCGCTCGCAAATTTCTTCTGTATTCATTCATCTGATAGTACATAGACGTGGTCTTGCTTATTCTTACCCCCTTTCGATACAAAATCATTATTCTGATAATATTCTGGATTAAAATCAATAGTATCCTCAGGGACGATATCTTTTAATGAAGCGAGCATTTACCGATATACTGATACCTTGTCCTTCTTGATCTACGACCCTGTACGCTCCATTGGAGTATACTTCTTTTATTATATATGGCCTATCCCATTTCAGCTTGAATTTACCCCCTGTTCTATGGGTGACCACTATAGGTCTCTTCAACATTAACACCATATCCCCTTTCTTGAAAGAGCGATATTTAACTCGTTTATCAAAGACGGCCGATATCCTTGCTTGATACAATTTCAATTGTTGTTGGGCTGTCAGGCTTCTCTCATCGAGTAAATATAGTTCATTAAACCTTATTTTTACATTTTTGTCATCTGTAATGAGCTGATGTACTGCCACTCTGAGTGACACTACTTGTATTTCAATAGGGATCACTGCTTCTATACCATAAACCAACGAGTACGATATTACTCTTATTGCTATCTGATGGGTAGTTCTATATGCCCACAATGCTTCTTGTAATCTCTCGTCCCAATCTCGCTTGTTTCATATCACAGTTTTCTTCAGTATCTTAACTATCATTTTATTAAACATCTCTGCTAATCCATTGGCCGGTGGATGGTAAGATGTTGAAAACAAATGACGAATGTTGAATTTCTAACATAGCTTCTCCATGCATCTGTTTTTGAAAGGAGTGCCATTATCTGTAACAATTTTCTTTGGAATACCATGGCGGTATATTATTGCGTGTCGGATGAAATTAACCACATCTTTCTCCTTGACACTGCGCAGTGCAATTGCTTCTGTCCATTTGGAGAAGTAATCTGCCGCTGCCAAGATATACTACTTTCCTTTGGATGAAGACGGATTTATAGGACCAATGACGTCAAGTCCCCAGGCAGAGACCGGCCTAGAGGCGACTAACTAATGTAGGTCTTTCGGAGGAATTTGTATAACATCTCTGTGAATCTGACATTCATGACACTGCTTCACATAATCTATCGTATCTTTGAACATGGTAGGTCAATAATACCCCATTCGATGTATTCGATGGAATAAATTTCGACCAGCTTGATGTGCCCCACATTCTCTAGAGTGTGCCACTCGCAACATCTGGCCTGCTTCTTGTTCGTCTAAGCAACGTAGGAGCATTCCATTGTAAGATTTTCTATACAGCACTTCACTACATATGATGAATTTGCTCGATCTTTGCTTGATTTGTTGTCTCTGCATTGGATCTTCTGGCAAGATATCATATTTGAGATAATCAATGAAAGGCTGACGCCAATCATTTGTCGTTACCTCTAAACAGGATATAGGAAATGTCTCAACAATTTCATCGATGACTTCTGAAGATGGTAAAAATCTTCTTTCTTCTATAGTCACCTGGAGAGGGCTCCGATTCGGGCAGGACAAAGTTGCTGCTAGGCTGGCCAAAGCATCTACTTTTGCATTTTCGGACCGTGGTATATGATTGATTTCAACATGACAGAACTACTCTAATAACTATTGTGCTTTCCAGCAGTATAGCAAGAGCTCTTTTTTTCTTATCTTGAATTCAGTCGTCAATTGATTTATAATCAATTTAGAATCCTCGAAGATATGCAGCATTTTTATCTTCATTTCCTGAGCCATTTCCATTCCGATGATGAGGGCTCTATATTTGGCCTCATTATTTGTACATGCAATTCCCAATGTAAAGGAATAAGGTAATAAATCACCCAGAGGTATGATGAAAATAACTCTTACCCTCGCTCTGGATGCTCGAGAAGTGCCATCAAAATACATCTGCCGTGGGCTTTGCGACTAGGCCAACATAACCTATTCATTGGGAAAATCATCACTGATGGTCTCCCACTCTATTACGGGGTGTGCTGCAAGGAAGTCCGCCACTGCTTGACCCTTTACTACTTTTGTCAGCTCATATGTAATATTATATTCTGAAAGTAGCAGCATCCACTTGGCCAATCTCCCATATAAATCGGTCTTGACATTAAAAACTTTATCGGATCTACTCTTGATATCAAGGTTATGTCATGAGAGAGACAATGATGTCTCAACTTTTGCACCGCGAATATCAGCGCCAGACATTCTTTCTCGATTGGAGAGTAATTGCATTCCGCACCCATCAGAGTTTTGCTTAAATAATAAAGAGCGGTCTCTTTCCTGAATTCATTCACCTGTGCCAACAAAGCTCCTAAAGAATTCTCAGCTGCAGATATGTACAAAATAAGCAGCTTCCCTTTTATTGGAGCTGTCAATACTGGCGACTGTTTCAACAATTCCTTTATTGAATCGAATGTGTTCTGATAGGCTTGGTCTCATACAAACTCTACACCTTTCTTCATCAGATGAGAAAATAGTTGACATCTCCCTACCAGATTTGAAATGAAATGGTGAATATAAGCCAGCTTTCCTTGCAAACTTTTCAATTCTTTTAATGTCTTTGGTGGCGGCATATTTTGAATGGCTTTAACTTTCCTAAAATCAATCTCAATGCCCCTGTGCCTGATAACAAAACCGAGGAATTTACCTGAAGACACCCCAAATGCACATTTAACTGGATTCATCTTCAGTTATTTATTTTATGAGTTGATAGAAAACTGATGTCAAATGTTTGTGATGCTCCTTGATGATCTCCCGATCTGACTACCAAGTCATCAACATAACATTCAACATGTTTGTGCATCATGTCTTGGAAAATATTTTGCATCGCCCTCTGATATGTTACCCCAGCATTTTTTAGACCGAATGACAAACTTTATAACAATAAATCCCCAGCGAAGTTCTAAACACTATTGCTTCTTCATCTTCAGGTGCCATTCTAATTTGATTATACCCTGCATAGCCATCCATGAAGGATATGATAGCATACTGAGTCATACTGTCAACCAGTAATTCGGTTATCAGGAGAGGAAAATCATCTTTCAGATAGGATTCATTCAGATCCTTGAAGTCAACACACACCCTGACTTGTCCATTTTTCTTTTTCACTGGGACAATGTTTGATATCCATTTGGAATACTTAACCTCCCTGATAAACCTGACTTTTATCAGCTTGTTCACTTCGTCTTCTATTTGGGGAACCAAGTCCGGATGAAATCTCTTTTGCACTTGTTTAACCGGCCTTTTCTCCTTAGAAATATTTAATCGTGCATTGCTACTAAAGGCTCCAGACCCGGCATCTTTACATACGTCTAGGCGAAGACGTCTCTATTTTCTTTGAGAAGTTGAACATATTTCTCAGCCTCCTGTTCAGAAAGACCAACGTTGATGAATGTGTTCCTTGGCTCTTCCTCCATACCCAAGTTTACTTCTCATAAACTATCTATCGTTGGCTGCCCCCCGTCTTCCATTTGCTTTGGAGCCATTTCAGGATGCTCAACTATTTTAGGATCTTCTTCCGATAACTACTCAGTTGTAGCCATGTTCACTGATGATTCTGCACCCAATCCTTGAAATTTTTCTCACTTTTCTTGACCAACCCCAATGGGAATTGGAATTACTCTCCCATGATTCAGGTCGGTGGGCCCTTCGTAATCAAAATCCATATTTCTCATAATTTTCTCGCTTGCCGGGCTTCTTTTTTTTAAATCTTGCAGTGTCAGCTTACCACAATACACATTATTCTTAGCCTCTTACCCTGTCTTTACTTCCACTGGGGCATAAAATTCTATCGGTTCTGGGTATTTTTCGCTAGCCCTGACCTAAAATCTTCCCGGAACAGTCGAAAGTGGCTTATTTCTTTCAACATACGGCAATGGCACTGTATAATTGGACTATAAAATCTTTAAATGTTCAGGTGATAACAGGGTCAGTGGCAGTTGCCCTGGTTGTCTCAAATGTTTTGGCACAAAATAGAATTTCTTCTTTACTTCTGCAACTCTAGATGATTTTGCCTTTTCTGTTTCTTCTTTCATCACCTTCACTTGAATGTCGTTTAAGGACTTTGTTTTCATCATTCTTTCTTTCTTCTTTAGCGAACCCCTTATAATAACTGGCGTCTGCAAAGAAGGCCTCAGCTTCTATATAGGGCTTCGCATCAGCCATTACTTTATACTATATCCTATCTTTATAGTATTTGAAGCATTGATGGAAAGTAGGGGGTATAATGCCGTACTGATGTATCCATGACCTTCCTAGGAGAAGATTGTATGTCATTACTACATTTATAATATGGCACATAACATTAGTAGTTAACTTTCCTATTTCCAACATCACTGTAATTTTTTCGATTGCACGTTGCCCATCTTGATTGAAGCCCTGTATCATTATGATACAGAATGACGATAACCCAATTTACTCAACATCGAAAGTGGTAAGAGGTTCACCACAGACCCATTATCTATCATAATCCGTTTAACCTTCTTTCCACTGATATGGCCTTCTATCATTAGCGGCCTATTATCCCATGTATCACAGATCAGATCATTATCAGAGAAGGAAATGACTAGCAGGCAGTCTTCTTATTCTTCATATTCTTTGTGTTCCATCTCAGTCACCAAGGTTTCTCTGACATTATGATTGGATAACGCTTGAACCAAACTCTGTCGAAATTCATCTGACAACTTAAGCGTGTCATAGATGCTTAATCGAACTGGTATGCCCTTCAAATGACTTACTACATTGTAGGTCACTTTTGCTGTCTCATTCTTCTCTTCTTCCTTATCATCATCGTTGTCTTTTAACAACTTTTTTCTTATAATTCCTATTTTCTTCTTCATAAGGCTTGTTATCTTCTTTCCTGATCGTAATGTAATCACCACTACCTTTTTTATCGTCTTACAGTCCTCTTTCTCTTTCATTTCTCAGGCCTTTTTCAGATTGTGAGCATATTTGCTATCGCCATTGTGCCCCTTTCTTTTTCTTTTCCAATCACTATTTCACCTCTGTCTATATTTGTTGTATTATACATTTCAACATATAAAAATTCTCCATCGGATGTCCCACCAGCGATGATAGCGGCAAAAATCTTTCTCTTTTGTTCTTGTCACTTCTTCAGGGCGTTTAGGTTCTGGTAATTCTATCGTACCGACTTTTAGCAATTTATTCATCATAAGAACAACATCTTCCCTATCGAACGCAAACCTTCATGAGAATTGAGCATTTTGGGCCTTTTTCCACTGTATTTATTTCTTGGCTGATTCAATTCTTCTTTCCGTCCTGGCCTTTGATCTCTCGAGTCTCTTGTATCTTTGCTTCTCTTTTCACGATTGATGGTATTTGCGGCCATCCTACTGGGTGCTCTCTTAGCTATCTCATAGTGAAACGCTGGCATCTTTCGAGTCATCAACTCTAAAGCATGAGCCTTAGTGGCTAGGTCACAAAAAGTTCTTATATCGGCGTTGGTAAGTCCAAACGCGATTCCCGTCTCCATGGAGTTCAGACACATCTTGACCTGTTCCTTTTCTTCTGGCAGCTGCCTACATGAGGCTCCCAATGTCTTCCATCTATCTATAAACTTTTTTACCAGTTCCCCCTCTCTCTGCCGCACAAAGGCCAATTCCGTAATACTAACATCACACTTCGAAGAGAAGAAGTTTGACATGAAGGCATCCTGCATTTGTTCCCAAGTACATATCGACCCCGGGGCCAGGCTGGAATATCATCGGAATGCTTTGTTTATTAGAGATGATCCAAACAACCGCAAGCAATACTGCGGTATTGTAGAAAAATTCCCCATGCTAGTAGTAAAGTGCATTAAGTGCTCCTCCGGTGACTCTTCTCCATTAAAATTCTCAAAATCTAGTTGTTTGAAGTTAGCTGGGAATAGGATGTCTTCTACCTCTCTTGGATATGGTGTTCAGTATCTGAAATGGCCAGTATTCTCACGCTCTCTCTCTATTCTCACAACTTCTTCGACGACCTGTCTCACCTCGTCTTGTGTCATATTTCTCACTGCTGGGACAGACCCCAATCATCCTGCCCCTAGTGGTTGAAAGCCTTTAGGTTGGTTTTCTTGCCCATTCATTGTGCTCATCATCGAGGGAGCCTCTATGTGGGCTACATTATGTGCGAGAGTCACTAAGGCTTTTCTGAGATTTTTGAATTCTTCCATTAGTGCTCTCTGTACTTCCGCCATTTCATTCATATGGTCCTCTGTAGTTGGCATATTTTCCTGGTTTATTCCAGCCATATGTACTGCAGCTTCTCCACTCTTCGATGAAGTTGTAGTCAGAGTATGATAGGAATACGTCAACGTAATAGGACTTACGAAAAGAGGGGAAGATGGGGTTTCATTCGACTTCTATGTGCTTCCATTGCCAATGATTGATTGGGGTGAAACAGGCAACAATGAACTTACTAGCAGTGCTTTGGCCTTTTGCTCTTTTGTCCATCTGGCTCTTGGAGACACCAAAGCCGGGAAATCGCACGACATTAGCTGTGGAACTGTTTGCCTGAGATATATGGCAAGAGGGGCGAGTTCAGGATTCCGCCTAGCAGCATTACGTGTTATCGGTCAGCTAACTCTTGACGAAGGTGGATTCATTCTATGGCTTCCTGTGTTCCGTGCTCTCACCTTGTGAGACATTACAACACTCCAATCCTTTTCACCTTCCGGTGCTTGAGGCGAAGCAGATACAACTCCAACTATTGCTCGAGTCAGGTTGCTTTTGCTTGTAGGAAGTCGACCATGTGTTCCGGGGGTTGGTTCGGCACATATTCTACCATGAATCTGGTCGCAATGAAACGAAAGCTCACTTTCCTTGCAAAAATTGTCATTGGTTGTAATTTGTAGTTGGATTCCTTTAGATATAAAATATAATTATAGTTAGTATTTGAAGAATCAAATAATCTATCTTAGACATGAAGGGGAGGATGTTCCCACTGAGAGTCGCCATTTTGGCGTCGAAGGACGCCAAACTATGACGAAAGTTCTATAATTCTCTCAATGTTAGTATCGAATAATAATAAGGTCCCCAGCAGAGTCATTATTTTGTTTCGAACAAGAAACAAATGCATTTGATTTGGGGAAAATTATCTTATTCGAATATAACAAAGAGAGTATATGAAGATTAATCATCGTATTATTAATACTGAGTTCGTTTACATCCTTTAGTATCCCTTGATTCTAAGATAAATCATTTGAAATATATAAATTGAAATTAAAAAAGTTCAAATGTCAAATCTTAAAGTCAGCAGCATTTCGATAGTTGCTTCGGTCATCTCCTTAGGAGGAATGTTGTGCCGATTTGATCATTCAACTTCTCCCCTTTTAAGCTGTCCCTTGCACAAAAGGAGAACTTGGAGGAATGAAGATCGAACTGGACGATTTTGACAGCATTTTGACCCTTTTTACAATTGGCAAAATGATGACCAGGTTGCACGACCCGCTTAAGCCAATTTATTGGTTGCAGACCTGCACAACCAATCTCGGACTTCCCCTTCTCACCTTTAGTCTTCCTTCAGAGCTCCGCTCCTCTTCAAAAACTATTCTCTATCTTAAATGAGAGGAGTGGGGTATTTATAGGCCTCCACACGTGCGAACCCTCAATTATTATGCCATGGGGCCCACTTTGCATTAGATCTGACCGTCCATAATAATTGTTGTCTAATCTTAGTTGCGCGACCTGCACTATCACGGCCCAAATCCATGGACGAATAGCTTCCGTGATACATCGAATTTGGCACTTGACTTTCATACACCAAGTCCCGAGTTCAGTGCATCACAAGGAAGATTTTGGACTAATTTTTTTATATGCATATAATAATACCTGAGCATGAAGATCCATGATTAAAATACCAAGCAACACTCTCCATTATAAATCTTGATAGTTACAAGTACAATGTTTTCCAAAAGGTACACAACGTCAACATTCCCAAATCCACTTACACAAGTATATTTTCCAAGCTACTCCAACCCTTAAAAAAAGGGAAATAGGAAGCTTAGACAAAAAGCCTAATGAGTACACTCGTGTATGTAGTGTATCCTACATGTAAGCAAGATAAATATGCCACAAAAAATATCATGCATGGTGAAAAGCGTGTAGTATGTAAAGTACGATGTCAATGCCAATGCAATGCATATGTAACATAGGAACACTTCAAGTCAATGCTACCAATAACATTAAGTCATATTTTCATTTCTCCTATACCACAACCATAACCGTATTACACGCATCCATAATTACATCATCATCATCATCATATTGTCATGCTATAATCATACAATATTGAAAATACTGGCAAGATCATGAATTATACGATATCAGAGTAAGCGAAAATACTGACAAGTCCATGAGTCATACAATATCAGAGTACGCAATACAGATCAGCTATGCAAATGGGGAGTCATAAAGAGTCAAATATCAGATGCCGAGGATGCAATACAATATACAATTCCTGATGAGTTCACGAATACCGTCAGCCGTATCTAGACCATATAAATGCAGAAACATAGTAACCCAAAATGTCATATGCCGCGGATGTAATGCAATATGCAGTGTGAATGGAATGACCATGCTAGAGTGTGAAGTCAGGATGAAAGCACGTAGTATCGCAGGCTATGGGGTCTATCATAAGGGACTTTTATCCAAACTAGTCCCATACCTAAATTTGGATAGTCAGACTCAATGTGGTAAACTCCTGATCTCAGGTTAGTCATGCGCCCCAATCAAAATCCTAGCCATTGCGAAGGTATACGTTACAAATAGTTACGCACTACCAGCTCAAGTGGATAGTAAATGAATGAATGAATGAGTATGTAACTCCTGCTCAATAAGTCCACATATCAGTACTGTTCATTTCTAGGATCATCACCGGGGTCCAGTACACTCTACACCAGCTTGCCACCCCATCAAGCGCACAACTGGGTAAGTGGAAGAGACCTCACTATCCGTCTGGCCACTAGTCAGCCAATATCTCCCCGGCACGTCGATAGCGGACCCATTCACGAGCTGGTCATACTCAGCTTAACTATGCCTACTCCATCAGGCGGGTAAGGCCACACCCCCTCCCAACCAACCACGACACAGTAAGAGATGCGGCCTACTGGTATACAACCCTCATGGGCTCATATATATCCACTCAGTCTCAACGTTGGGGCGTCCTCTGGTTGCAAGAGGGTTTAGGAATTTTCACCCAGGGACATCTATGATAGCCCGATGCTAGTAACAAATTTTTGGTGTCCCATCTGGCCATCCACAATATGCCTGTAGAGGCTACGGCCCTAATGTCGCTAGGGCGGACAACACACAATGCAAGAATTTTACAATCCTGTGCATACCGTGCGCTCATGTGAGACAATCTTCGCCTATCAGGGACTCTCATAACAATCTGTCCAATGACATATGCAATGGTCAACTACATCTCATAATAAACATGCAGATGATGCGTATGGGCATGTATATGATGCTATGCTATCACATACTCATAATCAGTATCGATAATCGGCATCGATAATCAGCATCAATAATCGGCCTAACAAACAGCCTAAGGAAAGGTCACAATGTGGACATTTAACCATGATTGTCCATCAATGTGGACATTTAACCAACATCGCTCCCAAGGAGTAGCCCACATAGAGCCAAACGTATAGTGGGCCAATAGCCTCACACAATGGCCTAATGTACATCACGTTGAGCCTCACTCAAGAGCCTAATACACATAACAACGAACCAAATACACAGGCCTAATATACATCACCATGGGCCACGACCCACGATCCTCAATATACAACATAATGGGCTACAACCCATGAGCCTCAATATACATCATAATGGGCCACATAATCATCACATCGGGCCTCGTCAAATGGGCCGCAAATACATCATATGGGCCTTGGCACATGGACCATAAATACTAATGGGCCTCATATACATCAAGTGGGCTGCATCAATGGGCCACACTAATGGGCCTCATATACATCAAGTGGACTGCATCAATGGGCCACACTAATGGGGCAACCGCTTTACTTAAACTTTCACATAGTCAGGCGGCCAGTACCACAATTTCACATAGTCTAGTATGTATATGATTACTATCATGATCTAGTGTCCACATTTCAAAATATCCAAGCATAATTGAGCAATCACATGCGAATACAAGGCTACACCAATTATGATAAGTCTTATACTATAACCACTTCACCCGTCACATAGTTAATGACTCATATTTGGTGTCGCATGGTTAAGGGCCAAGGGCCACATTTCATCATACCATTTACGGTTTAGAGATCACATCACATAGAATCCAGGACCTTGATAGCATTAGCTTGGGTAACATAACCCTATATCACATTCGGTCTAGTGTACAACTTGGTCATACGTGATTCAAGTGGTGGTGTCTATATCAATAAGCACAAACCTACGTTGTTGAATGGCCATCAATGCCACTTGATTTCATACGGTTAGGTGGCCTTGTGCGTATTTCACATTCATACAGTTAGATGACTACATATACTCCACCATTGCCTATGATTAGGTGGCCATACATACGTCACATGCCCACATGATTAAGGGGCCAAACACTTATAAGGCACCCCTCACACAACCAGAGTCTACACATTTGTTATAATTGAACATGTTTAAGGGTTTAAACACATATCATATGATATTACCACTTAAGATCGCACTCTAACCAAAGTGCCAAGTGATCAAGGGCTGTCCACAATCAACCTATTTAAGAGATTAATCATCATTACTCCAAAAATTACAATACCAGTTTGTCATACATTCAACACATGGAGATTACAAACTCTTGTCGAAGAGGTCCAATGGTTGGCCCAAACAAGGCTACCACTGATGGGCCCACATGGCATTCACTCAAAATGGGCCTTAAAGTTCTTGGGCCCACACACCAATGGAATTCACAATGGGTCCTATGCGGTGGAGTCCATGGGGATTTCCCACAAGGTTGAGTTGTGTGTGACCCACCTGAAATTAGGATCCGCTTTAACAATTCGGTGAAGTTGATGGATGGTAAGGACATACATTGCATCATTAACCTCGACCCTAGGAAAATTTTAGTTATAAGAGTTCGTTCCTTACCATTTCAGGTGGTACGGTCTAGGTGGACTTTGGATCAACTTGATTTTTGAAACCGTACCATGCAATGGGCTGGTCAAGGATGATGTATGGATTCAATGAATTACGTACATCATGGTAGACCCACAGGGAGTCTTCAATGATAAATGTTCAGTTCCTACTATTCGTGTGGTGCAGCCTACCTAAAATTTAGATCAGCTTTATTTTTTGGGCTCATGTACTAAAATGGTCTATCAAAGACTAAAATGGTCTATCAAAGACAATGTACAGTGCAGATCTGATGTAGACATTACGTGGGCCTCTTAGCATAAAATCAAGTCAATTTGTGGCTCGTGTGGGCCACACCAGATACAAAAGTTGAGAGGGTTACCCTCCATTAAAACATTCATAATCATTTGTTGAGCCACCAAAGCGTGGTTCACAAATCCAGCCCATCCATTATGTGTGTCCCACTTGGTTGAGGGTTCAGTCCAAGTTTTAGATGCATCCAAATTTCAAGTGGACCCCAGCAAGTGTTTTTATATGCTCGAGCTCCAAGTTGTACAAACGGTTCAAGGAGATCAAAGTTACATGGGTCCCAAGGTGATGTATTTATTATATCTACATTGTTTATCTATATTTAGAGATCATTTTAGAGAATTATCCAAATATTAATGGTATCCAAAGATTATCTGGACCTCACCACAAATAGAAATGAAGATAATGATTTCACCATTAAACAATTCACAAGGCCCAACATAACATTTATTTTCCATCCAATCTGTTCATAAGGTCACAAAGACTTGAATTAAGAGGAAGAACAAATTTCATATTTGTCCAAAACTTCTGTGACCCAAAAAGGGTTCCAATGGTAGACGTTCAATCCCTGTTGCTTTTGTAGTGTGGACCACTTGATAGTTAGATCTGTTTTATTTTATTTTTTGTTATTTTTATTTATTTATTTATTTAATTTTCTAAAGCCTTGAGACAAGCTGGCCAAATGGATGGACGGTTTGGATATAATACACACCTCATGATCAGACCCACAGAACTTGCTTACGTCAAAACAAGTCTTTACATGTTTTTAGATGGTGTGGGCCACTTGAGTCCCATGTATGGCTGATTTTTGGGGGATCCCATCATTTAAAGGGGACCCGTCAAATGCACGGTGCTGATGTTCCACATACATCATGGTGGGGCCTATGGCCAGGACCCACTGTCCCTGCCTACCATAAACAACAGAAGCTGCAACATCTAAAGGACGCTGGACGTCAGCAGCAGCAAGGGGCTAATGCCTCTTACCTATATATATATATATATATATATATATATATATATATATATATATATATATATATATATATATATATATATATATATATATATATATTTTTTATTTTTGGTTTTAGTATGGTTTTTCATAGGTGGGGAGTACACCAGGATGATCCACCTTGTTAGATTCTATGGCCCGGTATGGATCTAACAAGCCCAATATTCACCATTTTTTGACTTGCAGAAACATTACAGCGGGCCATAACAGTTTATCACTATTAAAATAGTCTTTTTGATGGTGTGGCCTACCAGAGATTTGGATTAGCTTCATTTTTTGGCTCAATGCCTAAATTGAGCTGGGGAATCGGATGGACAGCACGGATTAAATATATACATCATGGGTGGGGCCCGTTGTGGACCCACACCCTAGACCTTTTATTCAAAAGCAGCTAGACGCTACTTGCTAGGATGCTGGTAGCAATCAGCGTCTATTCTCCCCTCTTTTTTATTAAATTATTTATTTTAATGTGGTGTGTGTCACGTGTGTGTATGTGTGAGTATGTGGCCAGCCCAATGGGTCACACTTTAGACAATTTGGATGACCTACAAAATTCTGGTGGGGCCCACTATCAATGGGTCCCACATAAAGTCTATAATAAATTATTTTTATTATTAATCTTTTTATATGTATTTTCCCATGAATCCACACCATTAAACACATCATTATCATCATATCATCACCATTTTTTTATCATCTTTTTATATGTACTCTCCTATGTATCCACACCATTGATCACATCATTATCATCAAATCATCACCACTAATAATCATACAAATAATCAAAAAGAAAACAAACCAAGAGTGGAGTAGATGTACTCACCTTGATGGACTAGATGGATGGTTGAGATGGATGGAAGGGATGGGATTGATGGAGTTGATGGCCCACCAAGATCACTCCTCTCTCTCTCTCTCTCTCGTGTAAAAAAATGGTGAAAGCTAAGAGATAAAGGACTATTTGTAGAGAAATTGTTAAAATGTGGTTAGATTCAATTAATGTGATCTTGGTTAGCTTAGACTAAGATTATGACAATTAATTCATGATTTGTAATTAATGGTGGATTAAAGGAGCATGGGATGGCATGGTGTGATGATGTCATACATAGGGTATGGAATGGAGATAAGTTGACTTAAGGGAGCACATGAGAGACGGGATGTTACGCCCTAAACTCAGAAAACGGGCTCACAAAATTTTCGATCGCCGAATTCGGCCCCGACAGCCTTCGTAGTGCCCCATTCTCGGATCCCGGCACTCACATGCCAGATTTCGATCCTGGGATCTTACAAGGAGGATTTTCAGTATGAATTTTTATTTGTAATGGAGCATCACCACAAGCATAACCAAGTCACAAAACAACATCACCACACATCCACTATATCAAAAAAACTTTAAGTACAATGTGAAAAGGGAAATACAGGGTGATCAAAAACTCCAAAATGATCAGATGTGCTCTCCTACCTCAACGCTACTGCTGTCCAACGACACCTGCACACAACGGTCGTGCATAAGCTTATAAAAGCTTAGAGGGTGGTGTAAGTATGTGCACAAGGCAAGCACCAAGTGTACAATATCAGAGTAATGTGAAAATATACGGTAAGTCCATGACACAACCAGCCATACCAAGGCTATGTGATGCAAGGCATGAATGTTATCGGCCATATCAAGGCCATGCGATGTGAGACATGAATGCTATCGGCCATACCGATGCAATGCGAGGCCTACGTAGCCGAATGTCATATGCGAGATGCAATACAAGCAAGCTAGTAGTACTCATCAAGTTCATATATCAGTACGGTTCCTCTCTGGATATCACCAGGGTCTAATACATCTCACACTGACTGCCTCCTCCCTAGCTGCACAGTCAAGCAAGTGGAAGAGACTACACTATCCGCCTGACCAGTAGTCTGTTAATACCTACCCGGCTCGTCGATAGTGGACTCATTTGCGAGCTGGTCAAACTCAGCCTAGCTTATAGCCCCCTCACTAGGGCAGATAAGGCCACACCTCCTTCCAACCGACCACGACGCATTGGGAGATGCGGCCTACTGATATTCGACACTCAGGCGCTCGTGTATCCACTTGATCTAGATGTTGGAGCATCTCCTGATACCAAAAAGGTTCTAGGATTTTCACCCAAGGACATCCTAAGTGCCCACAATGCTAGAACCAATATTTTCGGTATCCGATATGACCATCCACGATGTGCCTGTGGAGGCCACGTCCCTGATGTTGCTAGGGCGTGCAGTGATCAAGTCACACATATGGGGAATGCATGAGTCACATCGTCAAATCATGCAGCAATCCTACGCATACCGCGCACTCATGTAGGGGCACTCCGTCTCATAAGGAGTCCCGTAAATGTCTCAGCCCAACGGCTTATGCTATGATCAAACATTCCTCATATCAAGCATACATACGATGCGTATGGGCATGAATCATGGAGCTATACTAAGCATGTTATAAAGTGATGAATTATCAACAAGGATGGGCCTATCAATGGGCCTTAAGGAGAGTCATAATGCGGACATTTAACCAACATTATTCTTACAATGTGGACATCAAACCAACATTGTTCCCTAGGCATGGCCTACCATAAATATCGTTACATAAACCATGTTGGGATCACACATTGCAATGGACCTTAGTTACATCCCATTGGACCTTAAATACATTCAATGGATCATATCACATGGGCCTTATATCCATCAAGTGGGCCACATCAATGGGCCGCACTAATGGGCCTTATGTACATTGCAATGGGACATAACCCATGAGCCTTAGAATGCATCAAAATGGGCCTTACTTGTATCAAATGGGTCTCAATGGACGGCCACAAGTACATCCATATGTACATATAATAAATATATATACATATAAATGAATCATATCAAACGATCAACTGGACTACACTCCAATTAATAGTGGGGAGAATGATTTCCACCATTAAAATCCTCAACGCCCACTATATCATTTATTTTCTATCCAATCTGGCCATAGGGTCACACCAACCTGGATTAAGAGGAAACAAATTTCCTAATGATCCAAAACTTCTGTGAAACAAAAGGATTCAAGGGCAGATGCTCAATCCCACTACTTTTGCTATGTGGTCCACTTAATACTGGATCAATGAAATTTTTGAACTCAAGCCTTAAAACAAGCTTTCAAATGGTTGGATGGCTTGGATGCAACACATGCATCATGGTGGGCCCATATAGATGGACAGCGCATGAATAAAGCACATATGTCCTCGTGGAGGGGGGTCCCACCGTCCACCTGGACGGTGTGACTAAAACACATACATCACTTGCGGGCTCCACCGTCCGCCAAGATAGTGGGAGTAAAACACATACACCATTGTAGATCCCATGTGGGGCCCACCATAACGTTTGTTTTCCATCCAACTTGTTGATAAGGTTGCACGGACCTGGATAGACAGGAAAAGAAATTTCATTTTGACCCAAAGCTTCTGAGCCACCCAAATAGATTTCAATGGTAGCCATTCAATCCCATTATTTCGTGTGATGTGGGCCACATGAGTTCCCGATGAAGCTGATTTTTATAGGGAGCCCACTTCAAGCAGGGGCCCACTTAATGAACGGTTTGGATGACATACACACATCATGGTGGGGCCCACGGCTGGGACCATGGGTCCCTGCTCATTCGCCCGCCAGCAGCAGACGCTGCCTGCACCTTTGACAGCAGCAGCGTCTATTGCGTGCATTTTTTTTTTGAAATCCTATATTCTAGGGTTTTTCTTGTGTGGGGCCCGCATCGGAAGAATCCACCCGACCTAATAGATTCTATAGTCCATAACCAATCCATCAAGCCCAATATTTGGCATCTTTCGGTACGTAGAAAAATTAAAGTGAGTTTGAACGGTGAAAATCACTGTTTTCAAAGGTGTGGCCCGCCAAAAGATTGGATCAACTTCATCTTTCAGCTCAACACCTAAAATGAGTCGGCAAATAGAATGGATGGCGTGGATTGAATACATACTTAAGGTGGGGCCTGCATGAGTGGTCCACCCCCAAGGCTTGAACCAAGCTCATATTTGTGTCTTAACTCACGTCTAGCGTCCCCAGACGTTGGACGGTTTGGGCAGGGCACATGCATTGAGGTGGGCCTTGCTTAGGTGGGCCACCAAATGGTAGATGGTGTAGATACAACACATATACAAGGTGGGGTCCATCCAAGTGGGTCACACAACCATATCATCACAAAAAAGGAAAGAGAGAGAGAGAGAGAGAGAGAGATAGAGTGGGATGCGTGTGATGGAGGGCTTCGCCACTATGAGCCCTCCCTTACAAGAAATCATACATTAAGTGGGTCCCAATACATGTGGGCCTACCAAATCAAGGATTAACGGTGGAGATCCATTCTCCACCCAAAATTGATGGTCTAGATGACCGCTTGACATGCAAGGAAAAATAAACATCATGATGGGGTCCATGGAGAATGGACCCATCATGGAGCTATCATGAGCATCAAGGTGGGCCATCGGCCACACCTAGGGTCCAAAGTGAGATCCATACCATCAATCGGTAGGCCTCACTTGGCCCTCATCAAAAAAAGGAAATCCAGGCCTAATAGAGCACCCACCGATTGATCTTCTCGGTCCGTTGGAACGCCGGTCACCTTGTGCTTCACTTTGATGGAGAGGATGAGAAATGAAGGGCTAGGATGATGGATTTTTGTGATGGAAAGTGGACCACACAAAATCACTCTTTCTCACATGGAATGCTTAGACGTGTGATTTTTTTGTTGCTTGAAATAGAGTGTTGAGAAAGAGAGAGAGAAGGGGTTGTAAGGAGAGAGAGAGATGGGTGATGGATGTGAGTGATGAGTGTGAGGTGATAGTATACTTGACATGTATGGGTGTGTAAGAGAGAGGGTGAGAAAGAGTTGACTTGGTGGTTGCTTGGAGATGGGGTGAAAGGTGATGTGTACTTGACATGAAGTGATTGATTGATTGATGGAGTGATTGATTGATTGATGGGACATGATATAGAGATTCTCTTGGGATTGCAAATGCGCAACATTTTCTTCGAAATAAATGCTAGCCCACATCTCCTTGCTAGGGTATCGGATCGATGCGCGAGATGTGACACCGAAACTGCGGCGACGATGCGGTCGCAATGGCACAAGTCTCGAATCGATCCGACGTTGGTTTGTGGGACCTGGCTGGATCACGCACAAACATCGGATATGAGTCGAGGATTGTCGAAATTCGACCAGAAGGACCGTGGAAGCCTACGGAATGGTACGGACTAGGATACAGGTCTTATAACTCTTCCCACCTAATAAAAATTTCTTCCTCGAAATTTGCACTACCATCACAACTCAACATAAATCATAAGGGAATAGGAAACATAACATCATATATAATCAAAACACCATACATCATATAGTCAAACACTGAAAAGATAGGGATAACGCTCTCGAATCTCCGCCTCGTGCTCCCCAGACGCCTCATCCACACTATGATAGCCCCACTGCACCTTTACCAAGGGAATGATCTTGGTCCGCAGGACCTACTCCTTTCGATCGAGGATACGAACTGGCTACTTAACGTAAGAAGCGTCCTCATGAACCTCCAACGGCTGCCAATCAATAACAGGCACGATGTCTGACCCACACTTCCTCAATATAGAGACGTGGAAAATATTGTGGATGCCAGACAACTAAGATGGCAAGGCAAGCCGATAGGCCATGGCGCCAACGCGCCTGGTGCTCTCGAAAGGTCCTATAAATCTCGGGGCAAGCTTGACCTTCGCTCCAAAATGAACCACACCCTTCATGGGTGAGACCTTGAGATATACATGGTCCCCAACGGCAAACTTCAAGGGATGACGCCAACGGTTAGCAAAAATCTTCAGCCAGCTCTGAGCTGTGCGCATCTTCTGCTTGATGATGTTGATAACCTCTGACGTCTGCTGCACAAGCTCGTGACCTAAGAGACGCCACTCTCCAACCTCGGTCCAACAACTAGAAGATCTGCACAGTCTACCATATAATGCCTCAAAAGGAGCCATGTCATTGGTCGCTTGATAGCTGTTGTTGTACGCAAACTCAGCCAATCACGGGTGCTCATCCCAACTACCCAAGAAATCAATCGCGCAAGCCCGAAGCATATCCTCAAGGATCTGGTTGACCCTCTCGGTCTGGCCATCGGTCTGCAGATGATACGTGGTGCTGAGCTGCAAATCAGTCTCCATCGCTCTCTAGAAGCTCCTCTAAAACTGAGATGTGAACCTCGGGTCTCGGTCTGAAACGATCGAGATAGGAACACCATGTAGTCTCACGATCTCATCAACAAAAATCTTAGTGAGCTAGTCTGTATGTCAAGTCTCACGAATCGTAAGAAAGTGTGCCGACTTCGTCAGACGGTCCATCACAACCCAAATAGCGTCATGACCGTGCTGAGTCCTCGACAAACCTATGACAAAATTGGTAGATATGTGCTCCCACTTCCACATCGGGACGCTTAATGGCAGCAATAGACCAAGGGTCTCTGATGATTGATTTTGACACGTTGGCACTTGTCACACTCGGCCACAAAACTGGCTATTTGACGCTTCATCCCCGACCAAAAATACTGACGCCTTATATCGCGATACATCTTTGTCGAACCAGGGTGGATAGAGAACCGTGATCGGTGTGCCTCGGTCATAAGATCTCGACGTAACTTAGGAATATCCGGGATATATAATCATCCTCTGAAGTGAAGTCCACCATCAGAACCAATCTGCCAATCTGTCTGACTCTCAGATGTTGCCTCTGCTCGGTAATCCTGTAACGACTCGTCTGTCTGCTAAGCCTCGATCACCCTTGTGACAAGAGAGGGTTGAATCGACAGGCTCGATAGCTGAACGATAGATGACTGCAGACCAAACTCGAAGTCATACCCTGTTATATCCACGAGCATCCTCCACTCCTGAATCATCATGTATGTCACCAAGCCTCATGGCTGACGACTGAGGGTATCCCCCAACACGTTTGCCTTGCTCGGGTGGTACTGGAGATCAAAATCATAGTCCTTCAGGAGCTACATCCAACGCCTCTACCTTATATTCAGATCAGACTGAGAGAACAGATACTTCAAGCTCTTGTGGTCGGAGAAGAGCTTGAACCTCACCCCATAAAGATAGTGCCTCCACACCTTCAAGGCAAAGACAACTGTTGCTAGCTCCAAATCATGCGTGGGGTAGTTCAGCTCATGGACCTTGAGCTGGCGAGACGCATAAGCCACCGGCTTCCCGTGCTGCATTAGGACAACACCCAAGCCAACTCACGAGACATCGGTAAATACAACAAATCCATCACTCCCAGAGGGAAGAGTGAGGACAAGAGCGGATGTGAGCCGGTCCTTCAGCTCCATAAATGCCTACTCACAAGGGTCGCTCTAAACAAACTCAGCACCCTTTCAGGTCAACTTGGTCAACCGGGCTGCAATGCAAGAGAATCCCTCAATAAAACGTCGGTAGTAGCCCATCAAACTAAGAAAACTATGGATCTCAGATGCGTTCGTGGGCTGGCCCCACTGACGCACGGCATCAATCTTCGAGGGGTCCACTGCGACACCCTGCCTCATCACCACATGACCGAGGAACTTCACCTCCTCCTACCAGAACTCGCACTTCTCCAGCTTCACGTAAAGCTAGTGTGCATGGAGGGTCTACAATGTGATCTCCAGATGTCGCTCATGCTCCCCACGAGTCCTTGAATATATCAGAATGTCATCGATGAACACCACAACAAATTGGTCGAGATACGGACGAAAGACCTCGTTCATCAACTGCATGAACACTGCGGGCACATTGGTCAGTCCGAAGGACATGACCTGAAACTCAAAATGATCATAGTGAGTCCTGAAGGCTGTCTTCGGGATATCCTCATCTCAAACCCGAACCTGATGATAACTGGACCACAAGTCATTCTTCAAAAAGAACTGCACCTCCTGCAGCTGATCAAATAAATCATCGATCCTCGGGAGCGGGTACTTATTCTTGATCGTGACCTTATTGAGCTCGCAGTAATCTACGCAAAGCCTCAACGAGCCATCCTTCTTCTTCACGAAGAGTACAGGCAGTCCCCACGGCGAACTGCTCGGACGGAAAAAGCCTAACTCGCGTAACTCGTCCAACTGTTTCTGCAGTTTCTACCACTCTAATGGTGCCATATGATACGGGGCCTTCAAAATAGGCGCGGTACCGGGCACGAGATCAATCTGGAACTCAGTGTGCCGATGAGGTGGTAACCCCGGAATCTCTTGGAACACATCGAAAAAACCACAAATGACCAATAGCTAGTCAATACTCAAAGCAATTGACTCCTCAACGGCACACAACAACAAGCAGGAAAGCTGCTCTCCTCCGCTCGGTAACAAACTGGAACTCTGGCACGCATAGTATACAGAACGTGACTGTCCTCGCGAAGTAGTCCAATACGGCATGGTACTCGGCGGGCTAATCCATGCCCAGGATGACATCAAACTCAGAATCAACAATACGAATAGGTCCGCAGGTAAAAAGATATCCCCAATCAGAACGGGGCAAGATGAACAAAATTGGTCTAATACTGCAGTCTTCCCTAAGGGCGTCGATACTGATAAACCCTCACGGGCAGACTCCATCGGCAAACCAGTTGATCGACAGAAATCAGTAGCCATAAAGGAATGCGATGCACCAGAGTCAAATAATACATATGCAATGCATGCAGAAATAGGGAGAGTACCCTCAATGACCCCTCCTGATAACTGAGAGTTTTGCTGGGGGGCATAAAATCTGCCCTGGGCCTGTTGGGGGAGGTGCAGGTCCCCTCTGAGGTCTCTGCTGATGCTGATGTTGATGCTGCTGCCACTGTGGCCCTGATCTGCTGGAGGCTGGTGCTGTGGTCGCTGCTGCTGTTGTGGTGGCTGTCATGGAGGCTGATGCGGTGTCTTCGGCTACTGCCGCTGTGGATGGGGACACTTGTGCACGCGATGTCCTATCCTACCGCACCCAAAGCAAGTACCTGTGAATGGTCTCGAAGGTGGTGCTGGGGGTACTGCTGGTGCTCGAAATGCTGGGCGGGTCGTGCGTCGCTGCTGTGAAGGATGCTGTTGGTGGGAACTACCAGAGGGCGCCTTCCTCTTCTGATCTCCCCTCTGGTCATGGGCTCTCTGCAAACTGGCCTAATCTGACTTATAAATTTGTGCCCTCTCCACGATCTGCTCAAATGTCGGAAGCATGTGTCCGATCACACGACTCCTAAGGGCAGGACACAAACCGTTCTCAAAACGGCGGGCCTTTCGTCCCTCATTATCAACAAGGTACGTGCAAATCTTGATAGCGCGACGAAACATGCCTCATACTAGGACATAGTCATATCTCCCTGGACCAGAGTCTCAAACTCTAATGCATGCTGCTGTCGCACATGCTCGGGAAAGAACTTCCGGTCAAACCGATCTACAAAGTCCTCCCAGGTCCACTCAAAATCGGCCACTTCCGATCGGGCTACAGATGCCCACTAATGCTGAGCCTCACCCTGGAGAAGGAATACCGCTAATGGGACTTGCTGCTGGGTTGTACATCTCATGGTGTCAAATATCTTCTCCACCTCGGAGCACCATATCTTCGCTGCACTAGGGTCAGGCTCACCCCGAAAACATGGAGGATCATGCTGTCGGAAGTCCTTGAGAAGGGCACTCGCACGCTTCTGCTCAGTCACGGCTGGTGTAACAGTGGGACACCTGCTCTGCCCCTGAAGAATAGCATTCGTCGCCTATAGCATCTGCTGCAGCTAAGTGGCACTCACAGGTACGGTCGGATCTGCACCGATCTCAGGTAAAAGAGTGGCATTCTCGGGCTAGAAAGCGGGAATATCCAGTTGTGGAGAGAGAGTTGCAGGTGGTAGAGCGGGAGTCATAGGTGGTGGAGCGGGAGTCGCAGGTGGTGGAGCGGGATTCACTCGGGTCGACCTTCTAGCCATTACGTCCTACAGGAAGGAACAAGGGCTTATCAGCCTTGAGAATTCTTGAAGGCATAAACGTTAAGGGTCTATGTCGAAAAATTGCTAAGTTATTCAGACTCGGAACCTATTTATAGTCGATATGTGATGTGATCCTCAGGTATTCCCAAGTTATGCTCTGATACCAACTTTTGTCACACCCCAAACTCGGAAAACGGGCTCACAAAATTCCCGATCACCGAATCCGGCGCCGATAGCCTCCGTAGTGCCCCATTCTAGGATCTCGACACTCACATGCCAGATTCCGATCCTGGGATCCTAAAAGGAGGATTTTCAGTATGAATTGTTTTTATAATGGAGCATAACCACAAGCATACCAAGTCACAAAACAACATCACCACACATCCATTATATCAAAAAAACTTTAAGTACAATGCGGAAAGGGAAATACAGGGTGATCAAAAATTACAAAATGATCAGATGTGTGCTCCTGCCTCAACGCTGCTGCTGTCCAACGACACCTACACACAACGGTCGTACATAAGCTTACAAAAGCTTAGATGGTGGTGTAAGTGTGTACGCAAGGCAAGCGCTAAGTGTACAATATCAGAGTAATGCGAAAATATACAGTAAGTCCATGACACAACCAGCCGTACCAAGGCTATGTGATGCAAGGCATGAATGTTATCGGCCATATCAAGGCCATGCGATGTGAGACATAATTGCTATCAGCCATACCGATGCAATGCGAGGCCTACGTAGCCGAATGTCATATGCGAGATGTAATAAAAGCAAGCCAGTACTCATCAAGTACACATATCAGTACGGTTCCTCTCTAGATATCATCGGGGTCTAAGACACCTCACACTGACTGCCTCCTCCTTAGCTGCACAGTCAAGCAAGTGGAAGAGACCACACTATTCGTCTGACCAGTAGTCTGCCAATACCTACCTGGCTCGTCGATAGCGGACTCATTTGTGAGCTGGTCAAACTCAGGCTAGCTTATAGCCCCCTCACTCGAGCGAATAAGGCCACACCCCCTTCCAACCAACCACGACACAGTGGTAGACGCGGCTTACTGGTATTCGACACTCGAGCGATCGTGTATCCACTCAGTTTAGACATTAGAGTATCTCTTCGTACCAAAAAGGTTCTAAGATTTTCACCCAAGGACGTCCTAAGTGCACACAATGCTAGAGCCAATATTTTCAATATCCTATATGACCATCCACAATGTGTATGTGAAGGCCACGGCCCTGATGTCACTAGGGCATGCAGTGATCAAGTCACACATATATGGCATGCATGAGTCACATCATCAATTCATGTAGCAATCCTGCACGTACCACGCACTCATGTGGGGGCCTCCGTCTCTTAAGGAGTCCCGTAAATGTCTCAGCCCAATGGCTTATGCTATGATCAAACATTCCTCATATCAAGCATACATACGATGCGTATGGGCATGAATCATGGAGCTATACTAAGCATGTTATAAAGTGATGAATTATCAACAAGCATGGGCCTATCAATGGGCCCTAGGGAGAGTCATAATGCGGACATTTAACCAACATTATTCTTACAATGTGGACGTCAAACCAACATTGTTCCCTAGGCACGGCCCGCCAAAAATATCATTACATAAACCATGTTGGGATCACACATTGCAATGGACCTTAGGTACATCCCATTGGGCCTTAAATACATTAAATGGGTCATATCACATGGGCCTTATATCCATCAAGTGGGCCACATCAATGGGCCGCACTAATGGGCCTTATGTACATTGCAATGGGCCATAACCCATGAGCCTTAGAATGCATCAAAATGGGCCTAATCACATGGGCCTTACATGTATCAAATGGGTCTCAACGGACGGCCACAAGTACATCCATATGTATATATAATAAATATATATACATATAAATGAATCATATCAAAAGATCAACTGGACTACACTCCAATTAATAGTGGTGAGAATGATTTCCACCATTAAAATCCTCAAGGCCCACTGTATCATTTATTTTCTATCCAATCTGGCCATAGGGTCACACCAACCTAGATTAAGAGGAAACAAATTTCCTAATGATCCAAAACTTCTGTGAAACAAAAGGATTCAAGGGCAGACGCTCAATCCCCACTACTTTTGCTATGTGGTCCACTTGATACTGGATCTATGACATTTTTGAACTCAAGCCTTAAAACAAGCCTTCAAATGGTTGGATGGCTTGGATGCAACACATGCATCTTGATGGGCCCATATAGATGGACAACGCATGAATAAAGCACATATGTCCTCGTGGAGGGGGGTCCCACCATCCGCCTGGACGATGTGATTAAAACACATACATCACTTGCGGGCTCCGCCGTCCGCTAGGACAGTGGGAGTAAAACACATACATCATTGTGGGTCCCACGTGGGGCCCACCATAACGTTTACTTTCCATCCAACCTGTTGATAAGGTCGGACGGACCTAGATAGACAGGAAAACAAATTTCATTTTGACCCAAAGCTTCTGGGTCACCCAAACAGATTTCAATGGTAGCCATTCAATCCCATTATTTCCTATGATGTGGGCCACATGAGTTCCCGATGGAGCTGATTTTTGTAGGGGGCCCACTTCAAGCAGGGGCACACCTAATGAACGGTTTGGATGACATACACATATCATGGTGGGCCCCACGGCTGGGACTATGGGTCCCTGCTCGTCCGCCCACCGGCAGCAGGCGCTGCCTGCGCCTCTGACAGCAGCAGCATTTGTTGCATGCATTCATGTTTTTTTTTTTTGGAAATCTTATATTCTAGGGTTTTTCATGCGTGGGGCCCGCATCGGAAGAATCCACCCCACCTAATGGATTCTATAGTCCATAACCAATCCATTAAGCCCAATATTGGGCATCTTTCGGTACGTAGAAAAATTAAAGTGAGTTTAAATGGTGAAAATTATTGTTTTCAAAGGTGTGGCCCACCAGAAGATTGGATCAGCTTCATCTTTCGGCTCAACGCCTAAAATGAGTTAGCAAATAGAATGGACGATGTGGATTGAATACATACATCAAGGTGGGGCCTACATGAGTGGTCCACCCCCAAGGCTTGAACCAAGCTCATATTTGTGTCTTAACTCACGTCCAGCGTCCCTAGATGCTGGACGGTTTGGGCAGGGCACATGCATTGAGGTGGGCCTTGCTTAGGTGGGCCATCAAATGGTAGATGGTGTAGATACAACATATATACAAGGTGGGGTCCATCCAAGTGGGCCACATAACCATATCATCACAAAAAGGGAAAGAGAGAGAGAGAGAGAGAGATAAAGTGGGACGCGTGTGATGGAGGGCTCCGCCACTATGAGCCCTCCATTGTAAGAAATCATACATCAAGTGGGTCCCAATACATGTGGGCCTACCAAATCAAGGATTAACGGTGGAGATCCATTCTCCACCCAAAACGGACGATCAAGATGAACTCTTGACATGCAAGGAAAAATAAACATCATGATGGGGTTCATGGAGAATGGCCCCATCATGGAGCGATCATGAGCATCAAGGTGGGCCATCGGCCACACCTAGGGTCCAAAGTGAGATCCATACCATCAATCAGTAGGCCTCACTTGGCCCTCATCAAAAAAAGGAAATCCAAGCCTAATAGAGCACCCACTAATTGATCTTCTCGGTCCGTTGGAACGCCGGTCACCTTGTGCTTTACTTTGATGGAGAGGATGAGAAATGAAGGGCTAGGATGATGGATTTTTGGGATGGACAGTGAACCACACAAAATCACTCTTTCTCACATGGAATGCTTGGACGTGTGATTTTTTTGTTAGTTGGAATAGAGTGTTGAGAAAGAGAGAGAAGGGGTTGTAAGGAGAGGGAGAGAGATGGGTGATGGATGTGAGTGATGGGTGTGAGGTGATAGTGTACTTGACATGTATGGGTGTGTAAGAGAGAGGGTGAGAAAGAGTTGACTTGGTGGTTGCTTGAGGATGGGGTGAAAGGTGATGTGTACTTGACATGAAGTGATTGATTGATTGATGGAGTGATTGATTGATTGATGGGAAATGATGTAAAGATTCTCTTGGGATTGCAAACGTGCGGCGTTTTCTTCGAAATAAACGTCGGCCCACATCTCCCTGTCAGGGTATCGGATCGGTGCACGAGACGTGACACCAGAACCGCGGCGACGATGCAGTCGCAATGGTACAAGTCTCGAATCAATCCGACGTTGGTATGTGGGACCCGGCTTAGGATCATGCGCAAACGTCAGATATGGGTCGAGGATTGCCAGAATTTCACCGGAAGGACCGCAGAAGCCTACGGAACAATACGAACTAGGATACGAGTCTTACTGGGGAGGTATGGGTGTGTGACACTACACACATGGGTAGAGATTCTCTCACCCATGTGTGGCATATACATATGTGCATGGCATGTATTGTGCACATGTGTAAAATGAGGTACATGACGCCATGAGCACATGATACAATAACAATTCTTCGCGACGTATCTCACTAACGAAGTATCGTACAGACGCACGGGTGGTACCTCCACGATCGCAGCGACAGGGTGGTCGATATGAGATAGGTTTCGAGGTCTTGGGGTTTCGGTCAGTTGGGTGTGTACTATGAACGGCAAATCTTGGTCTATCTAAGGGCGTTGATCATCATGTACATAAGCATAGAAAGTCGTATAGAATAGATGGGGTCTTACATGCATAATGGAGGAAATCTGTTGTGCGACCCGCTCAATGGAGGAAATCAATTGTGTGACCCGTGTAATGGAGGAAATCCGTTGCATGGTCCGTTTAATGAATTAGGTTAGTTGCGCGACCCGCGAACCGATTACTAGTTGCACGACCCGCGCAACTACTAAACAAGGTGCTTGATCTATTTCTTTTTTCCTCATTCTTTCAACTCCCTTTTGATCTTTCTTCATTATTTTATGCTGCAACAACTGGCCCATAAAATTTGAATATAAAGATCCATAATTACAGTGATCCATATACAATGAAAACCACGATATATATCGTCTGTCAACTACGACCCATCAAACATTAACACACGACCCATATAATATAACAACCACGATACAGAGTTGTGGGCCAAAGACTTGGGCTTCAAACTGGATATGGTGAGGGCTTTCATTGTCACAACTTGATCAAAGTCATCTCTACCTTGCATAATGAAAAACATGACCCTTTGTAGATGACAACCATGATCCTTCATGTTGTCAATACACAACCCAGGCAAAGGATCATTGTTGAGTCTTTCTAACTTATTATCGTGGTTTTCATGTAAAATGGATTGTGGTTGTTATGATATATGGATCGTGGTTGTCAAAGTTACATGGGTCATGGTGTCGGTTGCTATGGGTCGTAGTTTTCATATTTTATGGATCGTTATTGTCGTATTATACGGATCATTGTGGTCATGTTATATGGATCGCTATTGTCATGTTACAAAATATCAAGTTTGTTTGCCTGAAATCTAGAATAGGGCATTTCACATCAGCTTGGAATATGGATTGTGGTTGTAATGTTGTATAGGTCATGATTGTCATGAAATATGGATCCTGAATGTCATGACTATGGGTCATGGTTGTCGTGTTATATGGTTCGTGGTTGATGTGATGCATTGATCGTAGTTGTCATTTGATATGGATTCATGGTTCTCATGTTATATGGGTCATGGTTGTCATGTTGCATGGAATGTGGTTGACAATTTACATGCATCGTGGTTGTCATATTTGTAATGGATCATGGTTATCATATTTGTAATGGATCGTGGTTATCATCCGTACTGGATCGTTGTTGACAACCATGGCACCGAGTAAAGCACGACCAATTAACATGACAACCACGATCCATATATCACGAAAACCACGACCTATGTTATGTACATTATTTTGATCTTTAGGTTCGTGGTTCATATGCATAAAGGCTCTTGATTATCATCCACATTGGGCTGTGTTTGTCATGATACATAGGTCCCCACTGTCATTGTATATGGGTCAGGGTTGTGAGGTTGTATAGGTCATGGTTGTCATGATACATGGACCCTGACTAGAATGATATGTGGGTCGTTGTTGTCGTGTTATATGGGTCATAGTATACATGAATCATTGGTCATAGTTGATATGGGTCGTGGCTATAATGTTAAATAGGTCGTGGTCACAATTGTAATGGATCGTGGTTGTCGTCCTTGTTGATCCGGCGTTGACAACCACGACCTAATGAGAAACACGACCCATATAACATTTCAATCACGATCCTTTTGTCATGACAACCACGACCCGTTGTTAAGTTCATGTTTTCCTATATGGGTCGTGGTTCAAATGTACAATGGATCATGGTTAGCATCCACATTGGAAATTGATTAACATGAACCAAAGTTCATAAATTAATAAGTATATTACAGTTCACATTACATTATCATACGCAATAGAAAAATAAGTCATCATTAGCCTCGGCCTTATCCTCAGGCAGCAAGGGCAAAAGTGCATCGACGTCGATTGTGACCTATTCATTTGCATCTTGAGCATTTGATTGTTGGCATATCTTCTCGCTAGAACGTAATTCGAACCTCTTTGGGTCTCTCACTATTCCTTCTAGTTTCTGGAGGCTTCATATTCTCACATAAAACATTCACTTCATGTGAAATGTCCCGTTGTGTCTTGTCAAGCACTATGTAAATTGACCGCACGTACACTTCATTTCTCTTAGATTCACTACATTGGTCATTCCCCGTGTGGTCACTTGGAACTCATCCGCTGAAATTGCGACACATTATGTCTTTCGCACTTACGAGTTGCATCACCGTACACAACTTTAATTATCAAATCGAATTCAACCAATGCAATCTTTGTAATCTTATGGTAATGAAGCACACTGGATCGTAATCTTATGGTAATGAAGCACACTAGATCGTAGTTGTATCCAGTGTCATATCCCTGACGAGCAAGACCCATAACAGCTAACAACCATGACCCGTGTGAGCTAAGGATGGCGATCCATATAACTTCACAACCGTGGTTGTGGCAAGTGACAGCCACGATCCAAATACCGTTACAAACATGATGTCGTGGTTGTCTACTATCCAATGGTGGAGGTTTGATTAAGGTGTGCCCTACGTTACACTCCCTTTCACGTGACAACCAGAACCCTCGGCTTCTCGACTCTGTTCTTCCTTTACCTTGGCAAATGCCTACAGTTGAAACAAAATAAAATACTAACCTCGTAATGGAAGAGGCTTTAAGATGAGAGAAACAACAAGGAGAAACAACGTTGCTCTCTGACTGTTGGTCCCTGGATCTTCGTTTTTTTAGGAAAACAAAAGAAGAAGAAGAAGAGGGTCTTTCAAAGGTAAATAAATGTGACATTTGCCCCTTGTGAAGCTCGTGGTGCTAGTGATTGGTGCTCTGTGGGCCCCACCATGATGTATGTGCTTCGTCCATGCCATTCATCCACTTTTAAATGTCATTTTATGGCTTAAACCGAAAAACAAGAGTGATATAAATCGCAAGTGGACCACACTGCAAGAAAATTATAATGATTGGATATCCACCATTGAAGTCCTCCTAAGGCCCACCGTGATTGGATTATCGCTCATTTTTGGACTCCTACCATAAAATGATCTGGAGAAATATATGGACGGCATGGATTAAACACATATGTGGTTGTGGGGCCCACAGAGCGCCGAGCACTAGCCATTGGCCGGTGTCTCGGGGAGTAGTCAATCCGTCCGTTTCTCGGGGGTTGCAACAGCAGGTGACTTCTTCTTCACCGCAGGACCATACAAGTCTTGAACTAAGGTCAAGGGCATTTTCATCCGAAACAATCTCCAAAAGCTGTCAGAAGGCCCTTCTAGGAATATATGGAGTGTCGTAGCATTCTAGGTAATTTGCCCAAACTTCGAGGCGAGTACAGTCAATTTCCCTTTAAATTTCAGCTATTATGTATTGTTTTATTTAAATTTTAATAAGTGAGTTGATGCCAATTAATTTAATCATTAAACTACATTTGCATGCATATCTGACACCTTGGAATTCAGGAATTATGGATGTGAATTTCGGTATTTCTATTTTTTCTTCCTAACTTTAAATACATGGTCAGATTGGTATACCGACGTCATTTTATGAGATTTATTGTGTAGTTGCAGCTCTTTACACATCAGCACCAAAGAGCTAATGGCGACTCTTATTTTTTCTTTGAGTTGATCGCACTTGCATTACAATCTCGCTCGAAAGCAGACTATAGAGCCTAATAATATTCTTTTCGTTTTCTTGGGCGGAGGCATCAATATCCGGGCAGCTCAGGGATGAATTAGCTGTTCTACACGTTCCACATAGACTTCACCGAGCGCTAGTGGAATTAGGACAAATGCCTGCAGTGAAGCAGTAGGTGGTCCACTTTCAGGCCTCACAGATCATTCACGTGTGGTGAACAGTGTTGGGGTGACTAGTGGAGATCCCGACACGTCCGAACAGAATAATGTGGTCCACCTTGCAAATCACTGTCTGCCTTCCGCCTTTTCACTTTCGTCGTGCTTGATATAGAAACGAGAAACAGAGAAAAAGAAAAAGAAAAAGATGAGTCTTTTTTAGCAGTGATCTGGCCCTAGGTGTCGTTACTCAACGAAGTCGATGCATGTCGACGCACCAGATGTGCCCAAGTGGAATTCTCTTCTAACACTACTAAAGACACGAGTCTCTCTCTACTTCGTTGATGACGATGTTGCCATCCACCTCACATGGAAACGTTCCATAGCAATCACTAACAAATATCCAATGAAAGCTAACCTAAGCACTGAAAAAGGGTGATAAAACCAAAGGCGTAGTAAAGGGAATAACGTCTACACCACCGCGTGTGCCAGTGGCTGATGGCAGGTGCAATAGCCAATAGAAAATAAACCTGGTTCATTCAATAGATAGGCTACGACGTTGGAAACAGTTGACGTCTACGAAAACTTCTGCTAAGCTTTATTATTATTATTATTATTATTTTCCTGCTCTCTCTCTCTCTTGAAAAATAAAAAATAAAAATTTCCGCTACGCATTTGTCCTGAATTTGTAACTGCCCCACACCACGTGGAGAGCGGACCCATTTGATTCTTGGGCCAGAGCATCCACCCCTCTGATGAGTGGATAGGATCTCGTGCCAATGTGCCATGCTGACAGGTTCCCGGGTGTACATGAGTTTCCTTGCATGCGCATGTGGGCTTAGCAAGTTCTAGATTTACTTACTGCAAAATACCCTTAGGTTGTTTAATTAAACAATGTTTCTCGGGAAACCTAACTTTCAGGAAATTGGTACAGAAAACTTTGTTTTTATTATTTGCTTTTAAGAGGATTTTTCTAGAAATTAATGATGTACTTTTAACTTTGTTGTTGTTTGGAAAAACAAAAGCCCCCCAAAAAAACAAATCTCAAAGAAAAATTTTAGGTAGCCATTAGCTTGTGCCAAATTAGCGCACACGTTACATGTAGGTGCTTGAAGACGGCTAGTACCACGTGGCATACGTGGTATATTGGTGGGTGCTTAAAGCTACGTTGCATTGTACTAGTGGGCGCACATGTGGTATATTTGAGGTGCAAGAAGTCTAACTAATGGAAGATCATAAATAATAAAAGAAAGATGGTCATGCTCCAAGTTATGCTCATAGAATTCCCGAGCTCTGGATCTAGTGGCAACAACCTCCTTATTACCTCATTCTCGGCTCTTAACTCCCATATATTAGGTTCCGATCTTAGGATCTTATAAGGAGGATTTTCAGGGGTTTTTTTTTTTTTTTTAATGAACATAAGTACAAGTGTACCAAAACTAAAAACATCATCACATTTCCACTATAATATCTATTTAAGTATAGTGTTAAAAAAGAAATACATGATATAACAAAAGTCGAAAAGATTAGGCACACGTTCTTGCCTCAATGTTGTTATGGCCTAACATAATATGCATGTATATAGCATGCGTAAGTTTACTACAAAACTTTGAGAGTGCATGTGTGTATGTACGCAATGCATATGACAAATATATAGATATCAAAGTAAGTGAAAATAATGGAGAGCTAAACCGTTAAGTACATAAATGTTATCAAGCATACCAAGGCTATGCAATGCAACGGCTTACATGGCCGAATGTCATATGCTAAAAATGCAACACAACATGTCAATCTTCAAATAGTCCACATATTAGAATAGTTTACAATTAGATCATTACTAGGGTCTAGTAAACTTCCGACACTGGCTACTACCCATTGCGCACAAGACCAAGCGAGTGCAAGAGACATCACTATCCATCTCGTCAGTGGTACACGAAAATTCATTCGGCTCGTTGATAACGAATCCGTTTTATGAGCTGTTCAGACTCAACCTAACGTATAACCCTCTGCACCGAGATGGGTAAGGTCAAACCCCATTCCAACTGACCTCAACACAGTTAGAGACGTTGCTTACCGGTATCCATCCATTGTGCGATCATGAATCCAATCGGTCTAGACATTGGAGCATCCTACTAGTACCACGGGATTTAAGGACTTTCACCCAAGGACACTTTTGACGCCCTATAATCTCAATAGTTTTCGGTGTCCATAAAATCATCCACCAGCTACAAAAAGGCTGCAGGACTACGCCCTGGTGTCGCTAGTGAGTCAATGCAACGTATCATATATAATGCATAATGCATGAATCACATTATTCAAGTCATGCATCAATCCTACGTGTGCCGTGCAATCATGCGGGGTGACCCTATCTCGTATGAGTCCCCTACGTATCTAAGGTCGTAAGGCATAATGTATGATTAATCATCATCCATAGTTAAGTATATATATGATGTGTATGGACAGTTAAATAAATGGCATGATATCCATTACACTAAGTATATTATTAGTGTGACCTATTAGGCTATGTACACTAGCAATGTAACAGTCTACGTGGCATGGCCCACTTGAGACTTGAATCGGTCCATCATATGTTCCTAACATTAAAATGATCTATCCACCAATGTAGGACATGGATGAAATATATTCACCAAGGCATAATCCATGGATAGGTTGAGCCAGGAATAAAACATTACAATACATTGGTAGGAGAGTTTTTTAAAGGGTAAGCATTTAATCACTACTATTTCTTGGGGGGCCCACCCAAAATGGCCCCCACAGTCAAGTTGGATGGAAGAAAAAGAAAAAAAAAAACATTACAATGGATCTTAGGAAGTTTTGAAGGGTAGGCATTTAATCACCATGGTTTCCTTTGGTGCGGCCATTAAGGAGTCAGATCAGCCTCATTTTTTGGCTCATGACCTAAAATAATACGGTAAAACAGATGAAAAACCATGGATAAAATAGATACATCGTGGTGGGTCCCATTAACGCACGGGCAATGTGGATAAAGTACAAACATTAGGGTGGGTGTCGACCGTGACCCCAGCCGTTTGGGACCAAGATGATATTTGGGTTTTCCCTGGTACATGCACCTTTGGAAAATGTTAGATGGCAATTATCCTCACTGTGGGGCCCCAACACTTGCAGGGATTACATGACGTCTGTGTTTTCCCCTTGGCCATGCATGTGTGGCTCTATGAATATGTTAAATGGAAAATAAACAATATGGATGGGCCTGAGAAGGTTTAAAGGGTGGACACCATTGTCCTCATATTTCTGAGGTGTGGCCTACCTGATGTCTTGATCGACCTCATTTTTGGGATCCAACCCTAAAATAAGCTGGAGAAACAGATGGACAGTGTTGATTCAGATACATCATGGTGAGCCTTAAGAAAGTTTCAACAGTGGGCGTTAATGCCCTCACTAATTGCAAGTGGTGTGGCTCAAGATCTAAAATGATCTAGTAAAATGGATGGATGGTGTGGATACCATATATGTATCAGGGTGGGCCTCATGAATTGGGCCCTACTGGACAGCGTGCGCAGGCATGCTGCTTGCAGCGGGTCCACTCATGTGGCCACCAAAAGCTTTGGATCAAGTTAATAGCTGTGTTTTCCCTTCATCCTAGCCACATCTGGCTATGGTACAGGTCACGTGCGGCCTATGCCACCGTTAGATTGCATACAAACCACAGGGTGGGCCACGAAAAGGTTACAACAGTGGTTATCATTGTCTCCACTATTTCTAGTGGTGTGGCCCACCTAAGATCTGGATGTGACTCATGTATGGAGTCAATGCCTAAAAAGGCATGAGAAAATGGATAGGCGATGTGGATTGAATGCATACATCATAGTGAGTCCCACGACTGGGGCCACCTCCAGACGCTAAAGCCGGCAGTGTCCTGGGCGCTGGCTGCTTCGAGCGTTTCTGACGCGGTGAATGGCCAGCGTCCCAGACGTTGTAACTCCTTTTTATTTTTATTTATTTATTTATTTTGACAAGTGGGGCCACTTGTGGACAATCCACTCCATTCATGTGTTTGGTCACCGTATGGTGGGCTCAAAAAATCCTTGGATCAATCTTATCTTTGTGTTTTTCCTTCAAACAGATCTTTATGATCATATAAACAAGTTGAATGGAAAATAAATATCACAGCGAGCCACACAAGGTGGCCCACACTATGACAACATGCAAGGCATGCTACCTCACAGCGTGGCCCACTTGTGTACCTCTTATCAGTCCACAACATTAAAGCAAGAGCAAGAAAAAGAAAAGGAGGAGATTGAGCCATCGGATGGGCTGCCACTATCGGCCCCTCCATACACATCTAACATATAAACAAGGAGGGTCCCACATTTGTGGGCCCATGAAAATGAAAGAAAGCGAGAATTGGGCCGGATCGTCGATTGGACGGCTCGCATGGTGAAGCTCCTCCCCTAAACTCCTCTAACCCTCCCTCAACCTCTATTGTCACTTAATCTCTCTCTCTCTCTCTCTCATCTCTCATCTCCCTAAATTATTTTGTTTTCTCTAATCTCTTTTCTCTCTTTTCTTCTCTCTCTCTCTCTCTCTCTCTCTCTCTCTCTCTCTCTCTCTCTCTCTCTCTCTCATCTCTCATCTCCCTAAATTTCTGTAATATTTTGTTTTCTCTAATCTCTTTTCTCTCTTTTCTTCTCTCTCTCTCTCTCTCTCTCTCTCTCTCTCTCTCTCTCTCTCTCACGTGCTAGAAAAAGTATGGAAATGAGAGGAGTTTAGAGGCTTTGTAGTAGAAAATTTCGGATAGAGGGGAAAATAGAAAAAGATTAAGGGTTGAATGGGGAGAAGGAAAGAGAGAGGGGAGTGGCTTAGCATGGGCAAGGGCATGGGTAGGTGATGGGAGGCATGAGCTTGTTTGAATGATGAGGAGAGAGAGAGAGATAGAGAGAGAGAGAGGTGTGATTGATGGGTTGATTGAAGGATTAATCCATGAATTGATTGGACTACCTCGGGATTTGTGCAAGTGGGGCTTGCACCACTCATGCATTGCGAAGTTCACCTTGGATTATGCCAAAAGACTGCAACTTCGAATATGGGTATCGCAATGGGATGTATTGACGATGTTGGAATCGCAACACCTGCATGGTGGCCAATGTATAGGTCTAGGGTTGTTACGGTACTAAAATATTGTCGCAATCAAATCTGTCAATTTGGGCCATCTAGGACATGTAGACACTGGAAATGAAGCGTATGGTCGATCTTATAGGGGTACAATTCTTACAACTCTACCCTTCTAACAAAAAATTTCATCCTCAAATTTTGCACAACCAATCTAAGCCAATCAAAATGCACCATAGAAGGTAATCACGCCACTATATACAATGTAGGATACAAATACAATTAAATATTGAAAAGATGGGGATAAGGCTTGCAAATCTTTGCCTGTCGCTCTCAAGACACTTCATCTATGTTATAATGACCCACTAGACCTTCACTAAAGAAATGACCCTGGTTCAGGGGACCTTCTCCTTTCGGTCAAGGATACGAACTGGTTGCTCTATATTTCGATGCCATTGAAGATGTCATTAATTGCATATCGATACCATTGTGAATAAAATGATTTTCCTATGAAAGTTCTCTGGACTTTTGGTCCATATTTTCGATGCCATCGAGAATATATGATTTTCTTTGTAAGTTTGTGTTTGATTAGGTAAATCATATGAATGCTTGAATTTAATTGTATGTTAGGCACTTAACTTGTAATGCACACACAGGCTCACTATCAAATAAAGAGTAGTTGCATAATTGATATATCTTTAATATTTATATGATTGGATACACTATTAGCTTGAAAGCCTTAGTATTAAATTGCCTTACTTAGTTTAATTAGCATATTAGTTTAAGTAAGCAATTGAGTTTTAATTGGTAAAATTTTTATTGGTCCTAATCAAGCTTCCACACGTAGTTGTGGTATCCAATCTACACAATTTCAATTGGTTTCAAAGTGGGTAACTCTTAAAGGACTTAACCGCCTTGAGTTGATCCAAGGAACTTAAGAATGATGTCTATCCAAGAGAGGTGTGTCGTCACACAACTACCTTTTTTTACAGGTCCAACTATACCCATTAGAAGGCTAGGATGGGGATCTTTCTAAGATCCCTTGACTCTAAAGTTTGGACAATTATCGAACAAGGATATACTATGCCTTTAGAATAGGTCATGGTTGATGATAAAACCATTAGTGCCCCAAAAGATAAATACAAATGGAGCAGCGATGAGAGAACGTGGTTTACCTATGATGTCAAAGCTCTCAATGTTATTTACTATGCAGTTTTTCTCGATGAATTTAAATATATTTGAACATTTGAAACAGATAAAGAAGCATAGGATATATTGGAAGTCACCCACAAGGGAACTAGTACAGTAAAGAGATCGAAGCCTCAACTCTTAATGACTTAATTTGAAAATATTAGAAAAGAAGAGTATGAAACTTTCATTCTGGATAAACTAGTCCCTTTTTTTTATGCCATCGAACTGTGTTCAATGCCATTGATAACTTACTTCAATGCCATCGAAAGGGGTTCAATTGCATCGAGTATACTTAGAGTTTTTCAAAGTTTGATGGAGAAAAGTGGCCTTTGATCGATGTCATCGAACTTCATTCGATGCCACCGAACTTATCCAAGATTTTCACAGTTTGGTTGCTGGACTGTTAGGCATCTGATTCAATGCCATCAAATAGTTGTTCGATGTAATCAAAGCTGCTCAATTGCACTTTGATTGCAATCGATAGAACTTGAATTTTACTTATATGCTTCTATCTCCATATGTAACATCCCAAATGGTGGGTGTGATTCTTAGGTGGGCCACCTTAACGGATTATTCCCCTAATTTGAGATATGGGCCATTACACCATAAACTTTATACAAACTCTAATCTATGCTTACCAACGGTTTTACAAATATAGTTTTGGGCAAGTTTAGATTTGTTTTAAGTAGGTATTTTACTTGATAGGGTTTGGTTAGGAAGTGAGGTTTAATTTACCTGTATATCACACTCAACTTATTCAACTTGGTGAGTCTTTAGTCTTGTAGTCTTCATATGGGGTTCACTTGACACTAGGACTCAACATTCATGTACATTGATAAATAAGGGCACTTTTCAATCTCCCCCTTTGTTAATTACATGAAAAAATCATAACAAACCTTCGATGGTATGTACAACTCAAGATTACATAATTTTCAATATTACAACTCAATTACAATGAATATACAGAGACTCGATCTTTGTGTTTGAGTTGAGTTGTCTTGAGTTGATACTCCCCCTATCTTCTTGCATCACAATTAAGTCACGGCAAACCACACCTAATGGTGGGAGTATGGTTCTCCCCCTTTTTGTCAGTTATTGGCAAAGGGTTAGTAACATAGACAACATGCCATACATGACTGAAGTTCGAGAATCAAGTACCTATACATAATTAGAAGATAGATGGAAACAATCAAATAATCACATAATTCAGAAATAGGAATTAAGTGTAAGGAATTATGCGATAAGAATGAAAACATGCCATAAGGATATAGATAAAAAAAAAAAAGCCCAAATATGGCATGATCATCCATAACATTAAAATATCCAATATATATAATCATCCACACACATAAAAACAAGCCCAAGTAATATCCACAAACAATAACACACATAAAACATCACATCTGATCACAGATATATAAAGAATATTCGATCAGATCGGCAAAGGCATCCGAAAAGATAACTAATGCCTCAAGCCTAAGACTCTTACTGTGCATCGCTAAACTGATCTCTAGGCTGAAGGACCATCCTCGCGAGGAGCTGTATCATCTCGTCGACACATGAGCGTCGTAAGGATGTCCTAGGTGGCACGCTCCACTCTCTTGATGGAGCGCTACATAGTCTTTGAGGCACGCTTCATTCATGTAAGCCGCTCACCATGATCGTCAAGTCTCTGCAGGATGGATTCCCGGCAATCGCGAGATTGTATGTGTCATTTGGTGCGCATGTCAGAAATGCGTGGGTGCTCAGGAGCTAGGCGGTGATCATCCTTCATAAGGTAATCTGTCTCGCTACCTCCATCTCTACTACCTCTCTCTCGGCTGCCTTCGCCTCAGTTTCTCAAAGAATGTCATCGTCATGAGGAGAAGACGCCGAAGTGGATGCGATCTTCTCCTTGAGATTCATCCTCTTGATGTTTAACTTGGTGAATTTAGGAGGAGACTACTAACGATCAGTAGTGGGTCGCAACCCCACATGCCGGGATAAGAGACATATAATGTGGGGGAATGGAATAAAAGTATCCCAAGTCCCCTGGATACAATATGCTAGCTGTGTAGAATGATTGTGGGGAGACATAATGGGATACCTTGATAGACACTATACATGTATCAAGCATGAAAGGTGTCAAATCAGCCTTGTTAATCCCACATGGGTAAACATTAGAGCTGAAGATACTGTGGAGGATATGAAACCTATGGGACATGTGCAATCTACGTAGAGCATTCCCCTCATGCCAGGGAACATTCACGCCATCGCAAAGATAACGGGTGAGCTCAGGCCGAACCTCTAATGAATTAAAGTCATTATTTTCCAGGCCCTGTGGAGAACCTGGGACACCAATGAGTTGTGCTATAATCACAGGAGTGATGCGGGTCGTGGTCCATCCTATGGTGACCTCGAAGGACTCATGCTCTATGATAGGAGAATGATAGCATGTAAGGAACTGGTATACCTGTTCACTTTGTGACACACCGCCAAACTCCAACACTTTGCTCTAGCCCACCTTTTCTAAAATGGTCTCTATCCCATTTGGGTGAATGCATGCTCTATCCACTGGTCTCTCCAGGACCATCTTCCTCCCCCTAAAATTTTCATACAAGTTCTCAAGAGGAGGTGGAACGACTAGAATCTGAATTTTCGGTTCGGGAGCAGGAGCGGGAGCCCTCTGATGCGATGTCTCTTGCCGTGTGGCTGGGGACATAGGCGGAGTGGGCTCCATAACGGCAAAGGGCCTTTAAGAACAAGGGCGACAACATATTTTCTTCCTTGTTGTCCCCCAAGACTCCCCTTGGACTATTGTCGTACCTTTCTTCTTAAGCATGGTGCACATCACAGTATGAACAAGATTTACCGAGAAACCGATTAAGAAATGCACAAAAATAAGGGAAAAAAATCCCCAAATCAACTCTAACAAACCTAGGAAGGCAACACAATAAAAAAATGGAAATGGTATGCCTTACCACAATGGAGCAACAAGAACGAAGGAAAAAGAGAGAAAGATCGAGTTCCGGAGCTCCAATGACGACTAGGAGACGAATGGGCATTGGAAGAGATGAAAAATGGAATTCCTGCCCGAGTGCTGAATATATAGAACCCGACATTTTGATGCCATCGAAAAGTGTCCAATTAGGTCAGTGAGGTGTAATGCCTCGAACTTCGGAGGTTGAGCTGTACTTGACTCCCTAGGTCCTGGGTGTCACTTATGCCTCCATGAGAATGCAAAAGTTAGCACATGTAATCAGGTATCACAGTGGGCATAAAATCAAGCTAGTCAAAGCAATATACTCTGAGGTAAATGATCCAAAACATCTTGGCTAAAATGGACAATAAACACATTCGTTCAAAGACATGGCGGAAGCTGAGTAGTGTAGAGGTATATAGTCCAAGAATACAAAAAAAAAAAAAAGGAAACGTGTCCACCCTAAGATCCTGTCAACGGCTTAAGGATGTCCTACATCGGCCCTCCAAGTGTCTGGAAGTAAGAAAGCTCCTCCTCTGAGTCCACATATGCCTCCTCTAATGCATCAGACTTCAAGGTACCTGCATTTAGGATATGTTCGGGTTGATGTTTTAAAACACCATCCCAGAGTGGGAGGGAGTGATCAACTCAGTGGTTCCATTAACATCAAGTTACACATGTTATCAATTCTACAAGCACAATTAATGATTCTTAACACCTAGTTCCTAAGTACTCCTATTAAGGTACGTGCATGCTATTATGGGATAATGCATGTCCTCGCGTTCTAATACTCCCTCATAAGCATCTCTGACACCTTATTCGCTAATGCCAACACTCCCTCAACACGCAACCACAACACCCAAGTCGCCACAACTTAAGCTAATGCAATGCGGTGAATGTTCTTGTTAGCCGAGTATTTAGTTAAGTCCATGTTGAGTGTCAAATATTAAATATTTTACCCTACTTATATCTTGGTTTTATAAACACGATACTGCTTAATGTTATATTTTATACATGTTTTCATTGAAAGGTGATTCTGAGAGATTTAATTGAAAAGAATGTTAAAAGTATGGATTTGATGCTCAAGAATCACCAAAGTAAGGGATGGATCTTAGGAGACCAAGGTTGAAGAATTCACATGCCAAGGATCCAAGAAAACTAAGTGAGGAATGAAGAAAATCGAAGATTTGAAGAGAATTTGCGTGATTTTTAACTAGCCTAAGCTCTGGCTCGACTAGCATTGGCTCTAACTCGACTAGTCAAAGAAACTTTGGCTCAAACTCTAGCAACATTAACTTTTAAATTCATGCAATCCTCGACTAATCGAAGAAATCCTTGACCAGTCAAAGATGACATTCGACTCGTCCAAGATTGCCTTCAACTCGTCTAAGGTTACACAAATTTTGCATGGACTGGGTAAATTTGAGGCGGTTTCCTGATTTTCCTAACTCGGTGCGAAAGTTAGAATTCTCGAACTATAAATAGGAGTCCCTAGAATGCTCCAAGGTATCTTCTAGGGTTTAAAGAGTGGAGTAAAAGGGTGGAGAGACACCGCCAAGAGTTTTTCTTCTTCTCACACCTCTTTCCAACTGACTACGACAAAGTGGGATACGCGGCCTACTGGTATATGACCCTCATACGCTCATGTATCCACTCGGTCTCGACGTTGGAGTCACCCTTTGGTACCATCGAGTTTAGAAATTTTCGCTAGGGACATCTATGGTGCCCCGATGCTAATAACAGTATTTCTGGTATCCAATCCAGCCCTCCACGATGTGCCTGTGGAGGCCACGGCCCTGACGTCGCTATGGCGTATAGTTACCACATCACACAATACAAGATGTATGAGTCATACAATCCGGTCATACATCAATCCTGCACGTACTGTGTGCTCACGAGGGACAACATCGCCTATTAGGGAGTCCCATAAACAACTTGCCAAAAGGCATATGCAATGGTCAACCACATCTCATCACAAGCATGCAGATGATGTGTATGGGCATGTATCATGATATTATGCTAAGTATGCTCATAATCGATATCGATAACCGACATATTGACAGGGCGGGGTCCATAAATGGACTCCAAGATTAAAATAATCCTGCTAGCAACCAATGAGAGGCCAACATTATGGGTTATTCCAATATGAATAGATGGGTCATGCACATATCAATGGGGCCCAATGATTTGGGTTGAGCCAGAATAATGAGAATGGGTCTAACAAAGGCCTAAGGGAAGGTCAGAATGTGGACATTTAACCATCATCGCCCATCAACGTGGACATTTAACCAACATTGCTCCCAAGGAGTGGCCCACATAGAGCCAAACGTATAGTGGGCCCATGGCCTCACACAAGGGCCTAATATACATCACCATGGGCCTCACTCAAGGGCCTAATACACATCATGATAGGCCTCACTCATGGGCCACATATGCATCAAATTGGGCCTCACTCATGGGCCTCAAATATTTCACAATGGGTCACATCCCATGGGCCTCGAATACATCACAATAGGCCACATCTATGGGCCTCTCATACATCACATCGGGCCTCATATAAATCATATTGGGCCTCACCAAATGGGCCATAAATACATTATATTGGGCCTCAACATATGGGCCAATATATATCATATCGAGCCTCATCAAATGGGCCCCAAATGCATCATATTGGGCCTCACCAAATAGGCCACAAATACATCACCTAGGGCTCATCAATGGGCCTCGTAAACATCATATTGGGGTAGGCCCTGCACATTTTAAATGGGCGCACCAAATGAACAACATGGATGTACAGCAGATACATCAAGGTGGGCCCCACCATAACATTTATTTTCCATCTAATCTGTTCACAAGGTAACAAAGACCAGAATTAAGAGGGAAAACAAATTTCATATTAATCCAGAACTTCAGTGACCCCAAATGGGTTTCGATGGTAGACATTCAACCCTCCACTGGTTTACAGTGTGGCCCGCTTGATAGATGGTGTGGATATAACATATACATCAGCGGCGGGTCCCACCGTCCAGCCATATGGACGGTGTTGATAAGACCCATACATCGGGTGGGATTCCCACCGTCCCAAGCAGTGGACGGTGCGGATGAACCACATACATTATAGCAGGCCCCACATGGCACCGTCCAGATGGACGGTGCTGATATAGAATACATGCATTAAAGGTGGGTCCCACGTGTGGGCTGGATGACATGGATATAACACATACCATATGATTAGGCCCACAGGACTGCAGACGTTGAATATAACAGCTATATAGCTGGTGTACACCAGCCAACCAACGTCCAGGCAAGTGGGTCCCATGTGGGGTCCACCAGATATACATACATACATACATATATATATATATAATTTTAAATTAAGATCCAGCGTCCAGGCCCTGGACGACCTGGATGCAAGGCACATACATTGAGATGGGTCACACCGTCCAAGAGGCTAGATGGTGTGGATAAACCCCATGCATCACGGTGGTCCCACCTGGGTGGGCCACATGTGTTAGGATCAAGTTGTTCCTTGTGTTTTCCCCTCAACAAGGTCTGTCCAAGACCAGTAACAAGTGAACAGCAAGGTGGGTCCCAATTCGGTCCACTTGGTTGGACGGCATGGATGAAATACATACGTCATAGGTGGGCCATCAAACCAAAAATGGAGAGAGAGAGACAGCGTGCGATGGAGGGGCCCCGCCACTATAGGCCCTCTTAAGATTATAATACATACATCAAGATGGGTCCCAAATAGGATCCATACCATCAATCAGTAGGCCCCACTTAGCTCATCATCAAAATACAAATATAAGCCTATAGAACACCCATCGATGGTTTTCTTCTTTAGCTCCTTGGACTCCTTGGCTCCTAAGCTAACACTTTAAGGGTGGATGATGAAGTTTGAAGGGTTGGATGGTGAGATAAGGGGGTAGGAAGTGGGCCTTGATCTTTTCTCTCCTTAGAGCTTTTCTCTCATGGAAGCTTGGGAAATGGGGGAGAGAGTGAGAGATGGGAGGGTATTGTAAGAGAGATGGGATGGGAGGAATGGATGTTGTAAGAAAATGACATGAAGGGTATGGTCTTGGTTGAATTTTGGATAAGAGAGGGATGGGTGGAGAGAGAAAGAGTTGACTTTGGGTAAGGCTTGTGTAAGAGAGGGATGGGTTGTATACTTGACTTGTGATTGATTGATTAATATGATGGGTTGTAGAGATTCTCTTGGGATTTACAACACATGGTATTTTTCTTAAAATATACGCGGGCCCACAACTCCTGGGCTAGGTATCGCATCGGCCCATGAGACGTAGCATTGGAACCGCAGCGACAGCGCGGTCAATTGGGTATAAGTCTTGGGTCGAGTCGACTCAAATATATGGGATGTGACTTAAGGTCATGTGTAAACACTGTATACACGTTATTGGTTGCCGAAATTCGACCGGGAGAACCGCGGGATCCTAAGGAACAGTACGGACTAAGTTACGGGCCTTACACAGGAAGTCGATCATAGTTATCATTTGGTTCTGCCCTTCTTCTACGGTGACCGAAGGTTGAATCGATCCTTCTAATATAACATTTTCTCCTGCGAAATCAAGCGGGGGGTTTTGATAGGTCGGAGTCGAGACCTTCCAACCCCTATCTTGTCGAATGCTTAGGCAAAAATGATGTTTGTCGAGTTGTCGGTGTCTACCAAGATTCGAAATACTTTGTTGTTGGCTATAGCCATCATCCCCACTAGTGCGTCGTCATGGGGTGGTGAACACCTCGAGCGTCCTCTTTGGTAAATGTCAAGTTGTAAGGTGCCATCTTCTGCTCTTTTGGAGGCCTGCTGGTGACGTTGATCTAGTGTTCCAAGCCGTAGTGGCTGATACTTCGGGCATGGGCTCTCCAAGCTCTGTTTGAGTCACCCCTTCCAGCGAGACCGCCAAAGATAGTGTGGATTTCCCCATTAGGTTCATTGTTAATGGGTTACTCATTCTTTGGAGCTGCCTGTTCTTCTCTTTTGGTAACGTAATCCTACAAGTGCCTGTTGCGAATGAGGGCTTCGATTTCATCAGTTAGGTCGAAGCAGTCGCCAGTCGAATGGTCGTGGCCACAGTGGAAATGGCAATACTTCCTCTTGTCCCATTTGTCAGTGTCAGATTTCATCTTATTCGGCCATTTGAGATTCGCTTGTCCCTAACTTCCATGAGAACCTGCTCGGGCGTCGCGTTGAGAGGGGTGTACGAGCTGAACCTGCTGTCGGGTCATCTGCTTGGGCGTTGGCCCCTGGGGGGCTCGTCATATTTTCTTCTCTTATTGCTGTTGTTCGAGGTCGACTCTTCCTTAGGTCGCTTCTCCCCAGTTGAGCTTCCCTTGTTTCGAGTAGCCCTCCGCAAACAAGTGACTTCCTCAGCGTTGGAGTATTTCTGGGCTCTGTTGAGGAGGTCGGCCATCGTTGTTAGAGGGTTGTTGTTAAGTAAGAAGAGAAACCTTCCTTCTCTTAAGCTCCCATCGTCGCAATCAAAGCAATTTCTTGTGAGTGTACTTGTACCTACAGCGTTTCCAGGTTGAAGTGCTTAATATAATCCTTTAACAACTCGCTTTCTTTTTTAACGATATTGAGGAGGTGGGAAGCTGGTTTGAGGCTTTCTTTCCCCCAATGAAGTTGGCGATGAAGGCTTTGCTAAGCTGTATGAAAGAACTGATCAACTACGGTTTCAACTTCCAAGAACCACTTCTGAGCTACTCCTGTTAGGGTTAACAAAAATGCTCAGCACATGTCTACGGTTGATGCACTATGTAGTTCCATCCAAGCCCTAAAGGATTCCAGGTGCTCGGTTGGGTCGGTGGCCCCAAAATACGGGGTGATCTAAGGCATACAGAATCTCAATGAAAGTTATACATACATGATGACGGCAGTAATGAGGGTTCGATTTCCTCCAATATTGCGTCCACTGAGGTCAGGACATTTGAATACTTTGTCACGCTTCTTCCTGTCCAACTATGGCGTAAGTCAAAAACGGCTAGCGCGGCAGTACCAAAAACATGAGAAGGTGCTAATCTTGATGTTCCAAGTTGCCCGCTCCTATGGGAAACAACGAGCACGTTGGGTAGTTTAGGGAGCCCTCAGCCAATTGGTCCTGCCCATTGTCCAGCCCCCTTGCGCAAGACGTGGTCATAGCTATTCCAACAACTGCTTCATAAAGTTCATATTGTTATTCAACATTTCAACTTGCTGCTCAAGGGATATAAGTCGTCCTCCCCGATTCCGGGATCACTGAATCGGCCCTGTGGGCGCAGAATCAACTTGGAGCTGAGAAGAGGAATCTCGATTGCTGGCAGACCATTCCAGCGGTGCGAGATCAAGGGCAATAGGGGAGGGCGGAGCTTTCTTCCCTTTCACCATTGTTGAACTGTGGTGAAATGAGAACGACTTTCGACGTCGTTCCCATTGACGGAGCCAAATTGTTGATGTAGAAAACTGGTTAGCCTTCTTTGGACATTCTTGTGCCTGCACAAGGGACAAACAAAGGAGACCCTGGCTAGAGTAGGGGACCCTTCGATGCCAAAGTCAGACTAAGTAATTCGGGTCAAGTTGAATGTCGAGTTAAAGGATTAGAATTGTGTGTACCTTTCACTATTAGGGGTGCTACTATTTATAATAGAGGAGATGCAATGGCGTAGGAGGGATCTCCTTACATATTTAGGATATCTCGTAGCAGGATTATAATCCTATTAGGAGTAGTAATGATTGTCTTAGATTCTCGGCTGAGATCTCAGGTAGATCCATATCGCAATATGCTTCCCATATCTTCGGCTAGGATCTCGGGAGGGTGAGGTCGGTCCTTTGATAGGAAGCGCTCTAGGCCGACTTAAAGTAATCCGAGTTATCTCGTTTCGAGCTAGGACATGTTAATTCAAGATGCGTCAGCCCGGGTCATCCCGACCTGGGACATGCCGACCTATCTCCTTAGTCGAGTGGTCGGGCTCCTTCCACTGAGGTTCACAGTTTTCCAGGCTTGCTGGCGGGATATTGAGTGAACCTCATCTTCTCTTCGACTTCGGCGCTGTAGGTTGGGTCTAGAACTTCCGTTGCTGAATGGCTTGACTGAGTCATTAATGTTCTAGCCTTTCCTTATAGGTTGGTCCATTTTTCCATAACACCTTCCATTTACAAAATAATAATAATAATAACTTTCTAAAAGTAAAATTTAGGAAAATATATTTATTTATTTTTCAATAAAAATAAAAAGTCAAAAAATGGTCTTTTCATAAATTTCCATAAAGAAATGCTTGACATATAATTGAGTGTGAATTTCGTGGGAAATAATGTTTCACCTCCTTCCCTTTCTCTTTCTCTGCACTCAAGTCTTGTCTAGTATTAATGAAAAGGTAACGATGTCATCCTTGGCAAATATACGTGCGTAGTATTCTCTGTGGTTTTCACTTTTGGCAAGGGGGGCAGCAAACAGACCCTTCGAATTGACGGGACGGATTGTTGGATGCACCATGATCAAGAAAATTTCTTTACTGGAAAAATCATAACCCTTCGACCGGTGGCCTGAAAATAGATAATAGATGGTTAAGAAAAAAGTGTGAAAAATGGCACACGATCAATTTAACAGAAGCCTAGAAAGTTGGATAGCTGGGATCTTTCCAGTTTGGGGAACTTTATGTTATGATCCTATCCACAGTGTTGGCATCACATCAATGGTTCAGAACCCTGTACCCCACTTGTAATAAATTTTTATATATAAACGAGGAAAGAATTTAGGCTTGGGTGGAGGATCATATAATTCCTCGGTGAAATCTGCGGACATGCAAATCCTACATTCCTCTCCACAAGTGGGGATTAGACCACACGTAATGCACATGAATCACTCATCTTTTGGTAAAGTGTGACAATCCATTCCCCTGAACACAGCCACATAGATGTATCAGATATGTACATCAATCCCAACCATCCAAATCAAAGGTCCTATCACAGGTGTTTCAAATCCTAAAACGAGATTTGATTGGACAATCCTAGGTTAGGATACAGGACATTTTGCTGAACATGTACCATGGAGAATTTCCATGTTCAAGACCCATCTTATGGCTACAAATGGGGGATGAGGAGAATTTGTTTTTTGTGATTTTTCTTGGTCATGACTGGACATCAATGGGCCCGAAGATTTAGATGGTTATGGTGGCCGGGCGTGTACAATGATGATGTGTGTACAAATGAAATGGAATTGCTAATCTGGGTTGGAATCTTATTAATTATATTTAAAAACGAAAAAGGGGGGATGGAGCAATCCATGTAATGGAGGGACCAACAAGGTAGTGGAACTCCCTCTTATGCTTATAATAATGACATTATTATACTGGCTGGTCAGATGACATCCTGACCCCATCCAACCATCGATTCCAACAACGCCTGGCAGCATGACCGTCAGGATCCAAAAAAACAAAAGGGTGCCGGCTGCCATTGGTGTGGTATACAGTTAATTGTCATTATCCAATAAATTAATCTGGTATTAGCCTACTTCCATTTATCAGTCCTGTTACATGAATGTATCATCGTGTATTAGGTATTTAATATAAACTGAGTAATGCTCCTGTACAGTCAACTGTATTTAAACTCTTTAGTTCACCCTGCTTATATATATTTGAGACACCATAATAATTGGTGTGGTCGAGACCACTTTTCATTTGACCAAGACCAGATTCCATGTTGTTCTGAACAGTGGCATACATGGATCAGATCGAACGTTCATTTCATGATGCTAATAGTGATTGGGCCATGGTCCAATAATCAGTGTCTAGACAGTTGGAGCCCTTGGTAGTATAGAAATGAACGTTAAAAGACAAAGCCATCACAGGTTCCTCTTAAGTGAGAATAGGCTCATTTATTAGATTACTAAGATAGTCTAATCAAAGAAATATTTGGTCAACGAATTAATCGATTGATGAGTCCGCAGGATGTATGGTTCAGATCATCGTAGACATGCCCCACTTATGCAGTATACAATCTGGACTCTCTCATTGACCACCATGGAAAAATTGAATCAATTGGAAGATCCTCTCGTTGCCAAAAAAAAATCCTAAAAGGCCTGGGTGCGCGGGCGGGCACACAAGATCTGACGATATCTACATGGTTTTTTTTTTTGTTTTTTTTAATCTTCAGAAACCTGAATATGAACGACCGCCGTCTAACAATCTGCATAACTACTTGTTGATACCGGGAAGAGTATTTTACCAGATTATGGAAAACAAGCACTCCCGAAGGTTGATTTTAGCCCAGCGGATTGAGAGGTCAATCGATGTCCAAATAGAAGTATGGCTGATTGGAAAGCTCTTTGAATATATTTTACAGTGGACCCAAGATCGTCCAATTCCAAGTTATAACAAGCCAGATACTAACAGATCTCTGCAATTGCACAATCCCAATAGTGACCCATGGACCGAATCTTCTTCTCGAGTAAAAGAGCCCAGATCCCTTGGCCACGAGGCACTGCTAGGTAATACAAGTGGTGAGCTTCCAAAGACACCAAGATCAGCTTGACTCGAGCAAGATCGTAGAAGTTGTAACTCCATCTTAAGACATGCAAACCTTATAGTAGAACCCGGAATTGTCAGCAGGACCTAAGAAATTGGGACCACTTTTGTGGGCCAATTGGACTCTAATGCCCTGATTTATATCTTTATGGAAAGCTTATTGAATTATCTTTCCAACGGATCCAAAATTACCTTCGTCAAACCTATAATTAGGAAAATATGGGCATTCTCTCAATACTATGTGATGCAGACTGTGAATGACATTGTCAAGGAGCACGGGAACCTTGTCGAGACAGGCCCTCCATCTCCAGCCAATGAGAAAGCAACAAGCGTATGCCACTACGAGTAGAATACAACTATCACCTCGACCCCTTTGGTAGGGTACAGCTACCTATAGCTCATCCTTCGGCCAATCAGACCTTGCCATGTGTCATCAGCCCCCTGAGATTTGCCTATAAATACGTCGTTTAAGGTAAACTTAAGGACTATTTTATCTTCATTTTCACTAACCTGGATTAAGGTAAATTTCCCTAGCGATTTGAGGCGATCAAACATTGGTAGCGAAACCAAGTTGGAGTCCCCAGATACCACGACAGTTGGTACCTCGAGGACGGCACTATAGACACTCTACCCACGATGAGAAAGACTACTTTTTAGAAATTCAATCGAACTTCGAAATTAGTGCTTTGATCGACTCGAGGAAGCATCACATAACTATATTGATTAGCCAAAGATACAACCTCCTGGAGCAAACCAGGTGCCAAAATTAAGTAAAAGGCACCACAAGAATTTGATTTTCGACCGTCACTGTAGACCATAAAGAGCTCCCACCTGGCAACTAAATAACTTATGTGATAAAAATGCCTCGAAATATGTGCGAAGTACACCAGCAAAAATTTAATTTGAGCTAGTCTCCGAAGTCAATTAATTATTAGTGCGACACCTCTCATTAGCCAAAAGTGCCTCCAAAGGAGTGAACCAGCTATGCAGGGCACTCCTGCCAATCCCATCCATAAAATTGTAACACCCTTTAACTCAATACTTAAGTACGAAGAACTGGATCCTGAAATCAAGGGTGTTAACGAACCAATAATCGGGTCCATTAACGTCAACTCTGTTAACGCCCCAGCTTTCACCGGTCAAGAGCGATATTCTTACGACAGAAACCCAAGTGTCACGGTATAAAATGCCATACGTGGGTGTCATTCCTATGCTACATCTACTGATCAAATTTTACATCCACGTAGAGTCAGAGTAGCAGTATGTAAACAGATGGTATCAAAGATAAGTAAAGATAACTAAATCATAAAATATCAGGAAAAATGTATATATAAAAAATACACAAGTCCAAAAGGTGCCCATGGGGACTATACAAATCATAAATAACCCAATGCTATATATAGTAACACACACAAAAGGGAAATTATTGAAATTCTATCGGCTCGAGCTCCTATAGCTCAGCCACCCCAACAACAAGCTCCATAACATCTTTCTACTCTTCTACCTCGACCTAGATATCTACAAACTCCTCTCCACAATCTATGTCTGCATCCACTAGTTGGTGCAATTGCACATAACATACGTTAATAGCCAGCTCAGTGAGAAATTCCTCCAAGTTTATACAATGATATATTAATTAAGTATAGTTTCAAAATAGAAAACATGCAACACAAAGTAGTCGTAATACAATTTTATTTATGTTGAGACATAAATATATATATGATTAAAGAAAGTTAGAAGAAAGATAAGGGATGAAGAAAGGAGAAGCAATGAAGTAATGGTGTTGCGCGTACCGGCGCAGAACATATTGGCTTCGCGGGCCCGCGCAACACTGATAATGGTTGTGCAGGCTCGCGCTGCATCGGTTTGATCATGAATGATCAGATGATTGAGATACTACGAAAAGTGAGCCCCATAGCACATAGATTGAGGGTTCGCACGTGTGGAGGCCTATAAATACCTCACTCCCCCTCTCATTTGCACGACGACAATGACGAAGAAGATTAGAGCTCCAAAGAAGATGAAGACTCCGAAGGTATCTTGAAGAAGAAGAAGCAGAAGAAGACACCAGTGGGTCTTTTACCCATTGTGTCGGGCCGTTCAACAACGTGTTGTTGTGCATGGGTCATTGCAAAGAGTCCAAATGCTACTAAATTATTTAAGTGTTTCTTCGATTTAGACTTATGTTTTGGATAATTTGAAGAAGAAGATACAGGATATTCACATCTGCACAACGCTTCTCTTGTCGAGATGAACGAATTGCAAGCCGAAATACTGCCGGATTTCATGTTCAAATCTATTTTCACTTATATTTCATACGTTTTATCTTAGAATCAAGGGATAAGAGGATGTAAACGAGCTCAAAATCAATAAAATACTTTATGATGATTCTTTTCTCATTCTTTCTCTATTATTATTGAATAAGAAATTCTCCAAGTCAAATACCTTTCATTTCTTGTCAAAACAAAATGGCGACTCTGCTAGGGACTTTGTTATTATTCAATGATAATTTAGAAAATATTCAAAGAACTTTCATCGCTGTTTGGCGTCGAATAGACGCCAAAATGGCGACTCACAATGGGAACATCCTCCCCTTGATCTCTAAGATAAAATATCCTATCATGTAGATACTAATTAGTACTGTTTTGTATTGGCAATCAGAAAGCTACGATACAACACACTCATTCAAGCTACAATCAATGGCAACCGCTTTAAGCAAAACAATTTTCTATTTCACATCAACCGGATTCATGGTGGAGTATGCTCGTAATAAATCTATGGGTATGAAGAATCAGCCAATCCCAAAGATGACAACGCCGATTAAAAATAACATTTCTCGAGTTGTTGAGGGAGTAATATCCATATCACCACTTGCACGAGATGGAGGAGGCGAATGGATAGTCGTTTCCAGTCGAAGGTCGAAGACTCAATCTCATACACCCGCCATATTAACTCCACCACAGATGATCAGAGGTCCATTGATGAGAAACGCAATCAGAAGGAATCATGCACTTGCTCCTCCAGCACTTTACCCGGGGAGATCCCCCTGTTCCCTAACATCGCAAGATTTTCCAGCCTTGCTCGCTGGAAACATCTGATCGACAAGCAAAGAAAAGGGTAAATCACTTGTAGAAGACTCGCCATCCTCTGTATCTCCGCAAGTGACGCCCCTACAAGTTGCATCGCAATCAGTCGAATCCTATGGAAATACAAGGGAGCTTAATGAGACTCTTCTCTTATCAAGCCCTATCACTCTAATGCGTTCATATCCCACCCCGACAATAGCTTCATCAAGAAGTAAAGAAGCCAATGTATACATGGCAGGAATAAATCAGGGTCCAATACTAAATGTCAATGAGCGTATGGCTGAAATGATGCAAACTCAAAGAACTCTAATGGAAGAATGTCATAGTCTTCGAGAAGCCTTGACAACTCTCGCCCACAACGTAACTCAAGTTGTGGCTCCACCAATGATGGCTGCCACGAATGGACATGAGTAACAACCTGAATGTTCGCAATTGCCAAGAGTGGAATCATACGACTCTGAACCTACTAAAAGGGCGATAACCCAAGAGGAAATGAGCTAAGTGGTTACAGAGATAGTCATAGAATGAGAACTACTAAAAGATTCTGTTATAAGACGTTGTATCCAAGAGAAGTTGAAGATATTCCATTTCCGACTAATTTCAAACATCCTAATTTCTAAAAGTTCAACGGGGATGGGTCTCCGGAAGAACACCTCATGCGCTTTATTACCACAATGGGTAATTTCTCTACCATCTCACAATACCACTTTCGATTGTTTGGATCTTCTTTAACAGGAAAAAAAAGCATTCCGATGGCATTCTAATCTGGCACCGGAGTCAATACAAACTTGTGAGTAGATGCAAGACGCTTTTATGTCGAACTTCTTCTCATTAGATCGTTATGTTAGTATTACAGAACTAGCTTCTATACGGCAGAGAGAAAATGAACTTGTGGAGAAATTCATTGATAGGTGAAAAACTTTGGGAGCTTCGTGCAGACAATTACCTGAAGAAAAGGAACAGGTAAAGATGTGCCTAAATTTCATGGGATAGGAATTGCATTTGGGCTCACAAACACCAACATAGGAACCTTCTGAGACCTCACTACAAAGGCACATGCACTGCAGCTAATGGCCAGGAAAATGCCAGCATTTCAAAATAAAATAGAAAGAAGAGGGCCAAATAGATCAATAGTAAACGTCATTGATCAGGAACAGAAAAGAGATACATTTCGCAACAGACGAGAAACAAGGAGAAGAGAAGACTCGGAACGTTATAAAGGCACATGCACTGCAGCTAATGGCAACATAGGAACCTTCCGAGACCTCGCTACAAAGGCACATGCACTGCAACTAATGGCCAGGAAAATGCCAGCATTTCAAAATAAAATAGAAAGAAGAGGGCCAAATAGATCAATAGTAAATGTCATTGATCAGGAACAGAAAAGAGATACATTTCGCAACAGACGAGAAATAAGGAGAAGAGAAGACTCGGAACGTTATAAGGGTCGTGCAAATGATAAACAACCTTAATTATATGACTCTTATAAAGGATACACTTTTGAGAAAGAAGATGTTTTGCCAATGATGGAGCAACTATTAACTGCTGGAACTATCAAGTTACCTCAGGCCAAAAATCCAGAAGAAGATGAGATGACAAAGGAAAAGAATTATTGTCATTACCATCGTTTCCTGGGACATCTTATAGAAGACTGTTTCACATTGAAAGATATATTACAGAAAATGATAAAGTAGGGTGAGATAGTAATAAAAAAGAATAAAAAGAGAGACAGAAAAGTACCTATAAACGTGGCGTGTGCAAGGGATCCGTCAAAGACATGGAAAGATAGAGGGAAAGCTGTTATGACAAGAAAACCACCATTTTCTATATCTCTTACAACAAGTTCCATTAGAAATATTCATTATTATTATTCACAGCTTCCTAGGTCATCTACTGAAGAAATCAATGCAGATGTCTTAGCTTCTATTTGCGAAAGACAAGACGAACCAGTCAAAGAATTCATCGATCGTGGAGGATATTGGGGGCATCATGCCCACAACTGGTGAAAGAAGAAAAATAAGTCAAGTTATATATAGAATGCATAAGACCAGATATTGCAATGGGTCTTATTGGTCCAAATATACAGACCTTTCAAGATCTAATCATAAAAGCTTACAATCTAGAAATACTTAGTGGGAAAGTGTTTAATTTCTATATGAACCGGTTGTATCAAGATTCCAAAAAGACTTCAACTGGTAATGTCAAAGAAGAAGTAGAAATGAAGAACTATCAAGTTGAATAAAGAAACTCTAATAAAAGAAATATGAGCAATTCTACAGTGGAGAAAGTAAAGAAAAGATTTCGACAATCCAAGAATTGCGAAAAGTATACATTTGAAGAAGATGATATACTTCCCATGATGAATCAATTATTATTTGCAGAGAAGATCAAACTACCATGGCCAAAACGTCCAAAGGAGATGAAGAAAATGAGAGAAAATGATTACTACTATTATCATCATTTTCTCAGACATCGAACTGAGAATTGCTTCGTCTTGAAGAAAATTTTACAAGAAATGATGGACAGTGGTGAAATTGTCATAAGGAAAACGTATAATGTAAGAAAAAAAGTAATAGCATGCAATCCTGATTGAAGTCGGTCATAATTATTTGAAAGAAAAGCTACATTCTAATAAGGACACGACTCTTCATATCTTTGTGATTAAAATGTGGAGCTACAAGTATGCATGATAATGCTCACTTTATCAAGATATATCATCCCTAAAGATCACTGCAATTTTGATTCCAAAGATTATCAATATAATACTTCCCAATCAAAAGGGGACAAGACAAGCAGAATGATGAAAAAGCCTCAAAGGGCAATGCCATGTATTCTTCTCCATGTATGAATGAATGAAAGATAGATTCTCAAACATATCAAGCTCAAGCGTATCAAATTTATCACCGATTATCGCCAAACGCCGATATTATTGTTAAATTGATATATTGCCATCGTTAATCGTTGTTGACCACAATTACAAAAGCCATTATCGTCAAACTGATATATTGCCAAGTTGATACACTATTTTAAACATAAATACTCTCAAGAATATTATTATCAATAATGAAAGCATATCATTTATCGATTTATCATCTACAGCAGCGAAATGCTGCGCATAAGACCTATCACAATTGGCGATACATTAGATATTATACGAGTAACAGTGAGAAGCTAGTGGCCCTAAAAAGCCCGTGAAGGCCATCACATGCTTAGACCTATGCAAGTAGCGGAGTGCGCCTATATAGACAACCACGCATGAGACCAATGTCGTCTGTATAGCTTTCGATATCGCCATAGGGGAAGGTGAGAGAAAATGCCCTCCCGTGAATGGGTTCGACCTTGCAGACGAAAAAAAAGTGGGCTACAGTGTGCGCTCTTTGGCTTGTCCATAGATAGGCTAACCATGCATAAGACCCCCTCAGATTCCTAGCTTGGTTTCAGTAGAAACTCATGGGGATGGGTCCTCTAAACGAGCTACCCCCTCATCGATGGATTGACGACCTTGGATTTGGTACCCCTAAGGTAGCCTTGCAAGCCCCATGAACTCTAAAGAGTTATTGCGGCCAACCCTGTGCATAAAACCTATTGAGTTCACTACCCCGATAGCTTCACTGGGCCCCCTTTGATAGATCGCGGTTTGTGAACTCCCCGACTGCAATGGTTCAGCAAACTCATAAGAGTTACAAAGGCCACTTGGATAAGACCTGACTCCAACTACATAAGAGTCTAAAAAACTGCGATTGCTCCACTACTCAAGAGCTTGAACTGTGTGTGAAAGTGTCCAGTAAAGTTCAGTAAAGTCTAGTCAAGTCAAGTCAAGTTCAGTCAAGTCATGTCCAGTCATGTCCAGTCAAAGTATGTTCAATCAAAAGTATATTAGCTCTACTACTCAAGAGCTTAAACTGTGTATAACATCAAAATGCTACAAATGCATATGTTCCCCTATCTTATTTAATGCTCATCAAAATGCCACAGATGCATATGTTCGCCTATTAAATGCTCAAGTATGCAATTAACTTGATATGATAAAATAAATCATGGAAATCCCAAACATTGATTAAATGACATACAAAAATGCATGTGTTTATTTATTTGTTTGAATTAGGTTCAAATTACAGTGATAACAAGTTTGTTCAAAATACTTGCTACTATCTGTTCAAAAGCTAAATCCTTCAAGATCAACTACGAGTCTTCAATTATAATATGTTTATCCTTCTGAAGAGAGTGCTAGCATATCTCTTACTTTCCTGATGATGAAGGAATGTTATCTTGTAAAATTCATAAAGGCGAAGGAAGATAAAATCGCAAAGAATCATCATTTCTTTCTAAAAAATCTGAAAATTCAGATACATTCTTCGAATTCTTTAAGGGGCACCAAATGCTATCAATCCTTCAAGAGTATTAGCAGATTTCATTTCATAAATATTATCTTCTAAAGAAATTCTTATGCAAAGTTGGCCTGGAGAGGGGGCATGATTTATTTCTTCAAAATAACCAATGTCTTAGTCTTTTCGGTAATCTCTTACGTGAGGCGGAGGAATCCATATGGCATGATCTATTAGATAATAATTGTGCACTAAATAATACTGATGAGCCCACCAACACATCTAACTATAAGAAGCATGAACTAGATAATTATACCTAGGAATTATGAAATGTGATCTAGTATGAACGTTAAAAAGCTGACTCCATATCAAGGCCCAGTTATATGGTCTGATGTCATAACTTCTCATTGTTTTAGTAACAATATCACAAGTCTCTAGTATAGTCTGATCAAATCCAAATTGACGAGCAAATATGCTTCGATAATATGGTTCGCGCTAGAATGTGTTACCTTCCCTCAATGGAAAGGGTATTAGATCTGATAGAAACAAGGAATGAATGTTCACCAGAAGAGATAGAATCATCATCGATAACTTTTATATCCTCCGGACAACTAGTAAATGGAAATTAAAAGAAGTCGATAGAATCACTGTTCTCTATTCTCCTGGTGAGCCAACCATTATATTTTTCGAACATCTTCCTCAGTTGTTAATGCTGAAGTGGAAGCCGATGAGGATTTTAATAGGCTTTTTCAAAATCAGTAAAGGTCCAAGGAAAATACACTCCTAGCCAGCCTATGAAGAAATGCCAAGGAGCACAAACCGGAAAAGATTTAGCGGTAAAACCTCCAGGACTGGAAATGACATCTTCGAAAGCATGATATAATGGGAAAATAATTAGAGGAGCTAACGAGTATTTCTGACCCTTCGCCATTTGTTCATAACCCTAAGTGTAGGGTCGCGATGTAGTAACAATTTGGGTAAGACCGAGGTCAAATCCACAGGGACTGAACTTGTACGTTTCTGAAATTAACTAGAACTAGAACTAGAAGAAGATGTGAATCTAATTTTGAAGTAATTGAGAAAGTAATTGTGATTAAAGTAATTAAAACTTGTAAAATTAAAGGTGGGAACTAGGGTGCCAAGGATCCACTTGTAGCTCTTAGGATGTTACCTTACTTTAATTCCAAAAGCACAATTTGAATTGGAGTCCTATTGAAAAGGCCAAGATATATGTCCAAGAGGGGAGGGGGGGGGGGGGGGTGGACTATGTTAAATAAAAAATAATAAGCGAAATATAAACAATAAGATAGCCAAATGAATTGCAAATAACCAAAGCAAATAACAACCTCAAAAATCAAGTATTGAGAGGTTGATACAAACTTAGTTCTAAGGACAACCTAACACCAAAAATCAATGGTTTATGGCAGGACAACCTTACTAGAATGTGGGTGAGTATCAAAAAGTCAAACTAAAGAGGATATGAAAGAAATAGAAACTAATCTATTACAATATTCACCACACAATGCTGAAATGTAAAGATTACAACATTCACATCTACAAATACATCCCACAATCTTAAAATATAAAAGATAAAGAAATAAACCACACATCCACCAAATATGAAGAATTATAGTGGTTTGCTTGTGTGTACACCAACTGTTAAACAACAGCCACACAACTACTCCACTCCTAATATCCACTCCCTCGGGATATTAGCGTTCACTAATCCAATATAGGTTTTTCAAGATTCACCTAAAACCTTCACAATTGTGTCTTTCAAGTGGGCTTACACAATTCAAAAATCTCATGTTTTGAGTTTTCTAGATCACCTCAGATAAACCATAAATGGAGATTTTTTAAAACAATCTCACAAACCAAACAAATAGAATTGAATTATGGAAAAAGTAAAATACTTATCTATATGACGATTCTAAAGCAGCTCGGTGGAATCAACTTAATGACGACATAGATGTTCAACGTTCAATATCACAAGTGAATAGGGTTCTAAGTCTAAATGATTTTTAATTAAATCAGTAAGAGCTTTGTATTGATTTTGATATCAAGAAGGGTAAATCGAATATCCCTTTTCAATATAAGAATGGAATAGAGATTCAAAATCAAATTACAAGAGCTACTTTAAAGAATCTTAAATATGCACAAAATAGCCTAGAATGTACTCAAAATTAACTCAGAGTGATTGCTTAAGAATGATAAGAATTGAATAGAAAACTCTGAAATTTGAGCACAATATATAGGTGAAAAATTGGTTCACACGACTGACCTTTGGTTAGCTATGACTGGCCTTATCCAAAAAGATTTTCAAAAATTCTGGCGCGATAAGAATTTTCAATTACACGACTGGCCTTGTAGGTCCCATGACTGGTCGAGTGGCCTGCTCGACTGGTCGTGGACACCACATAACTAGTCGTGGGAGTCCATATTACATGCTGAAAAACGAGTTGAGTATTGCACGACCGGTCGAGCACTATTCACACGACTGAACGAGCAGTTTCCAGGACTAGTTGTAGACCAATAAAAAAATTCTAAAAATTCATAACAAATCCTGGACTGGTCAAAGAAATACTAAGACTGGTCGAGCCAGTGCTAGGGTTAGTCAAAAGAACAGAATTTTACACTTATAAAATGACCAAAATGACCGACCGAAAGTATAAAATGATCTAATCATGATCTAAGGTTAATCTAGGTCAATCATACCTTACTTGTGAGATAGAATATATGAACACTTAATTTATCGATCACTTCAGTAGCTTTAATTCTTTCGATTTTCAAAGTTTCAACTCGACATACAAAATATGATCTTCAACTAGGTCTTGAGTTCTTGGACTTTTCTAGTTCCAGATCTTGGACCGCATTGTTATTGAAAACTCTATCTTCACTCAATATATGAAAGTCTTCACTTTCTTCCAGTTTGAAGTCTCGGTAAGTTTGTTGTAAATATCAGCAATATCAATTCAGCACGAACAGAACGAACGTCGAAGATTTAATGTGAATAGATGCACAAGCTTGATACAAATCAAGATACAAACTTGAATTGGTTTGGCACACCAAAATTTGACAATACTTAGGGTTTATCAACATAGCACTTTCAATCTCCCCCTTTGTCAAATTTGTGACAAAACCAAAATTACAATATGTAGATATCACATTGCACAAACATATTATGATATCATGCACAATAATCAACTCTCCCCCTTAATCCATTACTCTCTGCAAAAAAAAAAAAATATTAGCCACATTTCATCATCATCATATCATTATCCTCATTTCATTCAATAATGTTCTCCCCCTTTTTGTCACAACATGACAAAGGAAGTGAATAATGATAAAGGAAGATAATACAAGAGCAAGTAGAATTAATAAATACTCATCCAAAACAAAGTATCTAAACTGATACCATAGATAAGAGTTTAAACAACATAATCCAAGCAGTCAAGGGGAAAAGAGTTAGAATTAAGTTATTATAGATACCATCCAATTCAAAACGAAACTAGGCAGATCCTGAAGAGGAAGTAGGAATAGATGGATCAATTTGATGTAAACCCTTATTAATGCGCCTCATATATTTGCGCATATAAACAAATTGAGAATTCTGGGTTACACGAATCTGAGTCACCTGTTCCTCAAGAGAATCCAACCTCTCATTGAAACCAGAAGGCTGATAATCAGGGTCAGCCTCAGAATCTGATTTAAGTTCATCAAATAAATCATCCATATTTACGTCTTCTTGAGGTAAAGCATCAGCTTCTTCAACTTCTTCATCTCCTCCAGCATTCCCATCAACTTGACCAGGTGCCAAGTCCAGGTTCATCTTGTTGATATTAGAGTTGTTAAATGGATGGAGATTAAAAGAACCTTTCCTAATAGGCATAGCTATCAAAGCATGATTAGCTAAGGCAGTCATAAGATAAGCGAAAGGAATATCGCTATGATCAAGGTGAAGACGAAATTGAATAATATGATGACAGATAAGAGAAGGAAGACAGATATGGATGTCAGATATAACTGAATGCATAACATGGGCCATAAAAGAGGTCAACTCAGTCTTGTTACCTGAGCGATGATAGACATTCAAAATAAAAATCCGATGCAAGACCCTGTATCTGGGCAACATATATTTGGAACTGAGCGCAGTAGCGCCGTTCCATTCTGCATTCATGTTACAGAGAAGTCTCGTAATCAATTGTTTAGCATTTTCAGAAGGTCTAGCTTGCAAGGTGGATATAGGTACACCTTCATCAACAACAGGTATATCCATGATTACTGAAATCAAATGACGGTCTACCTTAATTGGACCTTCTCTAGTTGACACAATAAATATCAAATCATCTTGAGAGAACTCAGTAATGCAAGCGTACATGCCCTGTGCAATGGATCGATATGCAGGACCGCCCCAAGATAGTATGTTATCCCATCTTACAGCTTGAAGGAGAGGGGCAATGTTGAAGCAGTCAATATGATCAACAAGGACAACACACTCAACGGTAACATTTCTAAGATGAAAATCCCGCATACTCTTGGGATCCTCTTCGGGAGGCCGAAGATGACGCACGATAATGGGTGCAGAACGGGAAGAAGAGGGACCACGAGTGGTTTTCTTCCTAGATCTTCCTTCCATTACAACAAGAAAATAAGAAAACAAAGGTTTACAAAAAGGAATGAAAGGATTCCAAGCAAATCAGATTTTAAGGAAGAAAAACTTTTAAACCACTATAAATCTTAAAACAAGAAGCAAAATCAAGATTAAGGATGATCAAAGAACTTAAATACACAATGAAATAAAAAATGAAGCACTAACCGGAGAGTAATCATAGATGGGTTCGACCGGTCGTGGTTGGGCTTGATGGAGAAGAAGAAAGAAATGAAGAAAAATCACTTTTCTCCAAATAAAAACCCAATTCACAAGTTTCACGACCAGTCATATACATACTCGACCGGTCATGCCACGACTGGTCGAGTGTGTACTCAACTGGTCGTGTAACACAGAAAATGTGCAATTTTGCATATATTTAAATAAAATAAAAATACAAAATAATATATACAAATATTATGATACAAATGAGCATAAATCATCAATTCATATTGCACATACCAAGATCAAATTTCAATTTAGCAAATCGATTTTTGTCGAGTGATTTTGTAAATACATCAGCTAGTTGATTCTCAATTTGAATATATTCTAATGAAATTCTCTTTTCTTCCACCAATTCACGAATCTAATGATACCTAATGTCAATGTGCTTGGTTCGTGAATGCTGAATAGGAGTTTTGAAAATATTAATTGCGCTTGTGTTATCACAATATAACATCATAGATTCTTATACAATTTTGTAATCTCTTAATATTCTCTTCATCCATACTAACTGAGTGCATGCATTACTTGCAGTAATATATTCAACCTCAGCAGTGGAGAGCGATACAGAGCTTTGTTTCTTACTTAGTCAGGAGACTAGACAGTTCCTGACATAAAAACAACCACCACTAGTCGATTTACGATCATCAATGTTACCGGCCCAATCAACATCCGTGTAACTGGCTAATTGCACACTAGTATCATGCAGATACTAAAGACCAAAATTAGTTAAACTAGCGACATATCTCAAAATTCACTTAACAGCAATCAAGTGGGACTCTTTAGGGTCCGAATGATATCTGGCACAAATTTCAACGCTAAAAGTAATTCAGGTCGACTCGCTAAAGTAAACTTCCTATCATACTGCGATACAACTTAGGATCCGCACTCTTACTTATTAAATCCTTAGAGAGTTTTAGAGTGGTACGCATTGGAGTATCAAAATTCTTTCCACTCTCAAATCCGAACCTTTTAACTAAGTTCAGAGTATATTTAGTTTGAGAGATGAAGAATCCATCAGGAAGCTGTTTGACTTACAACCTTAGGAAATAATTTAGTTCTCCAACCATGCTCATTTCGAATTTGGATTTCATAAGATCTGCAAACTCAACAGACATGTTAGCACAGGTAGATCCATAGATGATATCATCAACATAGATTTGCACAATTAAAATATGATCTTTATGTTTCTTAACAAATAATGTTTTATCTACACTCCCCATTACAAACTCATGACTTAACAAGAATTTAGTTAATTTCTCATACCATGCCCCGGGAGCCTGTTTCACACTATAGAGTGCCTTTTTAGGCAATAAACATGATTAGCATGCTTAGGGTCTTCAAAAACCTTTAGTTGTTTAACGTATACTTCCTCATGCAAATCACCATTTAAAAATACACTTTTAACATCTATTTGATATATTTAAAATTTTTTAAAGCATGCAATGGATATAAACAGTCTGATTGATTCAAGACGAGCTATTGGGGCAAAGGTTTCATCATAATCAATACCTTCAATTTGAGTGTACCCTTGTACAACCAACCTAGCCTTATTTCTAATTATGTTACCAAGTTCATCAAACTTATTCTCGAAAATCCATTTTGTTCCGATAATATGTTTATCAGTTAGTCTTGGAACTAAATACCAAACATCATTTCTTATAAACTGATCGAGCTCTTCAAGCATAGCTACAATCCAGTTTTCATCAGTAAGGGCTTCTTTATTAGTTGCTTCCATCTGAGATGTAAATCACATGTAGTTACACATATCTTCTAATTGTTTACGAGTGCGTACACCAGTGAGGGGATTTCAAAGGATTTGATCAGTAGGATGATCTTTATTTGATCGTAGTTCAGTGTTATTTTGATTAGATGAAGAGTCCGGTTTATTAATTTGAAGAACATCATCTTCTGAACTTAAGACAGGTGTGTTCAAATGATCATCAATGACCACATTAATAGATTTTTCCATTACACCAGTCCTCTTGTTAAGTACCCGATATGCTCGACTATTCAGAGCATACCTTAAAAATATCCCTTCATTACTTTTGGTGTCAAATTTACCTAGATGTTCTCGGTCATGCAAGATATAACATTTATTGCCGAAAACTCGAAAGTATTTGACAGAAAGCTTTTTATCAAACCACATCTCATAATTCATTTTATTATTTAATTTTCTAATGTAAACACGGTTAATTATATAACAGGCAGTATTTATGGCTTCAGCCTAGAAATTTTAGGAAGCTTCATGCTATTTAACATTACATTAGCCATTTCTTGAAGCACCTATTTTTCCTTTCCACTACCCCATTTTGTTGTGGTGTTTTGGGAGTAGAATATTCATGTGATATTCCTTGGTCACTATAAAATTTTTCAAAACTGCTATTTTCAAACTCAGAACCATGATCACTATGGATCTTAGTGACTTGTAACTCTTTTTCATTTTGAATACGTTTAAGTACCCTTTTTACTTCATCGAGAGTTTCAGATTTCTCTCTTAAGAAGACTACCCAAGTATACCTGGTAAAGTCATTTACAATAACTAGAATATACTTCTTGCCACCTCGACTTTCCGTTCTAGTTAGTCTAATGAGATCCATGTGGAGAAGTTTGAGCGGTTTAGATATGGGACTGGAGTTTATCTTTTTGTGAACACTCCTAGTTTGTTTACCAATTTGGCACTCGCCACATATCTTATCCACTTTCTTTATTTTGGGTAGACCTCTTACCAAATCACTTTTACTCAATCTATACAAGTTATGGTAGTGTACATGTCCTAGACACTTATGCCATAGTTCGGTCTCATCGGTATGGACCATATAACATGATAGCTTAGATGAGCTTGAGTCACTAACTATATAGCAGTTCTCAAAAGTTCTGTGACCAGTTAATATTACAGAACCATTCTTATTTAAGATTTCACATTTTTGGTTTGAAAATTTTTCACTATGATTATTATCGCAAATTTGAGAAATTCTCAGTAAATTATGTTTTAAACCTTTTACATATAAAACATTTTCAAAAAGAGAGATGTTAAGGAGTTGAACCGTACCTTGGCCAATAATTTTGCATTGCTACCATCACCGAATGTGACTGAACCATCAGTTATGTCTTTAACACTGGTGAAGAGACTTTTGTCACCTGTCATATGTCTGGAGCAACCACTATCCAGGTACCACTTTGAATGGTTTGTGGCTTTGAATGCGGTGTGGGCAACCAAACAAGCAACCTTAGGGACCCATTTCATTACAGTTTTGGATTTAGGAGTATAGTTGGTCTTCTTCTGATTATAATTGTTATACGTCCTACCCACTGAGTTAGATTTTAAGAGCTCCTTAAGCAAGTCTACAATTTTCTTAGTTAAACAATTACGGTTCTGATTTCTATAGTTGATATGGTTCTTTTTAGGATATAAGGATTGAAAAGTTTTAGTCATTTTAGAAATATTTTGATTCAAATTTTTCCCTTTTGAGTTAGAAGACTCTCCTTTAACAAATTTAGGAGGAATAATCTTATATTTGGGAGGAGTATTCTTATCGTAGCCCAATCCAGATCGATCACTACATCTTCTAGATCTAGATAGAAGTTTTTCTAATTTAGGGTCACCTTGGGCATACCTACATGTGTGCTTCAAACTCAAAAGTAAAGAGACTTCTAGTTTTAGATTTTTCATTTTCAAATTTTAAATTTTCAACTTGGGATGTTTTGAAATCTAAGTCACACTTAGCTTTTTCAAAGCAATCTGAAAGGTGTGATTTTTCCAAAGCCAGATTATCAAAATTCTCTTTTAATAATAAAAACTTTTCTTTTTGTAGTTTTAATTTAATAACTATTTTACAACTTTCCCTGTATAGGGCATCATAAGCATCCTAAAGATCTTCTTCATTCTAATGATCACTTTCCAGATTTTCTTCACTGATTGTATCATTATCTGAAAAAGTGGCTAGAGTCATTAGGGTTTTAACATCATTACCCGACTCAGTTTCAGAATCTTCTGACTCAGAAGAGGCTTCAGAGCAGGAATATTCATCCAATGTATCCAACATACCTTTCTTTTTAGGTTTATCCTTTTTAGGACATTTGTTCGCTAGATGCCCATATTCATGGCAGTTGTAGCATTGGTTGTCTTTTAAAGATTTCTAATTTTTAGATCTTGATCTTTTCTTTTCAACAGGTTTTTGAACATCAACCCTCTTTTTTACTTTTGAAAATCTTATAAAACTTTTTAGCTAAAAGGGACATATCATCTTCAGAAGTTTCTAAATCAAAATTATTATTTTCATGAGAAATACTTTTAGAAGATTTAAGGGCGATAGACTTACCTTTCGGAGCTTTAAAGTTTAACTCGTAGGTTTGTAAAGAACTAACTAGTTCTTCAACCTACATATGGTCTATATCACGAAGTTCCTGAATGGCTGTGACTTTCGAATTGAACCTTTCAGGTAGTGAGCATAGTATCTTTGTACAGACTTTGCTTTCTGGATTGCTATCTCCATGACCCCACATAGAGTTGACTATGTCATTCAACTTAGTATAGAAGTCCATGAATGTTTCAATTTCTTCCATACGTATTTCCTCAAACCTAGTGGTGAGGATTTGTAGTTTAGATTTCTTGACAGTAGTCGTGCACTAATGTGTTATTTCTAAGATATCCTAGGCTTGTTTCGCAGTATCACAAGATATAATTCTCTTGAATTCATCTAGTGATAGTGCACAAGTAATTGCATTTAAAGGCTTGGCATTGGCACTACTCTCAGTTCTCTGAAAAATGGTCCAAGTGCTATAAAGAGCAACTTTTAGAGTTTTAGTTCCATCAAGGCCTAAAACTTCAACAGTAGGAGGAGTTCATTTAGTTACTGTGGCTTGCCACACTTTCTCATCAATAGACCTCAAGAATATTCTCATTCTAGCTTTCCAATAAGCATAATTAAAGCCATCAAAAGGTGGAGGCCTAGTGATAAAAAGGCTATCAAAATTTGACATCTTAAATGATCAGATCAGTTAGCTTAGGAATTAAATCCAAATAAACTAGCTATTAGGGTCTAATACCACTTGAAAAGGCTGAGCTATATGTCTTAGAGGGGGGGGGGGGGGTGAATAGGACTATGCCAAATAAAAAATAATAAGCGGAATATAAACAATAAGATAGCCAAATGAATTGCAAATAACCAAAGGAAATGACAACCTCAAAAATCAAGTATTGAGAGGTTGATACAAACTTGGTTCTAAGGACAACCTAACACCAAAAACCAATTGTTTATGGTAGGACAACCTTACTAGAACGTGGGTGAGTATCAAAAACTCAAACTAAAGAGGATATGAAAGAAATAGAAACTAATCTATTACAATATTCACTAAACAATGCTGAAATGTAAAGATTACAACATTCACATCCACAAATACATCCCACAATCTTAAATTATAAAAGATAAAGAAATAAACCACACATCCACCAAATACGAAAAATTATAGTAGTTTGCTTGTGTATACACCAACTGTTAAACAACAGTCACACAACTACTCCACTCCTAATATCCACTCCCTCAGGATATTAGCGTTCACTAATCCAAAATAGGTTTTTCAAGATTCACCTAAAACCTTCACAATTGTGTCTTTCAAGTGGGCTTACACAATTCAAAAACCCCACGCTTTGAGTTTTCGAGATCACCTCAGACAAACCATAAATGAAGCTTTTCTAGAAAAATCTCACAAACCAAATAAATAGAATTGAATTATGGAAAAAGTAAAATACTTATCTGTATGACAATCTGAAGCAGCCCGATAGAACCAACTTGATGATGACGTAGATGTTCAACGTTCAATATCATAAGTGTATAGGGTTCTAAGTCTAGATGATTTTTAATTAAATGAACAAGGGCTTTGTATTGATTTTGATATCAAGAAGGGTAAATCAAATATCCCTTTTCAATATAAGAACAGAATAAAGATTTAAAATCAAATTATAAGAGCTACTTTAAAGAATCTTAAATATGCACAAAATAGCCCAGAACGTACTCAAAATTATCTCAGAGTGATTGCTTAAGAATGATAAGAATTGAATAGAAAACTCTGAAATTCGAGCATAATATATAGGTGAAAAATTAGTTCGTACGACTGGCCTTTGGTTAGCTACGACTAGCCTTATCCAAACAGATTTTCAAAAATTCTGGCACGATAAGACTTTTCAGTTACATGACTGGCCTTGGGGGTCCCACGACTGGTCGAATGGCCTGCTCGGCTAGTCGTGGACACCACACGACTGGTCGTGTAAGTCCATATTACACGCTGGAAAATGAGTCAAGCACTGCATGACTAGTCGAGCACTATTCACATGACTAGTCGAGTAGTTTCCAGGACTGGTTGTAGACCAACAGAAAAATTCTAAAAATTCATAATAAATCCTGAACTGGTCGAAGAAATACTAAGACTGGTCGAGCCAGTGCTAGGGCTCGTCGAAAGAACAGAATTTTACACTTATAAAATGACCAAAATGACCGACCGAAAGTATGAAATGATCTAATCATGATCTAAGGTCAATCTAGGTCAATCATGAAAAGGCCAAGCTATATGTCCTAGAGGGGGGGTGAATAGGACAATGCCAAATAAAAACTTATAACAGCGGAATAATAAAGAAAATGATAGCCAAATTAAATAATAATGCAGGAAAGAAAAACAACCTCAAGATTCAGATCTTGAGAGGTTGATACAAACGTTATTCTAAGGACAACCTTACACCAAAAACAGAGTTTATGGTAGGACAACCTTATTTCTAGAAAGGTCTTTGTATCAAGTCTCAAATCGAAGAGGAATACAAAAACAAATATGAACTGAATTGAAATAACTTGTAATTAAAGATGTATTGTTCTAGGGACAGCCATACACCATAAAAATGGCAGGGCAACCTTGCTGGAACAACTTTCAAAATGAAATTGAAAAACAAGCTTATAAAGGAATAGCAGAAAGTAAATTCTAAGCTATTACAACATTCTCACAAAGCTTGAAATAATTACAACATTCACCACCATACATACATCCCACAAAAAGAATAAAAACAATTAAAAGAATAAATCAATCAACCACAACTCAAAGGATTTATAGTGGTTCGTCTGTGTGTTCACCAACTGTTATCCAACAGCCACACAAAAAGCTACTCCACTCCTAATATCCTCACACAGGGGATATTAGCGTTCACTAAAGATAGGTTTTCCCAGGTTCACCCAAAACCCTTACAATTGTGTCTTTATATGTGGGCTTACACAATTAAAAAAAACCCCACTTCTGAGTTTTCCTGGCTTTCCTCAGATAACCAAAATAACAAGATTTTTCTGGCAAATCTTGAAAGAAACCAAAATAATAGAAAGGAATTTACAATATGTAAAATACCTGAATATCTTCTTCGTTGTAGCAGCCCGGTAGAACCAAATCAAAGTAGATGATTGAATGTCCAAGTTCAATGTCCAGTACTCGATTACAATGGTTCTAGTTCTAATAGATTTTAAATTAAACCAAATAGGGCTTGCCTTAATTGATTTTGATTCCAAAGAAAGGGAATAACAATTCCTCTTTTCAAATTAGATTGGAATAGCAGAAACAAAATCAATTAAAATAAAGCTAAGGAAAGAAGATATTAAATAAGCACACTTAGCTTAAATGGAGCACAAAATTATCTCTCAGAAGTTCGACGAAGATTGGCTTGAATACTATAATTAAATCGATGATTTCTTCTGAGATTCGTGCACTATTTATAAGTGAGAAGATCAGGTCTTCGACTGGTCTAGAGTGCTCTTCGACTAGTCGAAGCCATAACAGATATTTGAAAGATTAGGCGGGATAAGCGCAGACCGTTCTACGACTGGTCGTAGCCCTCCTACGAATGGTCGTAGGTCCTGCAAAGGTTCGCTGGACTTCGAGTCGTAGATTCTACGACTGGTCGAAGATGGAGAAACACTGTTCCTACGACTGGTCGAACAGATTCCAGGACTAGTCGAAGGCTAATAGATTTTATCCGGAATTTGTAACAAACTTACGACTGGTCGAGGATTTTCTTAGACTGGTCGAAGCAAGTCTAGGACTAGTCGAAGCAGACCTAAGACTGGTCGAAGAACAGACCAATCACATGTAAAATAACATTCGACTTATGTATCCGAAATGACCTACTTCTAAGGTCATCCTATGGTCAAACAAACCTCAATCATGAAGTATGGACATTGAAACAAGAGACCATGAAGAATGAGCCTTGAAGTCTTGATGAAGATTAAACCTTGAAGTAGCTCAATCTTGAAAGTGACTTGAGTTTCAGCTTGAGTCTTGAGTTCAGCTTGACTTTCAACTTGAGTCTTGAGATCAGCTTGAGTTTCAGCTTGAGTCTTGATTTGTGAGCAGTTCTTACATTCAAGAGTCTTGTCTTTAGATCAGCTTTTTCAATCAAGATCTTGAGTCTTGTACTTGAGAGCTTTGCTTGTTTATGTATGTTGATCCTTGAGAGAGCTTCACTTATGCAAGTTATATATAACAGAGTATAATAGTGATTTTGGCACTACAAATTTGACAACACATAGGGATAGAAACTATAGCACTTACAATCTCCCCCTTTGTCAAATTAGTGACAAAACACATAACCAAACAAAAGTAAAACAACTGGTTAATACATGCAAATCAATAATCAACATTTAACATTCAACCAGTTTCAACATTCAACAAGAAACAAGATCAAACAAGATCAAACATATATTCTTCTTGACACCCCACTCCCCCTGAGTAACATAACCAATGCTACTCCTCTCACAATCACAATCACATTAACAACAAACCATTCTCCCCCTTTTTGTCACAATATGACAAAGGAGAACTAAATAAAGGAATGAGAGTAAACATGAGGAGGAAATAGAGTATAGCAAAAGAGTCATAGAGATACTCAAGATAGCATCACAGATATCCGGCATAAATTTTACATGAAAAACAAATATCCAGCATAGAATCCAACTCAAACTCAATCAAACAAGAGCAAAGTAATAAAGTTATTACATACCAAAAGTCTCATAGAAACTAGTCAGAATTAGAACTTGAAGATGGAGCAGGAATAGAAGGATCAAGTTGGTGCATGCCTTTGTTCAAGCGCCTAAGATATTTGCGCATATACTTGAATTGCAAATCATGAGCAACAGACATGTTCTCCAACTTAACATTAATATTCTCAACTCTACCTTCTAATGCACTCAGACGTGCATCAACATCGGATGGTACAAAATCTGGATCATTAGGAGAGTCAGAATCCAGTTCCTCAAAAATATCATCCATATTAATATCAACACCAGCTTCTTCAGGACCACCATCAACACCACCACCTTGTTCAGGAAGCAGATCCAACTTCATCTTATTAATATTTGTATTGTTGAAGATCGAGATGATGGATAGGTGCTTCATCAACAGCATATCGACTAACATATGAGTAGCCAATACATCATAAAGTATGCAAATGGAATGTCACTATGACCAGGATGGAGTCAAAATCAAGAATGAAATGACAGATTAAGGAAGGCAAACAAATTTGAGTACCATTTGAGATAGCATGGATAACACGAACCATAAATGAAGTTAAATCAGGATTTATTACCCGATCGAGGATACAGATTAGACACAAAGATTCGGTGGAGAACTCGTATTTGGGTAACAAATACCTTGCGGGAGCGCATTCCCTTTTGAGTCCATTGAACATCCATATTGCACACAGTCTCTAGTGAGCATGCGTTTTCAGCCATTGAGGGCTTATCAGTTAAGTTATGAATCGGAATACCCTCATCATTCACAGGAATTTCCATAAGGGCTGAAATTAAATGACCATCAACGTCAATTGGCCCTTCTCTAGTAGAAATTTGGAAAGTTAAATTATCCTGTGAAAATGCACTAATACATGAAAACATGGATTGGGCAATGGACCGGTATGCGAGGCCCACCCCAATGCAATAAGTTAGTCCAACCTACAGCTTCAAGCATAGGAAGGATGTCAAATGGATCAATATGATTGACATCAACAGGATGTTCAACGATAACCTTACGAGATCTAATGTCCTTAACAAATGATGGATCATCATTGGGAACAAGAAGATGACGTTTAGAGATAGGGGTAGATCTGGAGGAAGAAGAAGGACCACGTGAAGTAGTTTTCTTACCTCTAGAAGCCATTTGCAACAAGGATTTAAAGGAATAAAGAAGTTGCAAAGGATTGAGAAGAGGGTTTGCTCAAAACAGATTTTTCAAAATCTCAACCCCAAATCTCAATGATTTTCAAGATAGAAAGCTTCAAGAGAGAAAAGGAAGCAATCTTGACACAAATATGCAAGTAAAACGGATTTGGAACACTAACCTTGAAGAACTTGAAGGATGGGTTCGACGAGTCAAAGTTCGGCTCCAAGGAGAAGAAAGAAGAAATGAGGAAGAAAGTGAAAAATCCCCAATATGAAGTGAAACCCGTGCTCCACGACTGGTCGTGGGTATCTACGACCGGTCGTAGTACGACTGGTCGATCACGATTGGTCGTACAAACCCAAAAATTCAATATCTTGCAATTTACACAAAAATTGAAATTTAATCTAGCAAATATATACAATAATATACAATAAGGCATAAATTATCAATTTAAAATGCACATGCCAAGATCAAATTTCATCTTTTTGAACCTGCTTTTATCAAGAGGTTTTGTGAAAATATCAAGAGGTTTTGTGAAAATATCAGCACGTTGATTTTCAGTAGGAATATATTCTAGAGATATAACTTTTTCTTCTACTAATTCCCTTATATAATGAAATCTAATGTCAATGTGCTTAGTACGAGAATGTTGAATAGGATTTGAAATATTTATCGCACTGGAATTATCACAATGTAATAACATAGAATCTGTTTAATTCCATAATCACTTAGCATTCGTTGCATCCAAACAAGTTTGTGTACATGCATTACCAGTTGCGATATACTCAGCCCGTTGAAAGTGATATAGAATTTTGTTTCTTACTAAACCAGAAACTAGACAATTTCCAATAAAAACAACCACCACCGGTTGATTTTCTATCATCTAGATTACCGGCCCAGTCAGCATCCGAGTACCCAACTAATTGAACATTGGTTTCATGAGGATACCAGAGACCGAGATTTACAATATTTGCGACATATCTAATAATTCGCTTGACAGAATCAAGTGAGATTCTTTTGGATCGATTGATATCTTGCGCAAATACCAACACTTAGAGAAATATCGGTCTACTAGCAATTAAATATAACAAACTACCAATCATACTCAGATAAAGTTTTGAGTCAACATTTTTACCATTAGAGTCTTTTGATAGTTTCGGGTAGTACTCATAGGAGTATCGAAATTCTTGCCATTCTCAAATCCAAATCTCTTGATTAGATTCAAGGCATACTTAGATTGAGAAATGAATATTCCTTCGATTGTTGCTTTACTTGCAATCCAAGGAAATAAGTCAATTCCCCAACCATGCTCATTTCAAACTGTGATTTCATCAAATCGACAAACTCGTAGTTAAGTCGGTACAAGTTGATCCATAAATGATATCATCAACATAAATCGTACTATTAAGATATGATCATTATGTTTTTTAACAAACAGAGTTTTATCAATGATCCCATTTGAAAATTATGAGTTAAAAGAAATTTCGTTAGTTTCTCATACCATGCCCTAGGTGCTTGTTTTAATCCATAAAGTGCCTTTTAAGCCGATATACATGATCAGTATTTTTGGAATCTTCAAATCCCATTGGCTGATCAACATAGACTTCTTCATGTAAATCGCCATTTAGAAAAGCACTTTTCACATCCATCCGATAGATCTTTATCTTTTTAAAACATGCAATGGATATAAATAGTCTGATAGATTAAAGACGTTCTACTGGTGCAAAGGTTTCATCAAAATCAATCCCTTCAATTTGAGTATAACCTTATACCACAAGTCTAGCCTTGTTTCTAATTATATTTCCACATTCATCGACTTATTTTTGAAAATCCATTTTGTTCCAATGATGTGTTTATCTTTAGGTCTTGGTACGAGATACCAAACATCATTTCTTATGAATTGGTTGAGTTCATCTTGCATCGCAACAATCCAGTTCTAATCAGTAAGAGCTTCTTTTACGTTAGATGGTTCAATTAGTGATGTAAAACATACATAATTACATATATCCTCAAGTTGTCTACGGTGCGAACACCGGTGAGAGGGTTTCCAAGAATTTGTGTGGTTGTGATCTTTAACAGTCCTCAACTCAAAATCAGTTTGATTTGATGAAGTATCGGGTTTATCAATGATTAGTACTTCATCATTATCTGAATTAGAAGTTGGTGTGTTTAAATGATCATCAATGACAACATTAATGGATTCTTGAATCACACCATCCTTTTGTTCAGGACCCTATAAGCTCGATTGTTTAAAGAGTATCCTAGAAAAATACCTTCATCACTCTTCGTATCGAACTTTCCCAAATTTTCACGATCACGTAAAATATAGCACTTGCCAAAAACTCGAAAGTATTTAACGGTAGGCTTTTTATTGAACCACAATTCGTAAGCCGTTTTATTATTATCTTTTTAGTGTAGACTCGGTTAATAATATAGCAAGCTGTGTTGACTGCTTCGACCCAAAGATTTTTAGAGAGCTTCATGCTATTCAACATGACATTAGCCATTTCTTGAAGCACCCTATTCTTCCTTTCTACAATTCCAATTAGTTGTGGAGTTTTGGGAGAAGAGAATTCATGTAATATTCCTTGGTCGGTACAGAACTTCTCAAAATTGCTATTCTCAAATTCGGATCCATGATCACTACGAATTTTACTGATTTGAGAAGATTTTTCAGTTTGAATCCTTTTGAGAACTTTTCTTACTTCTTCAAGGGTTTCGGATTTATCCCTTAAGAAGACTACCCAAGTGAATCTGGTAAAGTCATCAACTATTACCAAGATATACTTTTACCACCACGACTTTCCGTTCTGGTAGGTGCTTTCTGGTCCATGTTGAGAAGTTCGTGTGGTCTTGATGTGGTATTTGTATTCACCTTTTTGTGTGAGTTCTTTGTTTGTTTGCCTATCCGGCACTCACCACATATTTTATCTAATTTCTGAAGTTTGGGTAAACCTCTTACAAGTTCTCGTTTGCTCAATCGATATAAATTTCGATAATGTACATGTCCAAGAGGTTTGTGCCATAAGTTAGTCTCGTCTGTATGGACCATGTAACATGTTTGATTAGATGAGCCGGATTCACTAATAATATAGCAATTTTCAGACGTTCTATGTCCAGTTAATATTACAGAACCCTTATTGTTTAATATCTCACAACTTTGATTAGAAAACCGAACATTATGGTTATTATCACATATTTGTGATATACTAAGCAAGTTGTGCTTTAGGCCTTCAACATGTAAAACATTTTTAAACACAGGAAGATTAAAAAGTTGAACCGTACCTTGGCCTATTAATCTTGCGGTTGCTACCATCACCAAATGTGGTTGAACCATCAGTCATGTCTTTCAGATCGGTGAATAAGGCTTTATCACTGTCATATGCCTGGAGCATCCACCGCCTAGGTACCACTTTGAATGACTTGTTGCTTTGAAAGCGGTGAGCAACCAAGCGGTGACTTTAGGAACCCATTTCATAATGTTTTGGGTTTAGGAACATAGTTGGTCTTCTTTTGTGTATCTTTGTAGGAATGACCTATAGAGTTAGATTTTAATAGCTCCTTGAGTAAATCAACTATCTTTTCAGCTAGTGGATTTCGATTCGATTAAAGTTGACATGGCTGTTTCTAGGTTTTGAAAAGTTTTTGAATTTTTAGAAAAATCTTGATAAGTACTTTTCCCTTTTGAGTTTGAGGACTCTCCTTTAACAAACATAGGAGGAGTATACTTTTGTTTAGGAGGTTGATTTTTATCATAGCCCAACCCGGATCGATCGCCACATTTTCTTGATCCGGATAACAATTTTTCTAACTTTGGATCACCTTGGGCATATTTCCATGTGTCCTTTAAACTCGAAGAGAAGATACTTCAGTTTTAAGTTTCTCAATTTCAGATTTTAAATCAACAATTTGAGAGTTTTTAAATTCCAAATCACATTTTGATTTTTCAAAATTATCTAAAATTTGTGATTTTTCTAAGACAAGCGATTCAAAACAATTTTTGAGTTTAGAAAACTTTTCTTTTGGAAGTTTAGTTTGACAACAATTTTACAACTTTCCTTATATAGGGCATTGTAAGCATCTTGAAGATCATCTTCATTTTCACATTCACTATTCAGATTTTCTTCACTTGTAGAGTCATTATCTGAAAATGTGAATTTGGCTAGAGTCATAAGAGCTTTGACCTCATTGCCCGACTTGGTTTCAGAATCTTCTGATCAGAAGAACCTTCAGAATCGGATGATTCATCCCATGTAGCCAACATACCCTTCTTCTTGGGTTTGTCCCTTTTAGGACATCTATTTGCTAAGTGCCCATATTCTAGACGGTTGTAACATTGACTATCTTTCAAAGATTTTCGAGATTTGGGTCTAAACTTCTTTTGTCATTTGATTTTTGAAAATCAACTCTTTTCTTGCTTTTGAAAATTTTGTAAAATTTTTAGCTAAAAGAGCCATATCATCTTCTGAATCAGAATTTTCTTCCGAATTACATTTAGAAGATTTTAGAGCGATAGATTTACCTTTAGGAGCTTTAAAGTTTAACTCGTAGGTTTGTAGAGAACCAACTAGTTCTTCAACCCTCATATTATCCGTATCACGAAGTTCTTGGATTGCGGTTACTTTAGAATTGAACCGTTCAGGAAGTGAGCGTAATATTTTTGCACATACTTTACTTTCCGGGATTTTATCGCCAAGACCCCACATTGAGTTTACAATGTCATTCAATCTAGTGTAAAAGTCCATAAACATTTCATTTTCCTCCATATGAATTTCTTCAAATCTGGTTGTGAGGAGTTGGACTTTAGATTTTTGACAATTGTAGTACCCTCGTGTGTCATTTCTAATATATCCCAAGCTTGCTTTGCGATCACAAGAGATGATTCTTTTGAACTCATCCGGTGATAGTGCGTAAGTAATTGCATTTAGTGCTTTAGCATTTGCACTACTCTCACTTTTCAAGGGTGGTCCATTGGTAATATGGTGTGGTTTTCATAGACTTTGAACCATCAACCCCAATAACTTCCATGAAAGGAGGATTCCATTCATCACCGTGGCTTGCCACACATTTTCATCCATTGATTTGAGGAAGATCCTCATTCTCGGCTTTCCAATAAGCATAGTTGGAGCCATCAAAGGGTGGAGGCCTAGTGACCTCGAAAGGCTATCAAAATTTGACATCTTAAATAGCTTAAATCGTTAGCTCAGAATTAAATCCAAGAATTAAAAAGGAGCTATTAGGCTCGATACCACTTGAAAAGGCCAAGCTATATGTCCTAGAGGGGGTGAATAGGACAATGCCAAATAAAAACTTATAACAGCGGAATAATAAAGAAAATGATAGACAAATTAAATAATAATGCATGAAAGAAAAACAACCTCAAGATTCAGATCTTGAGAGGTTGATACAAACGTTATTCTAAGGACAACCTTACACCAAAAACAGAGTTTATGGTAAGACAACCTTATTTCTAGAAAGGTCTTTGTATCAAGTCTCAAATTGAAGAGGAATACAAAAACAAATATGAACTGAATTGAAATAACTTGTAATTAAAGATGTATTGTTCTAGGGACAGCCATACACCATAAAAATGGCAGGACAACCTTGCTGGAACAACTTTCAAAATGAAATTGAAAAACAAGCTTATAAAGGAATAGCAGAAAGTAAATTCTAAGCTATTACAACATTCTCACAAAGCTTGAAATAATTACAACATTCACCACCATACATACATCCCACAAAAAGAATAAAAACAATTAAAAGAATAAATCAATCAACCACAACTCAAAGGATTTATAGTGGTTCGCGTGTGTTCACCAACTGTTATACAACAACCACACAAAAAGCTACTCCACTCCTAATATCCTCACACAGGGGATATTAGCGTTCACTAAAAATAGGTTTTCCCAGGTTCACCCAAAACCCTTACAATTGTGTCTTTGTATGTGGGCTTACACAATTAAAAAAACCCCACTTCTGAGTTTTCCTGGCTCTCCTCAGATAACCAAAATAACAAGATTTTTTTGGCAAATCTTGAAAGAAACCAAAATAATAGAAAGGAATTTACAATATGTAAAATACCTGAATATCTTCTTCGTTGTAGCAGCCCGGTAGAACCAAATCAAAGTAGATGATTGAATGTCCAAGTTCAATGTCCAGTACTTGATTACAATGGTTCTAGTTCTAATAGATTTTAAATTAAACCAAATAGGGCTTGCCTTAATTGATTTTGATTCCAAAGAAAGGGAATAACAATTCCTCTTTTCAAATCAGATTGGAATAGCAGAAACAAAATCAATTAAAATAAAGCTAAGGAAAGAAGATATTAAATAAGCACACTTAGCTTAAATGGAGCACAAAATTATCTCTCAGAAGTTCGACGAAGATTGGCTTGAATACTATAATTAAATCGATGATTTCTTCTGAGATTCGTGCACTATTTATAAGTGAGAAGATCAGGTCTTCGACTGGTCTAGAGTGCTCTTCGACTAGTCGAAGCCATAACAGATATTTGAAAGATTAGGCGGGATAAGCGCAGACCGTTCTACGACTGGTCGTAGCCCTCCTACGACTGGTCGTAGGTCCTGCAAAAGTTCGCTGGACTTCGAGTCGTAGATTCTACGACTGGTCGAAGATGCAGAAACACTGTTCCTACGACTGGTCGAACAGATTCCAGGACTAGTCGAAGGCTAACAGATTTTATCCGGAATTTGTAACAAACTTACGACTGGTCGAGGATTTTCTTAGACTGGTCGAAGCAAGTCTAGGACTAGTCGAAGCAGACCTAAGACTGGTCGAAGAACAGACCAATCACATGTAAAATAACATTCGACTTATGTATCCGAAATGACCTACTTCTAAGGTCATCCTATGGTCAAACAAACCTCAATCATGAAGTATGGACATTGAAACAAGAGACCATGAAGAATGAGCCTTGAAGTCTTGATGAAGATTAAACCTTGAAGTAGCTCAATCTTGAAAGTGACTTGAGTTTCAGCTTGAGTCTTGAGTTCAGCTTGACTTTCAACTTGAGTCTTGAGATCAGCTTGAGTTTCAGCTTGAGTCTTGATTTGTGAGCAGTTCTTACATTCAAGAGTCTTGTCTTTAGATCAGCTTTTTCAATCAAGATCTTGAGTCTTGTACTTGAGAGCTTTGCTTGTTTATGTATGTTGATCCTTGAGAGAGCTTCACTTATGCAAGTTATATATAACAAAGTATAATAGTGATTTTGGCACTACAAATTTGACAACACATAGGGATAGAAACTATAGCACTTACAAATCATACCTTACTTGTGAGATAAAACATATGAACACTTAATCTATTGATCACTTCAGTAGCTTTAATTCTTGCGATCTTCAAAGTTTGAACTCGACAAACCAAACATGATCTTCAACTAGGTCTTGAGTTCTTGGACGTTTCTGGTTCCATATCTTGAACCACATTGTTCTTAAAAACTCTGTCTTCACTCAATATATAAAAGTCTTCACTTTCTTCCAGTTTGAAGATCTCAGTAAGTTCGTCGTAGATATCGGTGATATCGATATAGCACGAACAGAATGAACGTCGAAGATTCATTATGAACAGATGCACAAGCATGATATAAATCAAGATACAAACTTGAATTGGTTTGACACACCAAAATTTGGCAATATTTAGGGTTTATCAGCATAGCGCTTTCACCTATCCTATCCAATTGGAAGATAAAGCAATTAAATCAAATCTAAACATTAATTTACCTAATTCTCAATGGAGGAGAATTGTGAAGGTTGGAAGGGATTCCATCACCAAACCACACCCAAGAAACAATGGCAAACAACGGGATTTACCAATCCCACAATCTCAAAATAGGAAGAAGAAGATACTCAAAGCTATTGCAAATCTATTGTAATTTAAGTAACAACAAACCATTAAAAATTAAAAGTATTCATTAAAAATCAAATTAGAATCCATGAAGTTCAAAACAAACATGAATCAAAGCAAAGAAAACACCCCAATCATGCTACAAGCTTCACCTCTTAGCCCTAGCTAAGAGGTTTAGCCAACCATAGACATGATTGATCTAAAGTCTCTTAAATAAAACATGAAAACAACTAAGGAAGAAGAAGAAAAACTCTTGGCGACGGCTTCTCCACCCTTTTGGTCCACTCCTCAAATCCTAGAAGATGCTTAGGAACATCGTAGGAACTCCTATTTATAGTTGGGGAACTCCAAGTTTCGCACCGAGTTAGAAAAGTCTGAAAACCGCCTCAAATTTATGTAGTCCGCACAGAATCTACGTGAGCCATGACTAGTCGAGGACAATCTTCGACTGGTCGAGGGTCACCTTTGACTGGTCGAAGATTGCACGAAATTAAAAGTCCATGTTGCTGGAGTTCAAGCTGAAGTTTCTTCGACTAGTCGAGCCAGAGCCAGGACTGGTCAAAGCAGGGCTTAGATTAGTCGAAGGAGGCAAATCTTTAGGATTCCTTTTCTTCACTTCAAGTCTTTGATTCTCTTCATTCTTTACTTGATTTTCTTAGATCTTTGGCATATGAATTCTTCGATCCTGGTCTCCTGAGATCCATCTTTTGCTTTGGTGATTTTTAAGTGTTAAATTTATGCTTTTAACATTTTTTTCAATCCAAGCTCACAGATTCACCTTGCAACACAAACATGTATAAAATATAACACTAAGTAGTATCATGTTCATAAAACCAAGATATAAATTAGAAAAAATATATAATATTTGACACTCAACACACTCCCCAACCAACATTTTGCTTATCTCGAGTAAAACATGCATGAAGTAATCTTCCATCTTTAAAGTTCAAAACCTTTTTCAGAAAACAATCTTTTGTATAATCAACTATGAATGAGTAGAGTCAAGATGAAAAAGTGAGATTTTGAAAACCTAGAGCCGAATCACATAAGCAATCAATCAAATCGGTTCTTTATCAATTACTTGAGATCATAAGTTCGTATATCAAGCTTTTCTAATGTGCTTAATGAATATCAACTTACTTCCCATAAACATACTATCATTTCATAATGTTATCCATGTTCATCATATCAGGATTAGTTGAAAAACTCAAGTATTGATTCGGAACATATCCCCATGTCCTTCTTTTCCTAGTTTTTGATTTTATATCGACGATGCTCTTATTTATTCTTTTTTAGATTTTATATCCTGAAAGGATGAGCTAAAGATGTCCTACAACTTGTAACGCCTTGAATTTTTGAGGGTCGAGCAAAGCTCTACTCCTGAGATTCCGAACATCACTTATGTCTTATGGATGATGATATTCAGATTTCCTTCATGTTCATGAGTTAAGCATGCATGAGATTATACTAGACAACACATCATACTCTGGATTTAATTAAGCGAAGTGCAGAATTCTAAACATGTCTGTATAAGTATGCAGATGTTTCACAAGGTTTCTTCCAGAATATGAGTACGTAACCGGATTCAATATATACATGTATCATTTCAAAATGAATAAAATGTGGAAATGTAAATGTGTCCAACTAAGCTCAGATGCCCCAATGATCCTGCATAATGGTACGTAGCCTAGATCGGCCCGTCCGAGAGTTGGAGTAGGAGAATTCCTCCTCCTCATCCAAGAAGTCCTGCTCCATTACATAGACATCATTTGTACCTGCATCTACATTAGAGTCTGGTTGGTGTTTTAAAACACCATCCTAGAGTGGGAGTGAGTGATCAACTCAGTGGTTCTATAAGGCAAAAGTTACACATGTTATCAAGTCAATCAAATGAGTAATGATAAAGTAATCATAACAATCACTTCTTCACTACTCTTTTTAGTACAGGAATGGGGTGCAAGTAATGATGCATGCCCTCACCCAACAATGCTCCCTCAACACGCGACTTCAACCGCCTATTTTGCATATGACAACACTTCCTCAACTATGCAACTCTAACGCCTTTTTGGCACATCCTAACTAATGCAGTGTGATGCATGGTCGTGTTAGTCAAGTGATTAATTGGGCTCATTCATATAGTAAGTTTGGGAAGCTAGGGTACCTCCCTTTTTAATATTGATCCCAAATCGAACATTTGGCATCGGACAACAACAGTGGTCCTACTCCTATGTTCTGGATCCATCTAGGTTCGTCACTCATAGTTAAATGCATACAATAGGCAAGTTGCAAGAAGTTATGCTCGCGGTCACTACGAGGAGGCTCGTCACTCCAGCGTAGACTGACAGCACGAACACGGTGTCCTATACCACCATGCCCGGCTCATAAGTCTTAAGGATCTGGTACCATGGTTAAAGTGGATCTTTACATTAGTGAGGGGTACCTTAGATTCAAGCAGTCGCGTCCACACATGGTAAACACACAATAGGTCAATCGGTTCATTAGGCAAGCTCAATTGGTATGGGCGCATGCTGACTTGATCAACATGGAGCGCATAAGTGCCCCTCGTGGCCTAGCCACTGTCGACCATCGTTGTGCGACTCGTATTCATCGAGTTTACCCAAGGTGGCAGGACTAATTCAGCCACCCAAACAAGGACTTTTACCGATTGCCTGGGCTACGTTTGTAGCCTCAATCCTACTTAAATGCAGCTAGCAATCACGTGTAATATTTATCCCAGCATTCAACAAACAATCCATGTGGATTTCTCATGTGGGCATTTCATCAAACACATAGACCATGCTAATACAGCATGCATTTATCAATTGATTTCATAGAGGAAAATATACATATGCATAAAACAATGAAGAATCCTACCTTAATACTCATAGTAAATACAATTCATTAACAATTTCTCATTTAGACAATTTATCAAACACAGACTACGTTAGTTACAACATATGTTTTATCAATTCTTTATACAAAGAGATCTACATGCATATGACAATGATGAATCCTAAATTAGTAATCATGGCAAGCATTAATCATTTTCTATTAGTCATTTAAACATTTCAACAAACACAATATGGTAGCAATCAAGGCAGACATAAATCATTAGCCGTCATGAAAGCATTGATAAAGCGTAACCTAAGCATTTATAGTCCACACCTTTCGTTGCTACGCTCGACTCGGACTCGATCCAAATTCTATGTTTCCAAAAATGGAACGTCGAACACCTAAATGATGAAACTAGTTAGCTAGGTTGACGAAAAACTATCTAGGAGTTCTACATCGATATTAGGGTTGGTATTTCTTACCCGAAATCGTAGCCAAAAAAGGTTTGGTAGCGCAACAGGGCGGTGATTAGGCGCATGGATTTGTGGGAGAAGTTTTTACAGCGATCTCCCAAAGTTCTCCTTCTCTCTTTCCTCTTTTCTCCTCTCTCCCTCTAGGGTTTGTGAAATTCGTATATGGGAGAAAGAGAGAGGGTGAAATGAGGGCTATTTATAGCTCCAGATGTGATGCAAATGGCCTTAGGGCCACTTTATACATTGTTTATACCCTATGGGCGGCTGTTTCTGACGAACAGGGCTCATAGGGAGGCCCACGACTCATCTACGTCATAAGGTACACTCCCTGATAGTGGATCCATGCTAGGACATGATTTTGGTGTGATCGGATAAGCCGATCGACAGTGGAGAGCTTGTCTCAGATCGACAGTCTTATGTGTCCAATCGGGGCCACGGTTATACGGATAGGTGTAGGGAAATTTCCTTTCCCCATGGGTGAAGTTCGGTCACAAACTAAAGGTTAGAAATCCTTAACTTTGCGTAAGAGTGAACGACCCAATTCAGTTAAGTTTCAGTTTATTTTCTTAAGGTATTTGCGTTTCCCATGCACTAAACTCATGGCTCAAGTTGGGCGTTTCTGGACACAATCTGGGCTTGATTCCCGTGATGGTTGTCAAGCCCTGCAGGACGGACATCTTTCTATAATTTCATGGTCATCGGACCCTCGACGTGTGGTATAGGTCCGTTACCGAGTTTCAATGTACTCCCGAGGGCAACAGGCCCTTGGGATTTCTTCTAAGTCTTAAGATAACATTGAGCCAGTGGTATCCCTGGTTCTAGACTTTTCCATTTATGAAAATGGTGGCCCAAGCTTAATCCACCGATTATTTAGTACTTAACTAAATCTCGTCTAAATTATACGACAGGATGTGGTCCTTGGTTTGTTCTGCTTGAGGTTATACTCGATCTTTGTATGAATTTTTTTGGGACGTTACAATCTAACCCCCCTTAAAGAAAATTTCATCCCCAAATTTTGTACCTTTTCGTACTCCTCGAGGATTTGTGGGTAGTTCTTCCGGACTTCAGCTTCTGTTTCCCAAGTAGCCTCCTCCTCGGTGTGGTGTGTCCATAACACTTTCACGAGTGGGATGACTTTGTTGCGCAATACTCACTCTTTCTTATCTAAAACACGCATGGGCTGCAATACATAGGTGGCATCTTCCCTTAGTTGTACTTGCTCTTACCTGATAATTTGAGTGGGGTTGGGAACATATTTCTTCAGCATTGACACGCGAAACACGTTGTGTACGCCTATAAGTAGTGTAGGCAAGGCGAGACGGTATGCCACCACACCCACTCGGTCTTAAATTTAGAATGGCCCAATAAACCTCGACGTGAGTTTCCTTTTCCTGCCAAAACTAAGTACTCCCTTCATTGAAAAAACCTTAAGGAATACATGGTCCCCAACTTCGAATTCCAACTGTCTCCGTCTCGTATCCGCCTAGCTCTTCTGTTTACTCTGGGCTATAAAGAGTCGACGCCTAATAATATCGATCTTTTCCAAGGTTGCTTGAACCAAATCTAGGCCAACCAAGCTCTTCTCGCCAATTTCTACCCAACAATGCGGAGCCAAACATGGGCATCCATATAAGGCTTCGTAAGGAGCCATGCCAATGCTTACTTGGAAACTATTGTTATAGGTAAATTCGGTATAAGGGAGATAGTCATCCTAGCTGTCCTTGAAGTCAAGTACGCATGCTCGTAACATGTCCTCGAGTATCTATTTACCCGCTCTGTCTGCCCATTGGTCTGTGGGTGGAGAGCGGTACTAAATTTCAGCTTCACCCCCATAGCCTCTTAGATTCGAGTCCAGAAAATAGACATGAATCATGTATTTTGATTCGACACAATCTCTAGAGGAACTCCATACAGTCGTACTATCTCCTTAATGTATATCTTGGCTAGGTCATCTGCCGAATTAGAAACCCGAATCGGGAGGAAATGGGCCGACTTTGTCAACAGGTCCACAATCACCCAAATGGAGTCATGCCCCTTTCTCATCTTTGGTAACCCGAAAATAAAATCCATAGATATGAAATCCCACTTCCACTCGGCTATAGGCATGGGTTGGAGTAAACTCGGGGGTCGGCGGCGCTTGGCCTTGACTTGTTGATACGTGAGGTATCGGGATACAAAGTCTGCTATTTGGGCCTTCATGTTGTCCCACCAGTATGAACACTTCATGTCTCGATAGATTTTTGTACTACCCGGATGCATCACCAACTTTGAATTGTGAGCGGCCTCTAGAACTTCTCTCCTCAAGTCGTGAAGGTTCGGGACGCATAGGTAGCCACGATACCGCAAACCTCCATCCAAACCAATCCTCTATTCTGATTCTTCACCGTCGCTTGCACGCTCTCTCATCTTCAACAATAGCTCATCTTCTTTCTAAGCCACAATGATTCGGTCATTAATAAGTGGTTGTACATGGAATTGTGCGACGCTCTCAAACAGCTCCTCCACTGTCAACCTCTGTTCGAAATCTCGCATGAACTCTACCATATTCCACTCTCCTACCATCAGTGGGACTGTAAATTCCATAGTTTTCATGCGGCTCAACGCATCGACCACAAGGTTGGCCTTGCCAGGATGGTAGGAGACTTTAAATTTGAAGTCTTTCAATGTCTCCATCTAATGGCGCTACCTCATATTTAGGTCCCTCTGTGTAAAGATGTATTTGAGGCTCTTATGGTCGCAAAAGAGCTCGAACTCCTTGCCGTAGAGGTAATGTCTCCAAAGCTTTAATGCAAAAATGACTGCCGCCAACTCCAGGTCATGAGTGGGGTAATTTTCTTCGTATTTCCTCAACTATTGTGAGGCATAGACGATCACCCTATCTTTCTGCATAAGTACACACCCCAAACCAACACGAGAGGTGTTGGTGTAAATAGTATATTTGACCCCTTACTCTGGCAGTACTAGTATGGGCACAGACGTCAACTTGTCCTTTAATTCTTGAAAGGCTACCTCTGCTTTCTCATTCCAGGTAAATTTAAGATCTTTCCGAGTGAGTTGGGATAATGGTCGGGTTATCTTGGAGAAATCTTTAATGAATCGGCGATAATGGCCGGCAAGCCCGAGGAAACTTCTCACTTCTGTAACAAAGCCGAGCTACTCCCAGTCTTGTACCGCGGTCACCTTAGCAAGGTCCACAGTGATTCCTTGGAAATTACGTGTCCCAAATACTTGACTTCTTCCTTCAAGAAGTCACATTTTCGGTATTGTATAAACAACTGATTTTGCCTAAGAGTATCAAGGACTACTCGCAGGTGTTCTTTGTGATCTTTCTGACTCTTTAAGTATATCAAAATGTCATCTATGAATACAATGACAAATCAATAAAGGTACAGATGGAACACTTGGTTCATGAGATCCATAAATACGGTCGGTGCATTTGTAAGTCCAAACGGCATCACGAGGAATTCGTAATGCCCGAAGCTACTCCTAAAAGCTATTTTCTACACGTCTTCATTCTTGACGTGCAACTGATGATACCCGGACTGTAAGTCTATCTTTGAGAAATATTGTACCCCCTTTAATTGGTCGAACAAGTCATTTATCCTAGGCAGAGGATACTTGTTCTTTACTATAACGTGATTCAGCTTACGGTAGTCTATAAACAACCGCAGCGATCCATCCTTCTTTTTCACAAACAACACAGGAGCTCCCCAAGGAGATACACTCGGCTGTATAAAATTTAAGTCTAATAAATCATCAATTTGCTTCCTTAATTCCTCCATTTCACATGAAGGCATGCGGTATGTCAATAAGGAGATAAGTGACACACCTAGCACAAGGTTGATGGTAAGGTTGATCAGGCGCTACAAAGGTAGTCCAGGGATCATTCGGAATATGTCTGTGAAATCTTGGACCACTGGCTTGTCCCCAAGTGCCAGACCATCACAATTTTCCAATAGGAAAGTGTAATAACGAATGTGGTAGGGACAACTGACCTGAACTAGGAAGGTGAAGGTTATGCCCTCGGGCCCCTAGGTTGTCACCAATCTGGTTTCATAGTCAATCTCTGCCTTCATTTTGGTGAGCCAATCCATGCCAAGGATGACATCGTAATGATATATCTTGGTTACAATCAGGTCAATGCACACTACTCTACTCACTAAGTCTATCGGGCAACTCTTACAAAGCTTAGTGGCATCTGAGAAGGTTCCTTCTGCGGCGATGACTCTCACCCCGATCATAGGGGTAGTGTCCAACCTTAATCGCTTGACTGTAGAGCATGCTACCATAGAAACAGTGGACCCGGTGTCTACTAAAAGGAATAAAGGTGTACCTTGGACGTGGGCAGTGACTTCAAATGCTAGCGGTACTGTAATCGCTGATTCAGCTACTTCAGCGACGAGTGCATGTATGCAAGCTTATTGTGGTCAATTAGGCGGTGCTATCATAGGCCGTTGAGGTGGCTTATTTCAGGATGCAGGAGGTCGATTGTATGGTTGCACCGGTGCCACGAATTGCAAAGGAGGGGCTGAAATAATGTGTGGAGGTTAGCAGTTGGCCCTTTTAGGTGGCGTGTAGCCATTGTCCCTCATCTTGGTAACGCAGAATGAGTCAGTGTGACCCACTTTACCACAGTAGGTGCACATGTGATCAGAATGCCTTTGCTGGGCCGGCGGAGCCATCAGTCTGGGAGGTGAGTTCACACATGACCTCTTGTCGAGAAGAGGCTGGGTCTGCAGTTCGAGCCCAGGCCTCGAGCCCATTGGCAAGTGTGTTCGAGACACCCATTGGTAAGGACATATTCACTAATTCAGCATAGTTTGGGATGCTAGTACAACACATCTTAGTGCGGATGTCAGCCCGCAACCCTTCTGAGAATCACAGCATTCTCATCGGCTCATTGGCCAAAATCAAAGGAGCATATCTAACTAGCTCCGTGAAACGGTTCTCATATTCTACCACTGTCATTCCCCCCCTAAGGCGAAGGATTCGCCCTCTTTTTCATTACGATAAGTGAGGGGGAAGTATTTCCTGTGGAAACGTGTTTCGAACCCATCCCACGTCCACACAAATCGTGCTAGAACGGTTCCTAGGATACTGTCCCACCACAGGCTAGCCTCCTTTTCAAACATGTATGTAACAAGCTCAACCTGTTCCGCTTAAGTACAGTGTAATGGCTTCAACATCTTAGATATACGATCTAACCATTACTCGGCCTCCTTGGGTCTATGAGTACCCATAAAAGTGGGAGGACGAAGGCGTTGAAAATGCTCAAACAGGCCACATGCGGCTGTTGCCCCTGTGACTTGCATGGGTTGCATCAGTGGAGCCACATTCATATTTTGTGCGATGGCCCCTACTATAGTTGCTAAGACCTGTTGTTGTTGTTGCATCAAAAGCATCACCTGCTCCAATCTATCTGGGGGAGGGGCTGCCTGAGGTATATCTGGCACCGATGAAGAAGCACAGTTCTAACTTAGAACCAGTGGTGCACTCGACATTGGCCCATTTGTGGGGCTAGTGGCCGGTTGTGAATCCGACATCGTCTCGCTACCTCGACCCAAACTAGGGCCCGTTTGGGTATCATTCGGGAGAGAGGCCTCATCAACCAACCCGCCAAGTGGGAGACGCGCCATGTTCCGATTGGTCTTAGGAGGCATTCCCTATATACAACATAGGGTATAATATTTATGAAATCAGAGTGATATTGTACATACATCATCAACTTTTTCCAAACATTTCATGCATTACCAAAACAAAAGAAGCTCCGTGCATTTCATCAAACAAAATTTGTCACAGGTACATATAGTATAGCATTACATGTACTATGACAAAGAATGCACGACAGCCAACTAAAGTAAAAGGATTCCATCATTTACAACCCCAACTAGTAAATTAAGCTTATCTAAGGCCATTACAAAAAAAAGTAACTACTAACTACACTACTAATCCTCTGATTCTGGCAAAGGCGGAGGTGCTCCCTTATCCTGCATGCAGCACAAGAGGGCTTTCAGGTTACAGGACATCCTCTTGAACTTCTACTTCAGATAGGCCTGGTTTTCCTCGATCTTGGCCAAACGGGCATCATGGGCGGCCCAATCCTGGCGGTCGTCACGAGCAGTGGGAGGCTCCCAGTCGGAGTCCTAAGTCTCCCTTTCTTCTTCCTGTTCCTCTTCCTCACCTTCTTCCCCTTCTTCTGTCTCTTCCTCTATCTCATCCCTGAATTCTTCAAGTCGAGCCTAGCGCTGTCTGGGACCTATTTTCATGTTGTTGAGGGTGGTCTCGTTAATGAAATGGATAGGGGTGAGATTTTTCATGTGGAGCCTAAATCCAAAATTACGGGCAATCTTACAAACCAATCGGCCAAATGGGAGGGACAAATCCCCCCGAGTAGATTGCACCGCCTTCACTATCTGAGTCGAGGCAAGAGTTGGCGGGCACACCTTCTAGTGCATTCCGTGTAGTTGCTCCATCTAGGATACACATTATACATGCATATATGGTGGAGCAGGCGATAATCATCGGTCATGTGCGTCGTTCTGAGGTTGTTCTCCTGCCTCCACTCAACGACACACATGACCGATGATTGTGCATACCAGTGAGATTCGTTGGTCATTGTGCGTCATTTTGAGCATGACATTGTGCATACCAATGTGCGGCGATCACTCTCTCATCCATCAGTGAGATTCGTCTCACCGGTATGCACAATGCTGCGCTCAACTCCCATAATGTGGGCTATCATATCCACATCGACTCTGGTTTCTGTTCTTCCCAAAGGAATAATAAACTAGAGAGGATCAAGAGTCAGGTCCTTTATATGCGCGTAGAAGGCCCGCACAGAGCCCTCACTAGCATGTTTCTTGCCTTCAAATATAGGACCCCATCCATTGTCCAGAAGGTGGTCGATCACCGGGTACATCTCGAATAAGTTCCCATCCACATGAGCTTCAAAAACAACTTTACGATGATGGAACTTACCGAGTTTAGTCCCCGCCGGTAGCGACCTTTCTATCGGGATTTGGGGGTCAAGGTCCTGCTTTGACCTCTGTTTAGTGCTCGAACTTGCCCCGGCACTTGTCTTCTTTATGGAGTGACTCGGATGACTTGGCCCGGCCTCGTCTGGGGCCGCTTGTTTCTTCCCCACAAGGAAAATGAGCATAGAAATGGAGAAAATGCCACTATCTCAAAAAGAGCCATGGAGATGGAAAGGTGTATGTGATGGAAGGATCTTAAGAGAATGAGGGGTTTGGGAGCCCTATATGTTGGATTTGTGCTCAAATGAGCAAGAAAGGAGAATTGCAAAGGATGATTTTAGAGAAATAGAGATGGAGGGGTGTAGGGAATAGGAAATGTAATGAAGAGATGAGATTTAAGCGTTTAGAAATGGGGATTTGAGAGTGGAAATTCTACATGGTTATAGGCATGTTTCTAAGTAATTCTTGTAAAAGAAGTTATGTCTAAATTATTCTAGATGAAGGGTTATTCGCCAATTCATTTGAGGGAGGGTATATACATCAAGTCACATGATGGATGGTCTTGTCTCAAAATCAATGGTCAGATTACTTGATTTATTAACGAAAGTTATTCCCAATAGATAGAATTTTTTTAGGGAATAGATGTAAGACGAGGATAGTTAGATTGGCATCGTACACATTGGTATTACATTAAATTTCCTAGTAACATACGAGAACTTTCAATACTCGGGTATTGAAAAGTTGGAGGTATTATAATCTACCCCCCTTAAACATAATTTCACCCCTAAAATTTAGTACTTCTGTTATACAAACCATTTTTCATGCCTCTAAGAATCCCCTACTTCTTGTGTTCGGGGTAATATGAATAGATGGTTGTAGTGGGTTTGCGCCCGATACACCGATCCTTCGCTTGCGTAGTATGGAGGATCTACTTGTATCAATTCATAATCTTATTAAATCTTGATCCTTTGCTTCATCAGGGCATTGGGATCATCTGAGATTTCCTAACACTTAGAATTTGAGTCAAACCGCACAATTTTCGCATATACATGGTTCCATCAGTTTATAATCTCGACTACTCTAAATTCATTGGGAATATCACGAACTCTTATATTCTCGTTAGGGTTGTACATCGAGCTGAGTCGAGTCAAGCTGGGCAAAGCTCGGCTCGACTCGTCCATCTTGTACTCGAGTTTGAGCTCGAGCTCAGCTCGAGCTCAACATTGAAGCTTGGCTTGTTTGCCAAAGTTGTCGAGTCAAGTTCGAGTCGAGCTAGTGGTTCGAGTAAAGTCAAGCTCGATCTTGTTCAATGACCCAAACCCATCGCCCAACCTGACCCAAATGACAAAACCCCAACCCGACTCAACCTATTTCTGCTACTACCCAACCCAACCCATCGTTCATCATCGCCTAACCTGACCCAATTAATCATATTCAAAAAATAAATAAATAAATAAAAATCTACAATCATATATTCATTATATTAATATAAATAAATAAATAAACATTAATCAAAATCACCTACTTTTATGCTTTGTGGTGGCCGAATGGGCTGAGTGGGCTGCTGGGTGCAGCCATGCGGGCTGCTCAAAGTCGCCGAGTTGGGATTAGCCGTGGCCACGTAAGTTGGCTCGAAGAGATCAGGACTTAAGGAGAATGAGAGAAAGAGAGATAGAGAGGGGTAGAGATGACGATCGGCGGGCTACAGCGTGCTAGCTGCTGGGTAGGGTTACGGTAAGAGTAAGGGAAAGAAAGAGAGGGAAAGAGAGAACGGGTTAGGTAGGGTTTTTTTACTTTTTTACTTTTAACTTTTTTAAGTTAAATATTATATATATATATAATAAAATATATCACTCGAGCTAAGTTGAGATCGAGTTCGAGCTTCGAGTCGAGTCGAGTCGAGTTGAAATGCACCATGGTCGAACTCAGCTCAAACTCAACTTGAGCTTTAGAAAAAGAAGCATGACTCGCCTCGAGTCGGCCTTTCAAGCCGAGTCAATCTGAGCTGACTCGAGCCAAGTCAAGTGAGCTTTTCAAGCTAGCTCAACTCATGTACAGCCTTGATTCTCGTAAGGGATGAGTCTATATCATGCCCCAAACTCGGAAACTGGGCTCACAGAATTCCCGATCGCCGAATCTAGCGCCGATAGCCTCTGTAGTAACCGTTCTCGACTCTCGACACCCATATGCCAAATTTTGATCCTGGGATCCTACAAGGAAGATTTTCAGTCTGCATTTTTTTTATAAGGGAGCATAACCAAGTCATAAAATAACATTACCACATATCCACTATAATAAATCAGTTGAGTACAATGCAGAAAGGGAAATACAAGTATAACCAAAAGCTCTAAGAAAATCTGTCACGCCCTCTTGCCACAGCGCTGCTACGACCTAACGTCACATGCATACAACGGTCGTGCATAAGCTTACAATGAAGCTTAGAGGGTGTGTGTGTGCACAATGCATGTGCCAAGCATGCAATATCAGGTAAGCGGAAATACTGGTAAGTCCATAAATGTTGTCAACCATACCAAGGCTATGCAATGCAAGGCCTACGTAGCCAAATGTCATATGCAAGATGCAATGCAAGCATGCCAGTTCTCATCAAGTAAATATATTAGTACAGTTCATTCCTAGGATATCATCGGGGTCTAGTACACTCTACACCAGATTGCCGCCCAAACTGGACGCGCAACCATGCAAGTGAAAAAAAACTCACTACCCGCCTGGCCAATAGTCTGTCAATATCTACCCGGCTCATCGATAGAAAACCCATTTATGAGCTGGTCAAACTCAGTCTAGCTTTACCCCTACCCTTGGGCGGATAAGGCTATACCCCCTTCCAACCGACCATGACACAGTGGGAGACACGGCCTACTGGTATTTGGCACTCAGGCGCTCATGTATCCACTCAGTCTCAATGTTGGAGCAACCTCTTGGTACTATAAGGGTTTAGGAGCTTTCACCCATGGACATCCAAAGTGCCCATATGCTGAGTCTCAAATATTTCGGTATCCAATCTGGCCATCCACAATAAGCCTATGGAGGCCACAACCCTGATGTCGCTAGGGCACCAAGTGATCATGTCACACAAAATACGAGATGCATGAGTCATACCATCTAGTCATGCATCAAACCTGCGCGTACCACACGATCGTGTTAGGTAACTCCGTCTCATAGGGAGTCCCATAAACATCTCAGCCCAATACTATGATTAATCACTCCTCATAACATGCATACAAATGATGCGTATGGGCATGTATCATGATGTTATACTAAGCATGTTCTCAGTGTGTCCTACCAGACTAAGTACACTATCATGATTATCAGATATAGCAGGCGATGATCGGCCCTAACTATTATATCACTTACAAGAGTAGGGGTTGAACAATATGCCCCACTAGACATATAGAAGTCTACATGGAATGACCCACGTTAGACTATCATAACCTACTCAAGGTACTAGCATCTCATATATCCTAAGGTGGGGTCCCCTGCAACGATGGTGGATCTAACCCACGAATCAAGATAAGCTTCAACAATGGATATACCAAATCTGATACCACATATTCATCCATCTACGGCAACAAGTGATGATGTACTCTCCTATAGATAGTGGATGGCCTAGATGACATACTTACATCAAGAATGGGCCTCATGAGTGAGTCAAACGGGCATACAACAAGGTGGGCTCCGAGGTTTGGGTAATCCTACAAGGTATGGTGGAAAACACCATCATCAATGGGGGCCCAACGTTTGGGTTAGCCCAACAAGGGTAGGGTGGAAATGGGCTTAACAATGGGCCCTAGGATAGTTTACAATAGTGGGCATTTAACCACCGCTGCTCCTAAGGTGCAACCCATTTAGGGTTGGAATTGAAATCACAACGGGGCCCTCGACCCTTAAAATTTCTAGAAGGGCGGATGGATAGTGCGTGTACTACACACACACACACACCATGGTGGGCCTCTCAAGGCAGCCCCTTATTGGGCGCATAACTCATACATCATGGTGGGCCTGCATAAGGCAGCCCATAGTCCGTATAAATGAATGGTTAGTGTGCATATAACACACACATCATGGTGGGCCTCTCACATCATGATGGGCCTTACACATCACAATGGGCCTCATCACAATGCACCTACACATCACAATGGGCCTACATATCACAATGGGCCTCATATATACAACAAGTGGGCCTCACACATCAGCAAGTGGCCTCACACATCAGCAAGTGGGCCTCACACATCATAATGGGCCCCACCAGATGGACAACGTAGATATAGAATACATGCATCAGGTGGGCCAGCTGGTCGACGGCCAGCCCACTAGCGGCCTGGCCTACCAGGCGTCTAACCAATGGACAGCCTGGATAGATCACATACACATGGTGGGTCCCACTGGATGTGGGCCACCCAGAAGTGGGCTAGCTCTTGGGCCTCCCACAAACATCACAGTGGGGCCCATAAGTTTTCAACAGTGACCGTTAGCCCATTGTTGTCCAGCAGCGTGGGCCTGGCCCAACTGGGCGGTCCGGCAGCCCCTGTTATTGGACGTCCCACCGTTGGACAACCTAAATGAAATGCATATATGGTGGGTCCCACCATCCCACGTGCTGGACAGTGCCGGACGGTGTGGATATTACACATCATGGTAGGTCCCACCGTCCCACATGCTGGATGGTGAGGATGATGCATACATCAGGGTGGGTCCACGTGTGACCCACCAGCCATATGATCAAGCTGACATTTGTGATTTCCCTTTATACAGGCCTGTTTGAGAACGGGCAGCCAGGGAGGCTGCTGGTCACCGGCAGTAAGGTGGGTCCAGCTCACTGGACGGACAGTGTGGATACGATACTCGTCATGGTGGGGTCCATGGAAGGGTGGGCCACCCCACCTCCAAATTAAGTGAATATTTGTGTTTTCCCTTTCATCTGGGCCTGTGTGACCGGCCGGTCACACGGGCCACAATCAGGACAGTAAGGTGGGTTGGCCAGACATCAAGAATCTAGAAGCAAGGCCGTCCCACCTGTTGGACAGTCTGGATCATCCACACTGATCGGGTGGGCCACAAAAGATGGAATGAGAGGGAGAGGGAGAGAGAGGGAGAGAGAGAGAGAGAGAAATGTGTGTGTGTGTGAGGGAGGAGCTCCGCCACTATGAGCTCCCCTCCAAGCATTACAACACATACATCAAATGGGTCCCACCACATGTGGGCCTATAAATATGTAATCAAGGTGGGAATACTATCCCCACCACAAGATCAAGGGTCTAAATGACCACTACATGTTGGCTATCGAAATAAGCATCATGGTGGGGTCCATGGAGAATGGCCCCATCATGAAATAAACATATGTATCTTAGTGGGCCATTGGCCACACCTTAGGTCCAAAATGGGATCTCTACCATTAACCGGTAGGCCCCACTCGTCCCATGCATCAAAATCAAGATCTAAACCTAAGATCACCCGCTTATGGATCTTCTTCTTGGTTTCTTGAACTCCTTAGCTCCTAAGATCTCTTTTCAATGGTGGATGATGAAGTTTGGATGGTTGGATGGTGAGATTTGGGGGAGGAAAATGGGTCTTGCACTTAGATTCTTTTTCTCTCCTTAGTATTTTTTTTTTCTCTTGGTTGCTAGGGATTTGGGTAAAGAAATAAGATGGGCTAGAGTGAAATGAGAGAGGAGTGGTGTGTAAGAAGAGATGGGATGGAAAGCATGGGTTGTGTAAGAGGAGTGACATGAGAGTTGACTTTTGGATGAGAGAGGTATGGGTTGCCATGCCTTGTTGGTAAGAGAGGGATGGGTTGCTTGTCTTGGTGGGAAGAGAGGCATGGGTTGAAATGGTAGTTGTACTTGATTAGTTGATGCGAAAGGATGGGTAAAGATTCCTCTCTATGCAGTGTTTCCTCAAAATATACGCGGGCCCACTACTCCTAGCCTGGGTATCGCATTGGTGCACAAGACACGGCATTGGAACCGTGGCGACGGTGCGGTCGCAAGGGTATAAGTTTCGGGTTGAGTTGACTCAGGTCTTTGGGATGCGACTTAAGGTTACGCGCAATCGCTGTCTATAAGTCGCAGGTCACTGGAATTCGATGGGGAGGATCACGTGAGTTGATGGAACGATAAGGTACCAGGATACGGGCCTTACAGTCTACGTGGCCTTTTACGCTTTTCGCTACACACTCTAATTATCTAATGCACTACCTGAAATTTAATTACTGATTCATTATACTTACATTTTTAATGTAATACTTGTAAGGTAGGTATATACATATGTAGGTGCACATATAATTGGCTACGTGAATCGGGGCACTACAGCCTACCCCCCTTAAACAAAAATCTCGACCCCGAGATTTGGTAATTGGATTCACCCGTACATGCCTTACTTGATTATGGTTTGTAATTCCATAGTCCCGATCATTCTTCATCTTTGGAAAAATCTTCATCTCGCCCTAAAATCTAGTTATCCTAACCAGTCTAGACGATAATGGTCAGGCTGAATCATCCATTCGTTGTTGGTTTTAGTGTCGTCCTTTATATGAACATTGTATATTTTCAACATTGTTTTATATTGACCATTTGTAACTCCCAGAATTTTAATTTATAATTCATATGTCTATTTTATTTAAAAATTTGATATTAAGTCCCTAACTTATCCTTGAGACTTCAAAAAAATTCATGAGGCATGGTTCGACGTTTTGGGGGGTGTTTCATCCTTGTGAGGTGTATAAAAGCTTGTTGTCCAGCAGAAATTTTCATTGATTTTTTCTACGGTTGGATTTTTATGGAATTTTATATATATCTAATCAAGATGAAATTTTAGAGAAAGGTTGATGGAGATGTGATCCATTGGAAAAAATTTTAAAATTTTTTGATATGTCTTCTTACCGTAATCAGTGGAGATTTCACAACATGTCATAATTTCATTAAAAGAGCCAAAAATTCTGGAAAAATTAGGAATTCTCTATTCCCATAAGGGAAACTTATTTATTCTTGATTGTGACCCTATTTAAGGATGACTTTTAGTTCAGAACATGTCTGTTTGGAATTTTAGAAATTTATTCCGGGATACCTAGAACCTGAGTATGGGTTTTTAAATCCATGACTCCCTAGTTTCTTTGGGGAATTCAATTGAGTGTATGTATCTAATTTATCATTTGTCTCTATCATGTAAATTTTATGGTGGTCCACTCCCTCAGGCCCAGTTAGTCTCATTCTCATACTCTAATACCAACTATAACATCCTGAATTTTCATGACCAGAGTTTATACCTATGCTCGAGAAACCGGGTGTTAATAATGTATAAATTGGATGCTTTAAAAATCGCACCTTTTTTTTCATTTACATCACATCCAGATACATTCATAAAGGTAACATTCACAAGGATCAAATTGACTATATTAATTATTTCATCAGAGTAAAAGAATTCAGTAAATAATCAAATGCCCTTTCAATGGGAGCTTATTACATTTATCGAGTTTGCAGCGGAAGTATAAAACTAAATCATGAATCTATCTTAACATTCTTTCAGTATAGTCTTCCATAGGGTGATGGTCTTCTAGGTCTTTAATCTATACATCACCTACATTATCTGTACGGTTGGAGAGGGTCAATGCCCTACTCATAGTGATGGTTATCATCTAAGATTAACAATAATTCAAGAGATTCATAAATTCAAGAGATTCATAAAAGTAATGTAAGGGTTCTGATACGTCCCGTACTCCACTAATACGAGGATATCAACATGCGCAAACAACCTACATGAGATGCATGCCTAGCAAAGCGTGTGTAACTCATCATACATAATGATTATTATAATGTGGAATACGATTCATGGAAAACCCGGATCGCCTTGCATTCTCACACTACGAAGATTCACCGGCATGTCTAATGCTACCGTGGATTTAAGTAAACACCTCAAGGTGCACAACACATGAGTCGGATGAATTACGTGACATGGTTTGTTTATGGAGCAACTATTTATAACATCTAATCCCAGAAGTGATGTAACACGCATTGCGATTTACTTACATCGATTTGTGCACCACTACCTAAAAACCCATAAAATTACATGACGACCAAGAGGGTCTCTACCTAGAGTGCATTACGTTCATGATAAAATATTTGAATCACTAGTTATGATACATCTTAACACATCACTTGCACTTATAGAGAATATAAACTGAATCATGGGGGTTCTGGAATATCAAGACACATGCCCAAGCCTTAAAGATAAATAACACAAGGCTTAAAAAGAAGAGAGTAGCAGTGGCTAACTCAATATAGAGGAGAGTGGAAATGGCCAACTCAATAAAGAGGAGAGTAGCAATGTCTAACTCAACACATGGGAGAGTGGTAATGGCCAACTCAATAATAAGAAGAGCGGCAATAGCCAACTCAATAATAAGAAGAGCGGCAATAGCCAACTCAATAAATAGAGGAGTGGCAATGGTTGACTCAATAAATAGAAGAGTAGCAAGGGCTAACTCAATAAATTGATATAGGCAAGGGCAAGGCTTGTATCCATTGCCTTAGGTAAATTCATGAAGATCACGCGTAATATCATAGTTCTCAAAGGGTAAATAAATGATGGTAAGATCAATCATTGAAAGGATAACTCTCAGTAATATGTAAACATGAAAAGGCATGATAATGCACATTAATTAAATCAAAGTAAGCTTAAAGGATAAAGCCCTCACTTTTTAAATTGAATCGTTCTCACTCGAGGCTAGATGTCCATGTATACAACTTAATCATCAAACTTTATCCGAACTCGACTGTAACTCAATGAGTCACAACACAATGTCTCCTCTCTCTTTCTTTCTCTCTCTCTTTTCTTCTTCTCTTCTCTTCTTTCTTTCTTTCTTTTCTTGTCTTTCTCCTTCTTTTTCTTTTCTTTTCTTTTCTTTCTTCTTCTTTTCCTTTCTCTTTCTTCTTCTTTTCCTTTCTCTTTCTCTTTCTTTCTTTCTTTCTTTCCCTTTCTCCTCTTTTTTGCTTAACATATCTTCCAGCGAATAGGGAGGGGGTTTTATATATCGCTTGTGGATTCTAGGAGGTTCTTACATAATCGGGAGGATGCGTGCATGGATGGTTGCGCAGGCTGGAGTTGGGTCGGATCTGGATGTCCCACCTTGATTGGATTACCCCACTGCATTATGCAGTAACGTCTGTTCATGGAGGAGTGGGGAGACTGGTCTGATGCACTTCGTGCGCCCTCATGATTGGATGCTAAAACGTGAGGATCAGCGTCCTCTCCAGGCTGGATTGCGGATGTAATGCTCGCACCTTTCGTGAACTTCCAGTGAATCCGGGAATCCCAGTGAGGCAAGGCCCTTTTTCAAAACTTCCAACACCTATGGGAGGATCGAGACCCCTTCTCCTTTATTTTGGATGGTTCAGGATCAGGATCTAGTCTTCTTACGAATGAGAACTGCGGAGGCTTTGTGGATGAATTTCCCGAGATTGTGAATTGCGTAAGGGAAAATAGTGGAGTGCTGCATTCTTTTTCCTTTCTGCTCCCTTCGTCCAACGTAGCTTGGGTCAGAATTGTCAGTCCTTGGTTTTAGATGACCCAGATTGACTCAGGTGTCCTTCGTTAGGATCTCCTATGCAAAGGAAGTCAGATCTGTTTTGGCATCCTTTTCTTGTAGAAGAGTTCTAGCCAAGGTTTCGTCCAGTTTTCTTGATCTGTTTGAGAGGGAAAACCCTAGGGTTTGGTTGTTTTGACCTTCCAACCATGATGAATGGTTCAAATCATCCGTGCGAGTGATGATGGTGGCCCAAGATCATCATAGTGGCAAATGGATGAACGAAATCCACTTCATTTTCTCCTTTTGCAATTTTTTCAGGTCAAACAAAAACCTTGTTTGACTCGACTTCTTGCTCGGTGCACTACTGGTGTACACATGTTGTGCACACACACTACAAGTGGGCCTTCATACTTCACTTTTTGGTCGATATGCTGAGGTATCCAAGTCGTTCATATAACTAGGAATACCCTACTATGTCCACATACTGGCCTTTCTCACTCGATGGAGCTCAAAAATCAATGGTTGAGGGCTGATTTCCCAATTGGGCCAGTATTATAGTGATCCAATAGCTGAAAGTCAACATGTATTGTTAATCTATGATAATTAGGCCTAGTGTAAGGTTTCACATGAACTGGATCCAGGGAACCATGTAATTTGAATTTAGGGGTCTAGGTTATTGGTATTTTCATAATTATTGTTGGCATGGGAGTTTTGTGAAATCCAAGGGTTCTACATGATTGTAGGCATGTTTCTAAGTAATTCTTGTAAAAGAAGTTATGTCTAAATTATTATGGATGAAGGGTTATTCTCCAATTCATTTGAGGGAGGGTATACACATAAAATCACATGATGGATTGTCTTGTCTCAAAATCAACGGTCAGATTACTTGATCTATGAACGAAGGTTATTCCCAATGGTTAGATTCGTGTCAGGGAATAAATGTAAGGCTAGATAGTTAGATTGGTGTCGTACACGTAGGTATTACGTTAAATTTCCTGGTAACATTCAAGAATTTTCAATACTTAGGTATTGAAAAGTTCGGGGTATTACAGAGACACTCCAATTGGGGTTTTAAAGGCAGTGCAGTAGGCTCATAAGGCATCGGTCAACCGAATTGACTAATCATTGCGATCAGGGTTAACCGTCTTTTCCAGAATGTGTTTAATTTCCTTATTGGAAATCTCAGCTTGCCCACTTATGTGCGAATGGTATAGAGTGCTCACCTTATGAGAGATGTCATATTTCTTCATTAAGTTCTCAAATGGCCTATTACAAAGTGTGAATCTCCATCACTAATGATGGCCCGAGGTGTTTCGAACCGGGAAAGGATGTTTTCTTTTAAGAATCTAATGACCGTTCGATGTCATTATTTCGGCACAGGATCGCTTCGACCCATTTAGTGACATAGTCTACTATTAGTAAAACGTACAAATTCCCAAAGGATTGGGGAAATGGTCCCATAAAATCGATGTCAAAACAATCAAATACTTCAATCATTAGAACGAGATTCAAAGGCATCATATTTTGAAGGGACAATGCTCCCAATTTCTGACAATACTCACAAGCTTTGTAAAACTCATGAGTATCTTTGAACATAGTGGGCCAACGGAAGCCGCACTATAGAATTTTTGTCATGGCCCAAACTCGGGAACCGGGCTCATAGAATTCCCGGCCATCGAATTCAAAGCTGATAGCTTCCATAGTACTCATTCTCGGATCCTAACTTCCATAGCCAGGTTCCGATACTAGGATCCCACCAGGAGAATTTTCATGGTGATTTTTTTTTTTGTAAAGGAGCATAACCACAAGTATACCTAAGTCACAAACATCATCACCACATATCCACTAATATAATCTTTGAGTACAGTGTTGAAAGGAAAATACACGATATTAAAAAACTTCAAAAGATAGGGCACATGCTCCTGCCTCAATGCTTTGTTGTCTAGCATAACCTGCATGTAACGAACATGCATAAGCTTACTATGAAGCTTAGAGAGTGCGTGTGTGTGTGCAATGCATGTGCCAAACATACAAATATCAGAGTAAACTGACACGTCCATAAATGATGTTAGTCATACCAAGGGTATGCAATGCAAGGCCTATGTGGTTGAATATCATATACTAGAGATGTAGCACAAACATGTTGATCCTCAACTAGTCCACACATCAGAACAGTTCGTCGCTAGAAATATCACCGGGGTCCAGTACACTCCAACACTGGTTGCTGCCATATCGCACACATGACCAAGCGAGTGGAAGAGACCTCACTATCCACCTTACTATTGGTATGCCAATGCCTACCCAGCTCGTTGATAGTGGACCCATTTATGAGCTGGTCAAACTCAACCTAGCTTACAGCCCCCTACCCTTGGGCAGATAAGGTCACACCCTTTTTCAACTGACCATAACACAATGAGAGACGCGGCTTACTGGTATTCGGCACTCGGGTGCTCATGTTATCTACTCGGTCTCAACGTTGAAGCATCCTAATGGTACCATAATGGTTTAGGGACTTTCACCCAAGGACATCCAAAGTGCCCTAATGTTATAACAGATATTTCCAGTGCCCAACAAACCACGATGAAGTTGTGGTTGCAACATAGTAACCATGCGATATGTGGCATAAGAAGACAATGCAGAATGCAACTATGCATGCAAACATGAGCTGACATGCCCGTGTAAATCTTCAAAGAGCACCATAAAACTACAAGATTACCGTTAATTGGTAATGAAGTGCATGACAACTACAGATGACATAGTCCGATATGATACAAGATAATCAGACGAGCCAAGCATACATGATGCAATGAGTGAAGTGTATAGTATGAGTGATGATATGTGGTCAATATATCATGAAGGAAAGGGTACAATCTAGTCCAACCTTTTTGAGATAAGGTTAATATGATAAGACAGATATGAATGGTCGAGTCATAGTGCGGGGTGTCGCTAGCTAGGGAATCTCACACCAAGGGTTATAAGACATGCTAGACTATTCCTACATGCAATGTAAGCCAGGATGATAAGCTCCTATCCTCGAATAGTCCCATACCTATTGGAGAGGTTCGCGATGGAGGGCACATGAATTAAATTTGCACGACTACATCTCGAATGTTATATGAATGTGTTTATGCCCTAGCGGTCCCCAACTGTCAATGGGTGAATCGGGATGCATATTCATCACATATGCAGGATGCTCGTCAAAGCATATAGTATATAGATGGCAAGAAATTATTTCAGACAATACTACATGTGGCAACAGGCTATACTAAAAAGCAGCATAAAGAAAGATTCACATATAACATAAGCATACATAAATGAGGTAGGGCCATAAATGGGTGGGTATAAAACAACATAAAAGGTCCAATAATCAGACGGTGTGGATCATACCTCAACGCTAGGACCTAAAGGAAGGGAATGGTAGGATACACTGCTGACACATCGAAGGTAAGCCCTATTTAGATACAAGGATAGTATACACACAATCATCCTGGAGCCTATGGTCCAATAATCAATACGAGATACACACATCATACGACAGTTCATAAGATGGTTGACATGGATAGAAGACACATACCATCGGATGGACTCCAAAACAGATAAACAACATGACAGTGAGACATAAATGATAGGGTAGTTTTAAGATAGATGGACAGCATGATGAGGTCCGAAGAAGGACGATAAATCTAACCTATACATCAAGATAGTCTCCACATAGTGGATGGCCTAGATGACATACTAACGTTAAGGATGGACTGCACACTTGTCCCAAAAGGTAAATGGATGGTGTGAATGAGATACACTTGACACTATGATCCTCATAGCTAGGTGCAAGGGTATGACACACCTCATGGGGTGAGTCAACAAGGCAAGTTAACATGGTGAGTTTACAGGGTGAACAAGGTGGGTTAACAAGTTGAGTTAACAAGGTGAATTTACCTATAACAGGTGGGCTTCCTCAACCTCTTTTTCATGTAATGAACTGGGAGAACCGATACTTACACAAGGTGGGCCCCTAAGATTCTGGCTAAGCTTTATTCGATGGATTCCATGCATCTAGGACTACATGACCTTTCAAACAGATTGGGTAGCCAACTCAACATCAAAGTGGGACATTCTAATAGGATGGATGGTAATTAAACATTACCAAGGGCCTATGAAAAGGTTTCAATGGTGGACACTTAATGGTTGCTGTTGGGTGTGGTGCACTAAGCTTGGATCTGACTCACATGGGGCAAACACATGTATCTAGGTGGGCCACACAACGGTCAGATGGCCAAGCGAAAACATGCAGCAAGCATCATGTTGGGTCCATACTTGGATAGCATAGATACAAACTATGTACTATCTACTATGTATACTATGTACATCTAAGTGGGTCCAAAGCGTGGACGGTTCAGACCAAGCCCAAAATCAAGGCGGTCCCAAGGGACAACTAGAACATGTGCAAATACCATGGTGGGCCATGAGAAACATGGATAACACATGCATATCAAGGTGGACCCAGGGGTTGGGGATGACATTACGAGCCATGATGGAAGGCACATGCATCACGTGGGCCCAACAGTTTGGGACCAAATCCAATATGGTGTATTCCCTCTAAACATGAGGAAAGGCAAAGAAAACACTATGGTGAGATCCTCAAACTACACATGTGAGACCCACCCACATCTGTGTGACCCTATGAACAAGTAAGATGGCAAATAAATATTACAGAAGGGGCCTTAAGAAGGTTCAACGGTAGGTGTCTAACCACCACTATTTTTGTGGTGTGGTGCACCTAAAATTTGGATCTTCCTAGTTGGTGGGCCTGTCCAGACCTATCCAGGAAATGATCGGCCTGGATAGGTCATCTGCCTTACCATGAGGGCCCAAAGGAGATTTTAATGGTGGACATTTAACACCCACTGATTCCTGATGTGTGTCCCACTAGAGCTATGAATCACCCATGCAATAAAATGAATTGGGAAAACTGATGGATAGGTGTGAGGGCCCCACACGACACATGTAGGCCCCACAAAAGATGGCTAACATAGATATACCATTCATATAACAAAGTGAGACCGCTGCCAGCTGAACAACCCACCTATACTGGCTTGGTAAAACACGTCCATCAAAGTGTACCCCACCTGGGGAAGGTCCACCAGGGGGTGGGACCTATCCTGGGTGAGCCCAACAGTGAGTGGACCAATTGAATAAACCATATACATCAAGGATGGCCCAATGGCTACTAGAACAGGGTCCACCAGGGGTGGATCTGCCTAGATTTTGGGCCTCTGCCATGGGCAACATGGGTGAAATACATACATCATGGTGGGTCCCACAGGGATGCGCTGTAAGGCCTATATCCTAGACCATACCATTCCTTAGACTTCCGCGATCCTCCCCGACGATTTTCGGCAACCTGTGACCTTTAGACAACGTTTATGCATGACCCTGAGTGGCATCCCGTAGATCTGAGTTGGCTCGACTCAAAACTTGTACCCTAGTGACCGCACCGTTGCTGCGGTTCTAACGCCGTGTCTTGCGCACCGATGTGATACCTAGGCCAGGAGTTGTAGGCCCGCATTTATTTCAAAGAAAACGTCGCGCGTTGTGAATCCCAAGAGAATCTCTACCATCTATCACATCAATCAATCAATCACAAGTCAAGTATACAACCCATCCCTCTCTTACACAAGCCATCCCCAAAGTCAACTCTCTCTCTCTCCACCCATCCATTTCTTACATAACCCATCCCTTTCTTACATACACACCCATCTCTCTCTTACACCACCATCCCTCTCTCCCATCCATCACTCCATCCCATCTCATTCTCCACCATTTTTCCAAGCTTCCATGAGAGAAAATCCCAAGGAGAGAAAAGAGAACCCAAGATCAAGGCCCACTTTCCTACCCCCTCATCTCTCATCCTAGCCCTTCAATCTTCATCATCCTCCATCAAAATCAAAGCTAAAGAGTTTAGAAGTCCAAGGAGCTAAAGAAGAAGACCATCGGTGGGTGTTTTATAGGCTTAGATTTTATTATTTTAATGATGGGACAAGTGGGGCCTACCGATTGATGGTATGGATCTCACTTTGGACCCTAAGTGTGGCCGATGGCCCACCATGATTCATATGTTCATCTCATGATGGGGCCATTCTCCATGGACCCCATCATGATGTTTACTTTCCTAGTTTGTAAAGGATCATCTAGACCTTACATTTTGGTGGAGAAGGGATCTCCACCGTTGATTTTGATTAGTGGGCCCACATGTAATGGGACCCACTTGATGTATGTTGTAATGCATGGAAGGGAGGGCCAATAGTGCTGGGGTCCCTCTATCGTACGCCGTCTCTCTCTCTCTCTATATATATATTTTTCCTATTGAGGTCCACCTTGATGAATGGATTAGATCTGCACCATCTGTGCATAGCACGTGTGGCACAGACACGTGGAATACCACCATGATCTAAGTGTTTCACCCGTCCGTCCGGTGGCCTGGACCGACCGTCCAGTGGATGGGCCTGGATGTAGGGAGAATACAAATATCAGTTTGATCCAAACAGGGTGGGCCACGCTGACGTGGACCCCTCCAGTACCTATGTTCCATCCAGACCGTCCGTCAGACGGACGTCCAGATATGCTAAACGATTAGCAAACCTCTATAAAAAAGATAATAAAATAATAATATAAATAAATTAATATATATATGATATGATATAATATATATATATGTGTGTGTGTGTGTATATGTGGTGGGCCCCACGTGGGACCCACCTGCTGTGAAGATTGGCTGGTGTATGTTTACAGCAGCTATATAGCTGTTGTACTAATGTCAGCAAGTTCTGTGGGTGAGATCGTGAGGATGTGTTATATATCAACCGTCCATCCACCGTCCATTAGTCTGGACGGTGGGGACCACCTTGATGTGTATTTTATCCCACCATCCATCTGGACGGTGGGGACCTCCAGCTAAATAGCTGCTGAATGGACGTCAGCAACCTCAGTGGGTCTGATAATGGAGTATGTGTTTTATCCAATCATTCATTTTCTTGGGACCTACGTGCTGCAAGTGTTTTACCCACACGTGTGAGTCCCACCTTGATGTGTTGTATATATCCACACCATTCATGTGCATGGGACGGTGGGCCCTGATGTATGTGGCCTACCATGGTGTATGTATTACATCCACGCCATCCAGCTGATGGACGTGGGGTCCACCGTGATGTAAGTGTTTTATCCACTCTGTCCAATTCATGAACGTGGACCCCACACATGATGTATGTGTTTCATATCCACACCATGCAACCGGGGGACTCATGTGATGTATGTATTTGGTACCCACACTGTCTAAACTGTCTGGACGGTGGAAGCCACCGTGGTATATGTGTTTTAACCTCATCGTTCATCTATTGGGGTGGGCCACCTGCTGTACTATAGGGCTCACCTACTGGCTGTGAAGGGCCCGTTATTGTCACCCCCCAAACTTGGAAATCGGGCTCACAAAATTCCTGATCGCTAAATCCGGTGCCGATAGCCTCCATAGTCCCCGCTCTCGGCTCTCAGCGCCTATACGCTAGATTCCGATCCTGGGATCCTATGAGGATTTTCCAATGTACATTTATTCCGTAAGAAGCATAACACAAGTATACCCAAATCACAAAGACAACATCATCATCACATATCCACTAATATAAACATTTGAATACAATGCTGAAAGGGAAATACATATTTCGAAATCAGAGCTCTAGGAGTCTGCTGCATGCTTCAAGCTCAACGCTACTGCAACCTAACGTCACCTGCACGCATCTATTGTGCATAAGCTTATAAAAAGCTTAGAGGATGGTAGAAGTGTGTGCACAAGGTAAGTGTCAGGTATGCAATACAATGCCATAAATCATATAATATCGGAATAAATAGAAATACCGACAAGATCATGAATCATACGATATCAGAGTAAGTGGAAATATACTAGTAAGTCCATGAGTGCCATTAGCCGTACCAAGGCTATGCGATGCAAGGCATGAATGCTAATGGCCATATCAATGTAGAAACATGACAACCCCAAAATGTTAAATGCTGCGGATGCAATGCAATATGCAGTGCAAATGAAATGACCAAGCTAAAGTGAAGTCGGGATGATAGTACATAGTATCGCAGGCTTGGGGTCCATCACAAGGGACTTCTATCCAAACCAGTCCCATACCTAAATTTGGATAGCCAGACTCAAGATGGTAAACCCCTGACCTCAGGTTAGTCACACGCCCCAACCGAAATCCTTGCCATTACGAAGGTACACAACAATTAGTTGTACACCACCAGCCCGAGTGGATAATGAATGAATGAGTATGCAAATCCTGCTCAATAAGTCCACACATCAGTATTGTACATCTTTGGGATCATCACTGGGGTCTAGTACACTCTACATGCAATTGCCGCCCACTAGATCCGCAACCATGCAAGTGGAAGAGACCTCACTATCTACCTGACTAGTAGTCAGCTAATATCTACCTGGCATGTCGATAGCGAACCCAATCACGAGCTGGTCAAACTCAGCCTAGCTATGCCCACTACCCTCAGGCGGGTAAGGCCACCACCCCTTTCCAAACAACCATGACATAGTAGGAGACACGGCTTGCTAGTATTCGGCACTCGGGCGCTCATGTATCCACTTGGTCTCAATGTTGGGCCATCTCCTGGCCTCGGAGGTTTAAGGATTTTCACTCAGGGCCATCTATGGTTGCCCGATGCTAGTAACAGATTTTTGGTGTCCCATCTGGCCATCTACGACATGCGTGTAGAGGCTACAACCCTGATGTCGTTAGGGCGTACAGTAATCACGACACACAATGCAAGATGCATGAGTCATACAATCCAGTCATGCTTTAATTCTGCATATACCGTGCATCATGTGAGACAATCTCCACCTATCAGGGAGTCTCATAATAACCTACCCAATGACATATGCAATGGTCAACCACATCTCATAACAAACATGCAGATGATGCGTATGGGCATGTATCATGATGCTATGCTGTCACATACTCATAATCGGTATCGATAACCAGCACTAATAATTGACCTCGACAATCGGTCTCGATAATCAGCCTTAATAATCAACATCAACCTTGATAATCAACCTCGACAATTAACATTGACCTCGATAATTAGCATCAGCCTCAATAATCGGCCTCGACAATCGACCTCGATAATCAAAATTAGCCTTGACAATCAGAATTGACCTCGACAATTGGAATCGGCCTCGACAATCGGTCTCGACGATCGGAATCGGCCTTGACAATCGAAATCGACCTCAACAATCGGCCTTGACAATCGGAATCGGCCTCGACAATCGGCCAAAGGGAAGGTCACAATGTGGACATTTAACCATCATTGCCATTAATGTGGACATTTAACCAACATTGTTCTTAAGTAGTGGTCCACAGAAACATCATTACATACATTATAGTGAAATCACACATTACATCGGTCTGCACATTCATTGCATTAGGCCTCACTGATGGACCTCATGTACATCACAATGGGCCGTAATAAATGGGCCCCATATATGTCAAATGGGCCACAATATATGGGCTGAAAAATACATCTCATTGGGCCTTACTAAATGGGCCAAAAATACATCACAATGGGCCTTACCAAATGAGCCAAAAACACATCACAATGGGCCTCATTATATAGGCTGAAAATATATCACATTGGGCCACTCATACGGGCCTAATATCCATCACCATGGGCCACGAATATAACTCAATAGACCACATACAAGTCTCAGTAGCCTTATACAAGGGTCTCATACATCAAGCGGGCCGCATCATCAACACCATTCATCTATTTAGGGGTCTTTTTAGAGCACTACCCAAAAATGAATCACATCAGAAGATCATCTGGACCATACCACAAATAATAGTGGTGATAATGATTTCCGCCATTAAAATTCACAGGGCCCACCACAACATTTATTTTTCATCCAATCCGTTCATAAGGCCACCAAGGCCTGAATTAAAAGGAAAAATAATTTCATATTAATCCAGACCTTCTGAGATCCCAAACAGTTTCTGGAACCATAGCGACGGTGCGGTCACAAGGGTACAAGTTTCGAGTCGAGCCGACTCTGATATACGGGACACGAGTCAAGATCATGCACAAATGCTGATAACAGATTACAGGTCACCGAAATTCGACCAGGAGGACCTCGAAGGCCTAAGGAACGATACGGGTTAGGATATGGGTCTCACAATTATAATGTATTTGCTGCCCGTGTAATGAGTCCCATTGTGATGTATATACAGCCCATGTAATGAGGCCCATTGTGATGTATTTGCGACCCATGTAATGAGGCCCTTTGTGATGTATGAGTGACCCATGTAATGAGGCCCATTATGATGTATGTGCGGCCATGTAATGAGGCCCAATGTGATGTATATATGGCCCATGTGATACGGCCCATTATGATGCATATGTGGCCCACGAGTGAGGCCCGATTGTTGTATATGAGGCCCATGTGATGTGGCCCACTGTGATGTATATGAGGCCCATGCGATGTGGCCCATTGCATTGTCTAAGGCCCATGCGATGCAGCCCACTTGATGTATATAAGGCCCACGCGATGCGGCCCATTGCGTTGTGTAAGACCCATTATAATGAGCATGTGGCCTGTCTTTAAAGCCCATTGTGAAGTACATGAGGCCCATGGGATGTGGCCCATTATGATGTATATGTGGTCCATGAGTGAGGCCCATGTGATGCGACCCATTGTGATGTGATGTGGCCCATTGTGATGAGTGAGGCTTATATGATACAGCCCATTGTGATGTATATTAGGCCCATGTGGTGTGGCCCATTGTGATGTGTATTACACACATGTGATGCAGCCCATTTTGATGCATTTGAGGCCCAATGTGATCTATATGAGGCCCATGAGTGAGGCCCAATGCGATGTATATAAAACCCTTGTGTGAGGCCCAAAGTGATGTATATAAGGCCCATTGTGATGTGTGATTCCACCAAGATGTATGTAATGATGTTTATGATGCCCATCCATGTTCTTGGTTAATATTAAACGGCCATGCTTTGGGAGCAATGATGGTTTAATGTCCACGTTGTATGAGCAATGATGGTTAGATGTCCGCATTATAACTCTCCTTAGGGCCCGTTGTTAGGCCCATTCTCATCTCCCCTTAATGGGCTAACCAAAACCATTGGGCCCCCATTGATGATTATATTTTCCATCTTTCCCTTGATTAGGCTATCCTAATTCGTTGGGCCTCCAATTGATAATGATGCTTTCCACCATACTCTGTAGGACCACCTAAGCCTTGGAGCCCATCTTGTATTCGTACCGAGCCTTCCATAGGGAATGTGGCCCACCTTGTGCTTATTGGGCCCTTAGGAAGCCTAGATTGCTACGTGATGGAACGTGCAATGAAGCCCACTCCTTATTCTTAGGCCCATTCTTGATAGAAGTAGGTTGTCTAGGCCCATCCTTAATATGAGGAGAGAACATCAACATTGTAGATGGAAAGATCGATGGTATCAGGTTTGGTATACCCACTATTGAGGACTGATCCTTATGTTATGGATTAGATCTGCTGTCCCATCTGGCCATCCTCATGTTATCGAATATGACTATGATTGGTATACACACTGAGTATGTGTTAGCATAACATTATGATTGTATGAGGCCCATTATGACTATATGAGGCCCATTGCGATTGTATAAGGCCCATTGTGTGATTATATGAGGCCCATTGTGATTGTTTGAAACCCCTTGTATGTGCGAGGCCCAATTGTGATGTGTGAGACCCACCATGTGTATGTGATTGTGTGCACACCACTCATCCATTATTATGGGTCATGGGATGCCTTATACAGGCTCACCATGATGTATGTGATTATAATCATGCTTAGTATACTTCATGATACATGTCCATACGCATCATTCGTATGCTTGTTATGAGAAATGATTGAACATAGCATGTGCCATTGGGCTGATTGTTTATGGGACTCCCCGAGAGATGGAGTTGCCGTTTGATGCATGACTAGATGGTATGGCCCATGCATCTCTCATTTTGTGACATGATCATTTGGCGCTTTAGTGATATCAAGGCTATGGCCTCCACAAGCATATCATGGATGGCCAGATGGGACACCAAAAATGTTTGGTTTGAGCATATAAGTACTTTAGATGTCTATGGGTGAAAGTCCCTAAACTCCCATGGCCAGGAGATGCTCCAATGTCTAAACTGAGTGGAAGACATGAGCACTAAGTGCCAAATACTAGGAGGTCGCTCTTCCCGCTATGTCGTGGTCAATTGAGAGGGGGTGTGGGCGTTTCCACCCAAGTGAGAGGGTTGTAAGTTAGGCTGAGTTTGACCAGCTCACAAATGGGTCCACTATCGACGGGCCGAGCCGATATTGGCAGGTGAGTAGTGAGGTCTTTTTCACTCGCTGGGTTGCGCGACCGACAATGGCAGTAGCCAACTTGGACTGTACTAGACCCCGGTGATGATCCCAGAGATGTACGATACTAATATTAATTCATTCATTCACTATCCACTCGGGCTGGTGGTGCGCAACTAATTGTTGTGTACCTTCGCAATGGTCAGGATTTCAGTTGGGGCATGTGACTAACCTGAGATCAGGAGTTTACCACATTAAGTCTGGCTATCCAAATTTAGGTATGGGACTGGTTTGGATAAAAATCCCTTGTGATGGAACCTATAGCCTGCGATACCACGTATTATCAGCCCAACTTCACACTCTAGCTTAGTCATTTCATTCACACCACATATTGCATTACATCCTCAGCACATAGCATTTGGTTTGCTATGTTTCTACATTTATATGGCCTAGATGAGGTTGATAATATTCGTGGACTCGTCAGGATTTACATATTGCATTGTATCCTCAGTATATGATATTTGGCTTACTATGTCTCCACATTGCATAGCTAAGCTACATTGTTTCCTCAGCATATGATATTGGCTTATTATGTTTTTACATCGCATAGCCGGATAAGGCTGATAGTATTTATAGACTTACCAGCATGTTTCCGTATTGCTCTAATATTGCATTCTTGGCACTTACCTTGCGCACACACTTACACCTCCCTCTAAGCTTTCTATAAGCTTATACATGATAGATGCATGCAAGTGGTCTTAGATCGCAGCAACGTTGAGCTTGGAGTGTGCAACGGACTTCTGGATATCCCGGTATCATTATTATATTTTATGTATTGTACCTTAAAGTTTTTTTATCATAGTGGACTTTGTGATGGTGTCTTGGTTATTGTTCATGGGATATGCTTATAGTTATGCTTATTATGAATCAAATTCATGTTAAAAATCCTCCTTGTAGGATCCCAGGATCGAAATATGGCGTATGGGCACTAGGAGCCGAGAATGGGGTACTACGAAGGCTGTCGGCACCGGATTTGGCGATTGAAAATTCTGTGAGCCCGGTTTTCATGTTTGGGGCGTGACATGTGGCCCACCTGGGAAGTGAGCCCACCCCAAGTGGCCCCAAAACAGATGGCCATCGTGGATAAAACACAAACATCAAGGCGTGCTCTTCCAACCAGATAGACCCCCTTAAGGGTAAATCCGTCTTCCCCTTTTCTTTTTTTTTTCTTTTTTTTATCCTTAACTGATCTGATAAAAATAGATGGTTGGTACAGATACAATACATATACATCTAGGTGGGGTCCACGTGCGTGGCCTACTAAGCTTTGAGATCAAATTGATATTTGCATTTTCCCTTCAATCGGGCCTGTGTGATCGATCGGTCACACAGGCCCCGAAATGGGTAGCAAGGTGGGTCCACTTCGTGGATGGCATGGACAAACTACGTACATCACGGTTGCCATTCAGCAAGGGAGAGAGAAAGAGACGTGAAATGGGAGGGCCCCACCACTATGAGCCCCCTCTGCGACGGAAGCACGACATGGGTATACAACACATACATCGAGTTGGGTCCCATCCCCATTAAAATAAAGGTCTACGTGACCTTTGACAAGTTGGATATCAAATAAAAATTATGGTGGGGTCCATGGTTAATGGCCCCTCATGGATGAAGCATACATCATGGTAGACCATCGGTCACACCTTGGGTCCCAAGTAGGATCCATACCATCAACCAGTGGGCCCCGCTTGAGCCCTAGGTCAATTTTAACACCTAATTCATATGGGACATGTACACCCACCTTTCCTTCTCTTCTTTGGCTCCTTGGACTCCTCTCCTCTTAAGATAGCTCTTTAAGGGAGGATGATGAGGTTTGGATGGTTGGATGGAGAGTTTTGGTGGTGGGAAGATGGTTCCTCTCCTTAGTTTTCTTTCTCTCCTTTATCTTTTTTTTCTTTTGTTGCTTGAAAGATGGAGGGAGAATGAGAGGGAACGAGAGAGGGATTGAAGTTGTAAGGATGGAAGGCATGGGGGGTTATGGGTGAGGAATGTGGCTTGTTGACTTTATGAGCATGAGGTGATATGGGGCATGGGTAGCATTACATTGTTGCCATGAAAGGTATGGGAAAGGTATGGGCTTTGTTAACCAGGTGGAAAGAGAGGTATGGGTTTAAGGCATGGTAGAGATTTCATTCTCTCAACTAGGAATCTTCCTAAAATCGGTGCACATGTTGCGCGCGGTGTTTCCTCGATTCACTCTCAAGCCCACAACTCCTATTCTAGGTATCGCATTAGGGTGCAAGATGTGGCATTGGAACCAAGGCGATGGTGCGATCGTGAGGGTATAGCTTTCGAGCTGAGTCGACTCGAGTTTTCAGGGTGTGCACAAAGGTCATGTGCATTCACTTTCTTTAGGTCGTGGGTCACCGGAATTCGATGGAAGGATACTCTATAAGAATATGGGTTTTACAATTTTGGTCGTGGTCTTTTTAGCAAAAAAGTGACCACCATAAGCTTGAGAGTGACAGAAGGAGATGATACTTTGGTGTTCATTGTCTAGCACACATCTTCTTAGAATTTGATCTGGGCAATATTTGAATAAATATGGGTCATCCCAGAAGAATTTACGAACCTCGACTAAGATTTTTTTTCTTATCTTGCGTAGTCTAATGAGTCAGCATGAAACCTGTAGCAAGATAATTTGCAATATTAGCAAAACAAGGTAAATGAGAGAGTTTAAACAGTTGTTCATCAAGGAACATGTCGTTTATAGGTATCATCTCAAGGGAATCAGGGAGATCAAGTCTGGAAAGATGGTCAGCCACTACGTTCTCTACTCCCTTTTTGTCTAGTATTTCTAAATTAAATTTCTGGAGTAGGAGGATCCATCTTATCAGGTGGGGCTTAGCATCATTCTTAGAAAAAAGGTACTTGAGTGTCGCATGATCAGTGTAAATGATGATCTTAGATCTGATCAAGTAGGACCTAAATTTATCTAAAGTGAATACTACGGCTAAGAGTTCCTTCTTTGTAGTGAAGTAATTCACTTGGGTAGAATTTAAAGTTCTACTTGCATAGTGAATAACATAGGGCTTCTTTTCGTTTCTCTAGTCTAACACTGCCCCAATAATATAGTTAGACGCATCACACATAATCTCAAAAGGTATGCTCCAATCGAGTAGCTGCATGATAGGTGCGGTAGTTAACATGCCCTTGAGCTTAGTGAAAGCTTCCTGGCATTACTCAGTCCACTCGTATGGTACATCCTTTTAAAGTAGATTGCATAAGGGACAAGAGAGGTGACTAAAGTCGTTTATGAATTATCTGTAAAAGCTGGCATGTCCTAAGAAGGATCACACGTCTCGTATGCTCTTAGGTGGAGGTAGGTTAGAGATAAGGTCAATTTTAGCCTTGTTTACCTCAATTCCCTTGGACAAGACTATATGTCCAAGAACTATTCCCTTAAAAACCATGAAATGGTACTTCTCCCAATTTAGTACCAAATTCTTTTCATCACATCACTTCAGCACACTTTTCAGATTTTTCAAACACTCACTGAAGGATGGACCAAATATAAAGAAGTCGTCCATGAAGACCTTTAAATATTTTCCCACCATGTCGGAAAATATACTCAACATGCATCGCTGAAAAGTGGCAGAAGCATTACATAGTCCGAATGGCATCCTTTAGTAAGTCAGGGTGTGATAAGGACATTTGAACATTGTCTCTTCCTGATCTTCAAGGGTCATCTCTATCTGATTGTAGCCCGAATATTCATCAAGGAAGCAATAGTAAGAGTGACAAGGTAGCCTTTCTAAAATTTGATCAATGAAGGGCAAATGAAAGTGATCCTTCCTCATGACGGTATTCAATTTCTTGTAGTCAATGCACACTCTCCAACCAGGAGTAACTCTAGCTGGCACGAGTTCATTATTGGCATTGGCTATGATGGTGATTCCAGACTTCTTAGGAACCACCTGAGTTGGACTCACCCATTGGTTGTTGGGTATGGTGTATATAATACCCACATCCAACAACTTAAGTACCTCAGCCTTAACCACTTCCTTCATGTTTGGATTTAATCTATGTTGTGGTTGTCGGGAGGTCTTCATATTATCCTCAAGATGAATGTGATGAGTACAAATCAAAGGGTCAATTCCCTTGAGGTCTGTAATCGATCGTCCAAGGGCTCCTTTATGCTCAATGAGAGTTGAGATAAGCATACGCTCCTATTCTTTCTCAAGGTGGAAAGAAATTATGACTAAGTATGTCTCATCTTGACATAAATAAACATATTTAAAATCGAAGGGTAATGGTTTTAGGTCAAGTTTCAGTGCTTTGAGGCTAGACGGTAGATGCACAACATTAGTTTGGGGTAATTTTTTAAATTGTGGCCTTCATCGGTTCACTTCAAGTATCAGTGTAGCATCAAGCAAGGCATTCATCTCCCTAATCATGTCATAATCCAAATCAGGGGAGTGGGCCAAGCACGTCTCTAGAAGGTCAGAAGATAAGGTCATCAGAGCTCTATCTTCCACGAAAGAGTCTATCATATTAATGTCGTGGGACTCATCATCATCCTCTACCTGTTTGCTCATGTTGAAAAAGATATTGAGGTCCAATGTCATATTTCTAAAGACAAATTCATGACCCCATTCCTACAATTGATGATAGCATTGGATGTAGCAAAGAACGGGTGGCCAAGTATGACAGGGATTTGAGTGCTTATGTCTGCGATGGGCTGAGTATCCAGGATGATAAAATCCACTGGATAGTAGAATTTATCAACTTGGACTAATACATCCTCAATCATCCCTCTTGGTACTTGAACTGAGCGATCAGCAAGTTCTAATGTGGTTCGGGTGGGTTTTAACTCACCTAGACCCAGTTGTTTGTAGACCGAGTAAGGGATCAGATTTACGCTTGCCCCAAGTCAAGAAGTGCGTTCTCAATTTGGTGGTTCCCAATTATACAAGTGATAGTTGGGCTACTTGGATCTTTATATTTTTGTGGCACATTTTGCTTGAGGATGACACTCACTTTTTTTGTTAGGAATTTTTTTTTATACTTTGCCGCCTCTTAGTTGTGCATAGGTCTTTCAGAAATTTGGCATATGAAGGAATTTATTTTACAACATCCAAAAGAGGGATGTTGACCTTCATTTGTTTTAACACCTCTAGAATATCCTGTGAATTGGTTAGAGGTTTTGGTGCAAACAACTGCTGAGGGATTGGAGCAATTGGCTTGCTTAGAGGTTTTGGTTCTAATTCACGTGGAGTAGTGCTAGGTCTATCATCTGTGTCTTCTTCTGGGTCCTTAGACTTTCAGCCCTTACCAGAATAGATTTGTCAATTGTTTTTCCACTCTTAAGAGTGGTGATAGACTTGGCTTACTCCATTAGGTTTGAAGAGCTTGGTTCACTAACTCCGTATTACGGTTTAGGATTGGGGATAGGTTGAGCTGGGAGGATCCCTTTCTCCATAATCGCAACGTGTGAGTCTATCTTTTGTATAGCCTTTGTAAGTTCTTGTAAGGCTTGGAGAGTACTTTGTTAGATGAGCACTTGAGGATTTTGAACCAATTCCTCTTGAGGTTTCCCTTGATTTAAGAATTGGTTAGGGATTCCTTGAGGAGTAGCAGTCTGTCCATTCCTGCAACTGAAGTTTGGATGATTTCTCCAACTTGAATTGTATGTGTTTGAAGTGGGTCCTTTAAAAGGCCTTTGGTAGTTATTCATGGCATTCGATTTCTCATTTAATATTTCTTGAAAAATAGGTATTGTTGGAAAATTTTCAGTTGTACGAACATTGCAAGCACAAATACCGCAAACTTCCTTAGCCTTATCCTTCTTAAGTTCCATGGCTTCTAGTTTCCTTGTGAGACTGGCCAATTTAGCATTTATATCGTCTTCCTCTTTCAATAAGTATATTTCGCCATTATCCTTTGATTGAGTAGGCTTAGAAGTGGTGTTAGGTCTTGGGGAGATGTCTCATGATTATGCGGTTTCAGCGGGTTTCTCAAAGTAATCCCACACATCATCGACATCTTTATTCATGAATTCCCCATTGCACATCGTCTCGACAAATTAGCACATGGAAGATGTTAGGCCTTTATGGAAGAAATTCATTATGTGTGTCTCAAAACCGTGTTGTGGGCATGAACTGACAAGATCCTTGAACCGCTCCCAACATTGGAAGAATGTTTCATCTTCCTTTTACGCGAAGTTCCTGATCAACTTTCTAATGGTGTTCGTTTTATAGTATGGGAAGAATTTCTTTATGAACTCTCTTATCATGTCATTCCATCTACTAATAGATCGTGGACGTAGTGAATGCAACCACGTCTTAGTGTTTTCTTTTAAGGAGAAAGGAAAGATTTTCAGCCTGATCGTGTCCTCGGACACATTAGGAAAATATAAAGTGGCTATTTCTCGTTAAACTCTTGCAAGTGTAGGTATGGACTTTCAGATTCAAGTCCATGGAACTTTGGAAGGAGTTGGATTACTCCTGGCTTGATATCGATATTTCTTGTACTTTCTGAAAAAAATCATACAGGAAGGTGTGCTCACCCCCGCCGATTGTAAATAGTCTCGTAAAGTACGAGGCGCCTGGGGGTGCATGATGCACCTCATTCTCATCCTAGGCCTCTTCAACTGGAGGTTGAGGTTGATTAATAGCCATCACTTCTATTGACTCTGAAGATCTCAAGTGGTGCCTAGTCCTATGACGGATAGGCAACCCTTTAACTAATCCTCCTTCACTCAAAAGACAGATAATGTTGTCGTGAACCCACTTGGGCATGAAACACTCTCAACTTTCAAGTACAGAATTTAACCTAAAATCTAAGAATTGAAAACTACAGCAAATCAGAAGTAAGCGGGAGAGAGTTAGAATGAAGTTACCAAATAGAGGATGCTAGGTTAGGATCCTACAAAACAGAGAACAAAGTTAGTTTCTAAAAATAAGTTCAGATAAAAAATCCTATCCTAAAAACAGAAAAATAAATCCTAATCTTAACCTAATTCTAGTATTAATTTATTTTAAAAAAATGCAGTTGTAGTCCCCAGCAACGGCGCCAAAAACTTGTTCACAACCCCAAGTGTTAGGTCACAATTTAGTAATAACTCGGTAAGACCGAGGTCGAATCCACAGGGACTAATCTTGTACGTTTATGAATTTAACTAGAACCAGAACTAGAAAAACATCTAAATCTAAATATGAAATATTAGAGAGAGTAATTCCGAATGATGTTATTGAAACTTGTGAATTTAAATATGGGAACTATGGTGCCAAGGATCCACTTGTAGCAATTGACATGTTGCCTTACTTGACTCAGGAAACACAATTGGAATCAGAGTCCTATCTTATCCAATTGGAAGAAGAGATGATCAATTCTCTGAACTTCTCACTGATCCAACCTCAATGGAAGAGAATTGTGAAGATTGGAAGGGATTTCATCACCCAACCATGCCCAGGAGACGATGGCAAACAACAGGATTTACCAATCCCACAATCTCAATTAGAAAAAGAAGATATTCAAAGTTATCGCAGCGTCTATTATAATTTGAGTCACAACAAACCATAGAAAAATGAAAATATTCTTTAAAATCAACTAGAAATCAATGAAGTTAAAAAAAAACAAGAATTAAAGCAAAGTAAACATCCCAATCACGCTAAAAGCTTCACCTCTTAGCCCTAGCTAGGAGGTTTAGTTAACTATAAACATGATTGAGCCAAAATCTCTTAAAGAAAGCATAAAAACAACTAAGGAAGAAGAAAAAAAACTCTTAGCAGCGGCTCTCCCCCCTTTTTCTCCACTCCTTAAACCCTAAAAGATACCTAGGAACATCTTAGGGACTTCTATTTATAGTTGGGAAGCTCCACCTTACGCACCAACTTGGAATTTCCGCAAACCGCCTCAAGTTATGCAATCCGCACAATGTCCACGTTATGCTTTGGTCAAACTGAAATCGAGTCTGAAGTTGAGTCCGAACTTGGAAAGGATTCTATTTCATCAGTTGCCCGATTTTGGTTGGACCAAACTTAAGTTGTCGGTCAGACTGAATTAATCCTCGGTTGAATTGAATTAACTCTTTTTAGTGCTAGAGCTTTTTGTACACTTTCGGTCGCACCAAATCCTCCCTTCGGTCAGCCCAAACTGGGTTTCGGTCGGACCGAATTAACTATCAGTTGAATTGAATTAGCTTATGAATTTCGTCGTTGGTCGCTGGACTGTTTTATACAATCGTTGAACCGAACCTATCTGTTTTCTGCTACAGATTCTGCGATCTTTTAAGTCCTTTTTTCAGCCTTTGTACTTTATTTCCTTGAATCTTTGGCATGTGAACTCTTCATTCTTAGTTTCCTAAGATCTATCTTTTTCTTTGGTGATTCTTGAGCATTAAATCTAAGCTTTTAGCATTCTTTTCAATCCAAGCTCTCAGATTCACCTTGCAACACAAACATGTATAAAATATACCATTAAGCCTTATCATGTTCACATAACTAAGATATAAATAGCAGAAAATATGCAATATTTGACACTCAACAGTATGATAATTCGCAATGTTAGCAAACCAAGGTAATTGCAAGAGTTTAAACAATTGTTTGTCAGGGAACATATCGTTTATAAGCTCAAGGGTATCAGGGAGGTCAAGTCGAGAAAGGTGATTAGCCACTGCATTTTCTACTCCCTTTTTGTCTCATATTTCTATGTCGAATTCCTAGAGTAGAAGGATCCATCTTATCAAGCAAGGCTTAGCATCCTTCTTAGAAAGAATGTACTTCGGCGCTGCATGATCAGTGTAAATGAGGATCTTGGATCCAATCAAGTAAGACCTAAATTTTCTAAAGCAAACACTACGGCTAAGAGTTCCTTCTCTGTAGTGGAATAGTTCGCTTGAGCAGAATTTAGAGTTCTACTCGCATAGTGAATAACGTAGAGCCTCTTTTCTTTTCTCTGGCCTAACACTACTCCAATCACATAGTCAAATGCATTGCACATAATCTCAAAAAGGTATGCCCTAGTCAGGTGGCTACATGATAGGTGTAGTTGTTAACATTGTTTTGAGCTTAGTGAAAGCTTCTTGGCATTGTTCAGTCCACTTGTATGGTGCATCTTTTTGAAGTAGATTACATAAAGGACGAGAGAGATGACTAAAGTCCTTAATGAATTGTCTATAGAATCCAGTGTGTCCTAAGAAGGATTGCACGTCACGTATGCTTTTGGGAGGTGATAGGTTAGAGATAAGATCGATTTTGGCCTTGTCCACCTCAATTCCCTTGGACGAAATTATATGTCCAAGAATAATTCCCTTGGGAACCATAAAATGGCACTTCTCCCAGTTCAAAACCAAATTCTTCTCCTCGCATCGCTTCAGCACATTCTTTAGATTTTGTAAACACTCACTTAAGGATGGACCAAAAATAGAGAAGTCCATGAAGACCTCTAAATATTGCTTCACCATGTCAGAAAATATACTTAGCATGCATTGCTAAAAGGTGGCATGGGCATTACACAGTTTGAATGGCATCCTTCGATAAGTAAAGGTGCCATAGGGACATGTGAATGTTGACTTTTCCTGATCTTCAAGGGCTATCTCTATCTAATTGTAACCCAAATATCCGTCAAGGAAGCAGTAGTAAGAATGACTAGCTAGCCTTTTCAAAATTTGATCAATGAAGGGCAAAGGAAAGTGATCCTTCCTTATGATGGTATTTAATTTTCTGTAGTCAATGCACATTCTCCAACCAGTAGTGACTCTAGTTGGCACGAGTTCATTGTTGGCATTGGATACGATGGTGATTCCAAACTTCTTAAGAAACACTTGACTGTCGGATATGGGGTACATATTACCCACATCTAACAACTTAAGTACCTCTCCTTTAACCACTTCCTTCATGTTTGGATTTAATCGACATTATGGTTGTTGGGAGGTTTTCGCATTATCTTTTAGATGAATGTGGTGAGTACAAATCAAAGGATCAATTCCCTTGAGATCCGCAATCGACCATCCAAGGGCTCCTTTATGCTCAATGAGAGTAGAAATAAGCATACTCTCTTATTCTTGCTCAAGGTGGGAAGAAATCACCACCGGGTATGTCTCATCTTAACCTAAGTAGACATATTTAAGATCAGTAGGCAAAGGTTTTAGGTCAAGCTTTAGTGCTTTGAGGCTAGACGGTAAAGGCACTACATCAGTTTAGGGCAATTCTTCAAATTGTGGCTTCCACCGGTTAACTTCAAGTACCGGCACAGCATCAAGCAAGACATTCATCTCCCTAATTGTGTCATCATCCAAATTGGGGGAGTGTGCCAAGCACATCTCTAGAGGATCAGAGGATAGAGTCATCAGTGCTCTATCTTTAATGAAAGAGTATATCAAATTAATATCATGGATATCATCAACATCCTTTGACTGTTTTCTTATGTTGAAAAAGACATTAAGCTACAAAATCATATTCCCGAAAGACAAATTCATAACTCCATTCCTACAATTGATAATGGCATTGAATATAGCAAGGAATAGATGACCAAGAATAATAAGGATCTGAGTGTTTATATCTATGATGGGCTGAGTATCTGGGACAATAAAGTCTACTAGATAGTAGAATTTGTCAACCTGGACCAACACAACCTCGATCATCCCTCTAGGTACATGGACTGAACGATTAGCAAGTTATAATGTGGTCCTAGTGGGTTTTAATTCACCTAGACCTAATTGTTCGTATACTGAGAAAGGAATCAAATTAACACTCGCTCCTAAGTCAAGAAGTGCGTACTCAATCTAGTGATTCCCAGTAATACAGGTGATAGTTGGGCTACCAGGATCTTTATATTTTTGTGGCACATCTTGTTTGAGGATGGCACTCACCTTTTCTATCAAAAAAAATTTATTTTGAATACTCTGCTGTCTCTTAGTCATACATAAATCTTTTCGAAATTTGGCGTAAGAGGGGATTTGTTTCACAATGTCCAACAGAGGGATGTTGACTTTAACTTGTTTCAACACCTCTAGAATATCCTGTGAGTTAGCTAGAGGTTTTGGTGCAATCAACCTTTGAGGGAATGGCATAATCGACTTACTTTGATATTTCAGTTCTAACCTATGTGGAGCAATGTTAGGTATATCATTCTCATCTTCTTCTGGGTCCTTAAGCTTTTCAGCCCTCACTAGAATAGATTTGTTAATGCTCTTCCCGCTCTTAAAAGTGGTGATAGACTTAGCCTACTCCATCTGATTTGAAGAGCTTGGGTCACTTATTTCATATTGCGGTTTTGGGTTGGGTAGAGGTTGTGCCGGAAGGATCCCTTTCTCTCCAATCAAATTTTTTGTCTCAAGCCCTTGTATGGCCTTTGTAAGGTCTTGAAAGGCTTCCAATATACCCTGATTAAAAAACTCTTGGTTTTGCATATTTTTTTAAGACTGGATCCTCTTGAGGTTTCCTTTGATTCAGAAATTGGTTAAGGATGCCTTGAGGAGTAGTCATTTGTCTGTCCTTGAGGAGTAGTCATTTTTCTGTTCCTCCAACTAAAATTTAAATAGTTCCTTCAACTTGAGTTATATGTATTTGAGGTGGGTCCACTAAAGGTCTTCAGTAGTTGTTCATGACATTTGATTACTCATTCAATATTTCTTGGAAAGCAGGTATTGGACAATTTTCAGTTGTATGTATGTTGCAAGCACAAATACCGCAAACAACTTCCTCAGCCTTATTGAGTTCTGACTTCTTAAGTTCCATGCCCTCAACTTTTCTTATGAGTTTAGCCACTCTTACACTTATATCATTTTCCTCGATTAAAACATAAATTCCTCCACTTTCCTTTGATTTAGTAGGCTTAGAAGTGGTGGTTCTTGAAGAGGTATCCCATGATTACGCATTTTTAGCAAGTTTATCAAAATAATCCCACGCATCATCGGCTTCCTTGTACATGAATTCCCCATTACACATCATCTCCACAAATTGGCACATAGGTGAGGTTAATCCTTCATAGAAAAATCTTGTTATCCGCCATGTTTCATAGCCATATCGTGAACATGAATTTATTAGCTCCTTATATCGTTCCCAACATTAGAAGAAGGTTCATCCTCTTTTTGTGCAAAATTCATGATTGCGTTCCCTAAGGTATTCGTTTTATGATACGAGAAGAAATTTTTAAGGAACTCCCTCGTCATCTCAACCCATGTGCCAAAGGACCGTGGTCTTAAGGAATGTAACCACGACTTAGCCTTTTCTTTCCAAGAAAAAGGAAACAATCTCATCAAACTCTTTCATATGCAAGTATGGACTTTCAGATTCTAGTCCATGAAACTTAGGGACGAGTTGAATTACCCCTGCTTTAATATTCATAGCTCCTGCATTCAATGGAAATATCATACAGGAAGGTGTACTCACCCCCACCGGTTGTCAATAATCTCATAGAGTATAAGGCGGGGATGCATTATGCAATTCGTTTTCATCTTAAACTTCCTCAACTGGACGTTGAGGTTGATTTGCACCCGTCACTTCTATTGACTCAAAGGGTCTCAAGTGATGTCTAATCTTGTGATAGATAGGCAACCCTTCGACTAATCCTCCTTTACTCAAGGGACAGAGAGTGTTGTCATGAACCCACTTGGGCACGAAACACTCTCAGCCCTCAAGTAACTAAACAACTAAACTTAAAAAGAAAACTAAAGCAAATAAAAAATCTAGAAAACAAAGAGAGAATTGAAAAGAGGTTGCCGGATTGGAGTTGTTATGTTAAAATCCTATAAAACAGAAAACAAGGTTAGCTTCTGAAAATAATTTGAGGAAAAAAAATCCTAACATAAAAATAAAGAAAAAAGTTAACCCTAATCTTAACTTAATTCTAATACTAATTAATCTCAGAAAAACATAGATGTGGTCCCCGACAATGGCGCAAAAAACTTGTTCACAACCGCAAGTGTAGGGTCGCGATGTAGTAATAACGCAGTGAGATCGAGGTCGAATCCACAGGGACTAAACTTGTACGTATTCTAAAAATAACTAGAAGCTGAACTAGAATCGAAAACTAATCTAAATTCTAGAAAAAAAAGAAGAAATTGTGAATGAGAATCAATAATTAAAAGGAAATTAGAGCGCTAAGGATCCACTTGTAGCTATCAAGATGCTACCTTGCTTGATTCAATAAACACAACTGGAATCAAAGTCCTATCCTATCCAGTTGGAAGATAAAATAATTGAAGCACTATCTGAACTTTGCATTGAATTAGTTCACACATGAAGGAATATTGTGATGATTGGAAAGGATTTCATCATCATACCATGCCCAGGAGACGATGGTGAACAACAGGATTTATTGATCTCACAATCTCAGAATGCAAAAGAAGAGATTCAAAGCTATCGCATCGTCTATTGTAATTTGAGTTACAATAAACCATAAAAAATTGAAAATATTTCTAAAATTCAAACTAAAAATTAATGAAGTTCAACATAAACAAGAATCAAAGCAAAATAAACATCCCAACACACTACAAGCTTCACCTCTTAGCCCTAACTAAGAGATTAGCTAGTTATAGCTAATTTAAAAACATAAGAAAAATAAAAAGATCTACAAGAACCCATGAAGAAATTGAAGTAAAAGAACATCGTCGGCGCTCCACCTAGGCCTCCTTTCCCTTTTCAAACTATAGAAGATGTGTTGGAGCATCCTAAGGAGTCCTATTTATAGTTGTGGAACTCCAACTTTCGCACTAAGTTGGAAAAATCCGCAAACCACCTCAAATTCATGCACTCTACGTAAAATCTGCATAACACCTTCGATGCATCGAACAACCTTCGATTGCACCTTCAATGGCACTTCGATGGAATCAAAGTGTCTTCGATGCCATTGAAAATTGTCCAGAACTGTCCAGCAAGTTTGGCTTGAAAAATCCTGAAATTCTCGATTGATCGAACTATCTTCGATTGCACCTTCGATGGCACTTCGATGGAATCGAAGTCTGTTTTGAAATTATTTCAAAACTATGTTTTTCTGGCCCTAAAATTTCAAAATATATTTTTTCAGGACAATTTTCAGGATTCCTTTTCTTCAATTCAAATCTTCGACTCTCTTCATTCCTTACTTCGTTTTCTTAGATCTTTGGCATGTGAATTCTTCATTAATGACTTTCGAATCTCCAATTCTTCATTATTTTGTTTTGAGCTCTAAATCCATCCTTTTAAGCACATATTCATCATAAGCTTCCGAATCACCTCACATGATAGAAACATATATAATTAAATCAAATTATCAATTAAATGTCAGGTAAATTAATGTAATTGAAAGGTTAAATATGCAATATTCGAGTCTCAACAGCCATCCTTCCATCAAGGAGAGTGAGAGTAAGAGAGAAAGAGAGCCCAACCTGGTCTAACTTACCTTGGCCAGAGTTCAAGCCTCTTAAGCTACTCAATCTAGTCTTGCAACACTACCGTTCATCCAACAATTTAAGCCTCTATTAGTTTCATTAAATTAGTGCATTAGCATTGTGCAACATTCATTCCCCGCTCAACCCCCATGCTCCTCATATACATCAGCATCATAGTGCATTTTCATTATTTTCACACATCTAACTGGTGGACATATGCTCTGTGATTGTTGGTTACTTGAGGTGGAGCGAACCGATTTCTGGGATATTATTCACTACCCCAAGTGCAGGGTCACGATGTAGTAATAACTCGATGAGAACGAGGTCGAATCTACAGGGAATGGGGAACATAGTCTAGAACTAATCTAAATCTAACTTCTTTGTCTAGGTTTTTAATCTGGCGAGATAAAAAGAGTTTTGAATAATAAAGATAAAAGACTAAGGATCCAAGAATCTACTTATAGCAATCTCAATATTTAATCTATTTGATTCGACGATAACTTGATTAGAATTGAAGTCCTATCGTATCCAATTGAATGAAGGAGCAATTAAAATAAATCTGAACTTTTCATTAGTTTAGTTCCCAAATATCTGTCTAATTGCAATGATCGTAGGGAATTCAATCATCCACCATGCCCATAGATGATGGTGAATAATGAGTTCTACAGATCACACAATTTCAAAGCGAATAAGATCATAACAAAAGCTTTCACAGCATCTACTATAATTTCAATCACAATAAACCAAAGAAAACTAGAAATATATCTTTATTTAAACTAAAACTTAATGAAAGTTCATCATATACTTGAATCAAAGCAAACTAAACATCAAAATAAGCTATAGATTTTATCCCTTAGCCTTAGCTAAGAGATTAGCCTGAGAAGACTAACCCTAATAGAAAAATAAAACATCAACTAGAACCCATGAAGAAATTGAAGTGGAACAATGATGTCAGCACTCCACCTAGGCCTTCTCTCCCTTTTTAAACCATAGAAAATGCTTTGGAAAGTCTTAGAGACTCTTATTTATAGTTGTAGAACTCCAACTTTCGCACTGGCTTAGACATTTTGCAAACCAACCTTAGATTTACACACTTTTGATACGCTTCAGTCGAACTGAAGTCGCATCTGAAATATTTGTGCAGAATCTGTCAAATTTCGGTAAGACAGAAGTTATCTTCGGTCGGGCCAAAATTGGCTTCTGTCGGACCGAATTAAGGCTAAAAATCTCACTTTCACACTGGATTATTTTTCACGATTTCAATCGGACCGAAGTTGGCTTTGGTTAGACTGAAGTCTATTTTTGAAATTATTTTAGGACTTCTCTTTTTAGACTCAAAATTCCATAATATAATTTTTCTAGCTAATTTTCATGATTCCCTTCAGTTCAAATCTTTGATTCTCTTCATTTCTCACTTGGTTTCCTTGGATCTTTGGCATGTGAATTCTTCATTAATGACTTCAAAATCTCTAATTCTTCATTATCTTCTTTTAATCTCTAAATCCATCCTTTTAAGTGCATATTCATTATAGGCTTTCAAATTACCTTGCATTAATTAATTCAAATTATCAATTAAATGCCAAGATAACTAATGTGATTGAAGGGTTAAATATGTAATATTTGAGTCTCAACAGATTATGAGGACGCGGCGAGGTGAAATAAATGTGATTTCTTGAAAAAGAATGTGATGTTATTACCATGGCCGAGGTATGGCATGCACGTATGAGTAAAGGTCCACTGCACGTCCATACTGTAACTCTCAGGCTAGGTCAAGAACTAGAGTATGAAACACTATCACAGTCAAGAGGCATGGCCGAAAGGGAGGTACGTCCTACCCTTCAAATTTTATTTACTATTAGGAGTTATTCATTGCATTATCGATCATCGACCGTATTACTACAAAGGAGAAACATAAACAAAAACATAAAAGCAGTCGACCGACCTAGATTTTCATCCCTTCGAACTTTTCAAGGAGAACCTGCATCTCTGTTTCATCCTTCTCTTTACATGGAATGCAGGTTACCCCTTCTTAAATGACAAGTGGAAGAAGATGGAATAGCTGGTCGACATGAAGAGCTACCAAAGAGACTTTTCTTTCGGCTGCTTTATTGGCATTATAACTTGCCTTTGACTGTGTTTAATATAGGAAGATCTATTCATCTAAGAATGATAAGTCCACCGAAATGACCATCTCTTTTGCGTAGAAAGCGCTATCGTGCTCCTCCAATTCTTCTATCAATCCAGCTCTATAGGATTGTAGTATTTGCAGCATGGTTTAGTTGAGTTGGCGTGATTGAGCACATCGCAATCGTTCATACTAGGTAGATTCATGCTTACCACTCATTTCTGTCGAATCTTCTTTGGATGCATCTTGCTGTCACAGGTAAGCTAGCTTACTTAGAGAGAGTAATTTAGATCGCAATAGCGTGTCCCCTTGATGTGTAAACGTTTCAATTTCTGGATAAGTTCTCCAAGTCGAAGGTTAGATTCGGCTGTAGGAGAAGCATCTATCGCGAATTTGTTAGCATCAAACAAGAAGCTGGAAAAAGCATAGTCCTTGAAGTCAAACTCAAGGATTTCCTTTAGATAGGATTCAGCACCTGCAATAATAGAGGGTGGACTAGAAGCCATTGGGGCATATTAAGGTTATGAGGAATGGTGAAGGAATGTGAGATGGGATGCCGCTTAAATAGCAGGTGTCAGCACCCACGATGTAGAGGAGTCATGACGATAATGTTGACGCATGTTCCTGTTTGTTAGGAACATGGGGCGTTGGAGCATAAAGTTTGGAAGCGGCCCATGTTTTACCAAATTTGTAGGGACTGGTTAACAATTAGTTACAAATGGCAAGAAGCGAAATCAAAGGGATAATAAGATGCAAAAAAGGGCTCAACGGCCGTTCATATATGAAAAGAGGTAATTATGTTCAAAATTCAAAAGACAATAAACATTATAATGACTCTCTGGCCATTTCCAGTTGACCCTTCGTGGTCTGCAATGACGCCTCCTTCCTAGTTACTAACTGACAAAGCCAACCGATGTCTTCTGTTTGGGAATGCACAACAACAGCTAATTCAAGAACTTCTTCTTTGTCCTTGAGGTATTTCGCATACTTCTCTGCCAACTTCTGCTTCACCACAGTCAGCTCTACCTCAAGAGTTGTAACTCTAACTCCCAAATTTTCCTATTCAACCTTAGAAATGTTTACCACAACATTCTTAGTCACGAGCTTCTGAGTAATGGCCTGTGCAGAAGTCCTCTTAGACTCGGTCATAGCTCGTTCAGCCTCAAGGCGATTAACGACAACACCAACATGATGGCATGTCTTCATCAGCCCTTGGAGTTCTTGAAGATCAAATATAATGGTGGCAAGAGTGGGATATGACTAGGAGAAGATGCAGTATGACTCGACTAATCGGTCGAGTTGTCGACTAACTCAATGTCAAAAGGGTCTGCAAGGGGAAGGAGACTCGGTTGTAGATGCTTCTCTAGTAAAAGCTCTCTCAAACATAGAAATGATGTCCTTTATGGGAGGGAGACCTCTACTGTTGAGGATAGAAGCAACATCTGCAGATGTAATCACTGGAGGAGAGTTGGCTTCTTTCATCTTGACCACAGGGGCCTTACAGTGATATCAACTGAAACTCTCTTGACAACTTCGACCGCATCAGAATTAACAACGTCAGCTGAGGTCATTTCGACAGTCTCAACCGAAGCGACAATGGGTTCTTTAATCTCGACCAAAGCTGGTACAGCCATCTCCTTTGAAACACCTGCAGCTTTTATTTCTTCAGTAACAGCTCTTTCGACTGCAGTTGTTTCCTTGATTGTCATTGTCACAACCGCAACTGTAAGACCCGTATCCTGGACCGTACCATTTTCTAGACTTCTGCAATCCTCCCTGTTGAATTCAGGCAAACCGTGACCTGTAATCGGTATTTGTGCACGACCCTGAGTCGCATCCCATATATCTGAGTTGACTCGACCCGAGACTTGTACCATTGCGACTGCTCCATCGCTACCGTTCCAACGCCTCGTCTTGCGCACCGATGCGATACCCAGGCCAGGAGTTGTTGGCCCACGTTCATTTTAAAAAAATACCACGCGTTGCGACGAGACAATCTCTGCAACCCATCACATCAATCAATCAATCAAAGTACAACCTATCACTCTATCCCATCCCCAAGTACACAAGCCATTCCCCAAGTCAACTCTCTCTTACACAACCCATACCACCCATCACCCATCATCCATCACTCCATCCATCACTCTCTCTCTCTCTCATTTCTCTCTTCACTCCCAAGCAAGCAAGAGGAGTAGATGTCCAAGCTCTAAGGACAGTTTTGTGTGTGGCCCACTTCCTACCCCAAGATCCTCATCACCAACCCTTCAACTCTCATCATCCTCCATCAAAGAGAAAGCTTAGGAGCTCGGGAGATCAAGGAGCTTAGAAGATTTGCAATCGGTGAGTGATTTGTAGGTTAGATTTTGTTTTTAATGATGGACCAAGTGGGGCTTACCGATTGATGGTATGGATCCTATTTGGAATCCCTTTGATGTATATTTTGCAACCTAGAAGGGCCCATAGTGGCGGTGTCCCTCCATCTCACCGATCTCTCTCTCTCTCACTCTCTCTCTCTCTCTCTCTCTCCTTTTCCATGAATGATGGCCCACCTTGATGTATGATCTATGCCATCCACCAAGTGGAACACACTCGTTGTCATGTCCGAGGCCCACCCTTACTGTCCATTTTGGACCGGCCCAGACCGAAAGGAAAACACAAATATCAGCTTCATCTCGGCAGTGGGTGGCCCACCTGCATGGACCCCACTTTAATCTATGTATTTTATCCCACGTTGTCCATCAATGGACAATGTTGGACTGACGTTCAGTAGCTATGGGACCTACCATGAAGTATGTAGGATGGTGTGGCCACCTAGAATATGCATCATCCACACCATTCGTCCACCTGTCCATCTTAAAATTGCGATAATGACCGCTTTAGTTGAAGTAGGAATATGCCAATATGTCCTAGAGGGGGGTGAATAGGACTTTTTAATATTTTATGATTATTTAAAATCCTATCAATCTAATCCTTAGAAAATATGAGTGTATCAGGATTTCTTCAGAGTAACTCCAATGGCTTCCAAGCCAAATAGAGGATCCAATCATAAAACTAATTGAAAGATAGATAAGATGCAAATCATAGTTTATGATGGATGTGACTGCGTGTGAGGTGTGATCTCAGATAATCAAATATGAAAGCATTTAAGGAAATCATATAAGTAATGGAAGACAAATATCAATCTCAAACACAGTCATTTTTATAGTGGTTCGACTACTTGTCTACTCCACTTTCGGCGGACGCACTCAACCCTTGAGTGTATCGGATCTCACTAAAGGAGGTTTCACAACATGTTCACCTCAAACCAGAGATTTTAAATCAGGTTCACCTCTAACCAGTACAACCTACACTTAGGCTGACACACCGTGTCTACACGATACACTTTATGCTCCCATGAGCAAGGGTCAACACACAGCACCTGATTTTAGGCCACACAGGCCAAGGGTCCACATAAGGAGCCTAACGGATGTTTCACAACAGGTTCACCTCTAACCAGAGGTTTTAAACAGGTTCACCTCTAACTAGTTTATGCTCTCCGCAGAGCAAGGGTCAACACAAAGCACCCCCATGTACACTCCAGCCGGAGGCCTCCTATGAGGACTTGCAAGGGGTGAGAAATACCTTAAACCCAATCCTACAGAAGGAATGATCACAAGGGTCCTCTGGACTCTAATGATTTATAGATAAATAGATGAGCCCCATTCAGCACATTGTCGAAGATCTCCTCCTTTGTTGACGAAGGGTCTTCTGCTTCCTTGAACCGCAAATCAGAAGATGTACTAATACATGGCGACGGGTTGGGTCAAGGTTATGATGGTATCCTACTCTATTAAATGTTTTTCTATATCAGAGAAAGAGTGATTCCAATCATCTTATGCATTCAAGGCATCCCAGCTTAATGATTTGCCATTAAGGTGGTAGCTGTAGGATCCTTGAATGTGAAAGTTCATTCCCCAATCTACTCTATTGAATGTCAATGATGAGGTTTGATTGGAGGATGAACTTCCATGAGAGAAAAGGCTTTAAGGTATATGATCTAAGGTTAAACACTCAAAAGCACTCTCTATTTTCTCTATCCAACAACCAAGGGTAAGCTCTCATTAAATACGCAAAAGGTTCCAACAGATATAAAACGGTCACATTTTTGACAAAGTTTGGTATCATCAAGCAGGGTCGATATCATCAAGCATATACTCTCGATAGCATCGACTGGCCGCTCAATGACACAAATTCAAATGTCAAACGCTTTTAAAAACCTTTTTCCAGCTGGTCGAGAAAATTGAATGTGCGTCGATGTCATTGGATTTCGAACTCCGATTTTATCGACACAAGGTTCGATTCCTCGACATTTGAAAATGTGAGAGCAATTGCCTTTAAAATATTTCAAGTATAAGATATGATCGAGCATCACTCAATATCATCAAAATTTGAATATCGATGATATTGAGGGCAGTGTCGATTCATCGATAATTCTAAGGAATTTTCTTATAAGCTTACTGGATAGATTATGTCCACATTTGATGACATCGACCATTCCTCAATATGATCGATATTTGAACATCGATTTTATTAAGTGACCCTCGATCCAGATAGAAATGTGTCCCAATCCGATATCATTGAAAGTCTTCTAATATCCTTAAGATTTAAATTTCGAGGATATCGAGGAGCTCTTCAATATATCGACGATTGCATGATTTGCCTTAGTAGAAATTTAGACACAATAGACCTAATGTCGATTTTATCGAGTCTACTCCGATGGACTCGAGATTCAAATTTCGATGATATCAAGCCATATATCGATACATCGATAATTCCGTCCAGAGATCTTTGTAGTTGCTAGACATCTTATGTCCTCATTTTGAGAATATCGATTAAGCTTCGAGGACATCGATAATAATGTTCGATTTCATCGAACCATGAATCAATAGATCGACAAAGGTAGAAAACTTAAAGATTTTTCCTGAAGTTTGGGAAAGTTTTCTAACCACAAAAACTTAAGGTGTTCTATTCAATTTTAAAGGATTTAAGTACCTGGTGTTTTTAGGACATGGGATGTGAGTCTAAGATTTACCTGTGGCGAGTTCTAACACACATCCAGTTGAGGCAAATGCTTGATCAATCTTCCTATGGGGTTTCTCTGTCTAGCTGACTCAAAACTCACGCTAATTGACAAACTAGGGCACTTTCACATCTGACGATAGACCCAACCACGATGTATCATCCAAGCCGTCCAAGGCCTGGACGTTGCTGTTCAAAAAAAAAGGGAAATATATTAATATGTAATATATATATACACACACACATACATGTATATCTGGTGGGACTCACACGTGTGGACCCACCTTGATGTCTATTTATCCAAACCATCCGTCCAAGCAAGGACAGTGGTCCACGCAGCATGCAGTCGCTGCTTCTTTGATGCCAGCCGTTCTAGGTCAGATCATGAGGTATTTATTATATTTCACCATCCACCCAAGACGTGGGACCCACCTTGATGTATGTATTCGATCCCCACACCATCCATCTGGACGGTGTAAGTGTAGGGTGCGTATGGGTTTAATTCCCACCGTCTGTCCATTTGAGGACGTGGGCCACACCAAATGCACGTGCTGGCAGCACATGGCCCACCATAATGTAAGTGTTTTATCTACACCACTCACCCATGTGGCCTACCATGGTGTATGAATTTTACATCCACGTCGTTCATCTGTTTCAACCAGCTGTCCATCGGGACGTTTTACTAGGTGGGGCCCTCCTTGATGTATGCGGTATAAATCCAGTCATCCGTCCATCCTTTAGACAGTGAGGCCCACCACATGATGTATGTGTTTTCAACCTCGCCGTCTGTCTGATTTCTGGGCGAGTGCGGCCCACCTTGAGGTATGTGACCCATCGGGCTAAACATGGGCCCACCATGTTGTGCATATTTTATCTAGGCCATCCATCCTTGGATGTGAACCCCACCATGATGTATGCACCGTTCATCCATTTTTTAGATCATGGGTTGCCCCTTAGGCCCGTCTGATATGGCCCATTGTGATGTGTATTAGGCCCACGTGATGTGGCCCATTGTAACGTATTTGAGGCCCATCGTGATGTATATGCAGCCCACGTAATGAGGCCCATTGTGATGTATATGCGACCCTTATATGAGGCCCAAGTGATGTATATGTAGCCCATATGATGAGGCCCGATGTGTTGTATATGAAGCCCAAGTGATGAGGTCCATTGTCATGCAATTGAGCGGCCCATTGTGATGTATATTAGGCCTGTGTGAGCAGCCCATGGTGATGTATATTAGGCCCTCGTGTGAGGCCATGGGCCCACTATATATTTTGGCTCTATGTGGGCCATTCCTTGGGAGCAATGTTGGTTAAATGTCCACATTGATGGGCAATGATGGTTAAATGTCTACATTGTGACCTTCGCTTAGGCCCTTTATTAGGACAATTATCGATGTTGATTATCGTTGCCAATTATCGAGGCCGATTATTGATGTTGATTATTGGTGTCAATTATCGATGTTGTCTCTATGCTGATTATCAAGGTCGATGCTGATCATCGATGTCGATTATCAAGGTCGATTATCGATGTTGATTATCGGTGTCTGTCACCGATACCGATTATGAGTATGTGACAGCACAACATCATTATACATGCCCAGAAGTATCATCTGCATGCTTATTATGAGATGTGATTGACCATTGCATATGCCATAAGGCAGGTTATTTATGGGACTCCTTGATAGGTGGAGTCATCCCACATGAGCGAATGTTACGCGGAGGATTGATGCATGATTAGACTGTATGACTCATGCATCTCGCATTTGTGTGACATGATCACTTGGCGCCCTAGTGATATCAGGGCTGTGGCCTCCACAGGTTCATCGTGGATGGCCAAATGGGATACCATAAATATTTGGTTCTAGCACTGTGGGCACATAGGATGTCCTTGGGTGAGAGTCCCAGAATCCTCTGGTACCGGAGAAGATTCCAACGTCTAGACCTAGTGAATATATGAGCGTCTGGGTGCCGAATACTAGTAAGCGGCGTCTCCCACTGTGTCATGGTCGGTTGGAAGGGGGTGTGGCTATATTCGCCTAAGTGAGGGGGCTGTAAGCTAGGTTGAGTTTGACCAGCTCCCAAATGGGTCTAATATCGACGAGCAGGTAGGTATTGGCAGACTACTAGCTAGGTGGATAGTGAGGTCTTTTTCACTCACTGGCTGTGCGGCTAGGGAGGCAACTGCCATTATGGAGTGTACTAGACCTCAGTGATATCTCAGAGATGAACTATACTGATATGTGGACTTATTGAGTAGGAGTTGTATACTCATTCATTCATTCACTCACTATCCACACAGGCTGGTGGTGCTTAACTAATTGTTGTGTACCTTCGCAATGGCCAGAATTTTGGTTGGGGCACGCAACTAACCTGAGATCAGGAGTTTACCACATTGAGTCTGGCTATCCAAATTTAGGTATGGGACTGGTTTGGATAAAAGTCTCTTGTGATGGACCCCATAGCCTACGATACCACGTACTATCATCCCGTCTTCGCACTCGGGCTTGGTCATTTCAATCACACTACATTTTGCATTGCGTCCTCAACACTTAGCTTTTGGTTTACTAACCTTCTAATTGTATATCATAAATGAGGTTGACGCTATTCATGAACTCATCAAGATTTGCATATTACATTGCTTCTTTAGTATGTGATATTTAGCTTACTATGACTCCACATTGCATAGCTGATCTACATTGTTTCCTTAGTTTATGATATCAGCTTATTATATTTTTGCTTCACATAGCCTGGATAAGGCTGATGATATTTATGGACTTACCGACATATTTCCACATTGCTCTGGTATTGCATACTTGGCACGTACCTTGTACACACACTTTCACCACCCTCTAAGCTTTCTATAAGCTTATGTACGATAGATGCATACATGTGGTGTTAGGTTGCAATAGCATTGAGCTTGAAGCGTGCAGCTGTCTTTTGGAGCTTTGATTTTCGATATATGTATTTCCCATTCAGTATTGTATTTAGCTGTTTATATTAGTGGATATGTGATGATGATGTTGTCTTTGTGATTTAGGCAAACTTGTGGTTATGCTCCTTTGTTTACAAAAGAAATTCATGTTGAAAATCCTCCTTGTAAGATCCCAGGATCGAAATCTAGTGTATAGGCTCTAAAAGCCAAGAATGGGGTACTACGGAGGCTGTCGGCACCAGATTTGGCAATCAGGAATTTTGTGAGCCCGGTTTCTGAGTTTGGGGCGTGACAGAAGTTGGTATCAGAGCATAACTTGGGAATACCAGAAGATAACATCACATATTTCCTGATAGTTACCCTACACTCTATAATTATTGAGAACTTAGAATGATTAGATCCCTGAGTTCGAACAACTTAGAGACTTTCTGACATAGCTCCCTACCATTAAGATTGTGAGGTTGCATAGTATTCTAGTTTTGATTATTTTTTACCAGGATCCGAGGATTAGTAGGATCATCATAGTGTAGATGAGGCGTCTAGGGAGCAATAGCCTGAGATTCGCAAGCACTATTTGATTGTATTTTATTTCTAATATATATATACTGCTATGATTTCTTCTCCCTTCCCTTATGAGTTATGTCTAGTTACGTAATATTGCAAATTTCAAGGATGAAATTTTTACTAGGAGGGGAGAGCTGTAAGACCCCTATCCTGGACCGTATCGTTCCGTAGACTTCCACAATCCTCCCTATCGAATTCCAGCAAACCGTGATCTGTAACTAGCATTTGCGTGTAACCCTGAGTCGCATCTCATATATCTAAGTCGACTCGACCCGAGACTTGTACCAATGCGACCACGCCGTCACCACCGTTCCAACGTCTTGCCTTGCGCACCAATGAGATACCCAGGCCAGGAGTTGTGGGCCCGCGTTCATTTCGAAGAAACGTCGCGCGTTGTGAATTTTGAGAGAATCTCTATAACCCATCACATCAATCAATCAAAGTACAACCCATCACTCTATCCCATCCCTAAGTACACAAGCCATTCCCCAAGTCAACTCTCTCCTACACAACCCATACCACCCATCACCCATTATCCATCACTCTCTCTCTCTCTCTCATTTCTCTCTTCACTCCCAAGCAAGCAAGAGGAGTGGACGTCCAAGCTCTAAGGAGAGCTTTGTGTGTGGCCCGCTTCCTACCCCAGATCCTCACCATTTAACCCTTTAACTCTCTTCATCCTCCATCAAAGAGGAAGCTTAGGAGCTCGGGAGATCAAGGAGCCTAGAAGATTTGCAATCGGTGGGTGATTTGTAGGTTAGATTTTATTTTTGATGATGGACCAAGTGGGGCCTACTGTTTGATGGTATGGATCCTATTTAGGACCCCTTTGATGTATGTTTTGTAACATAGAAGGACCACCCATCACCCATCATCCATCGCTCCATCCATCACTCTCTCTCTCTCATTTCTCTCTTCACTCCTAAGTAAGCAAGAGGAGTGGACGTCTAAGCTCTAAGGAGAGCTTTGTGTGTGGCCCGCTTCCTACCCCAGATCCTCACCATTCAACCCTTTAACTCTCATCATCATCCATCAAAGAGGAAGCTTAGGAGCTCGGGAAATCAAAGAGCCTAGAAGATTTGCAATCGGTGGGTGATTTGTAGGTTAGATTTTATTTTTGATGATGGACCAAGTGGGGCCTACTGATTGATGGTATGGATCCTATTTAGGACCCCTTTGATGTATGTTTTGTAACCTAGAAGGGCCCATAGTGGCGGGGTCCCTCCATCTCTCCGATCTCTCGCTCTCTCTTTTTCCATGAATGATGGCCCACCTTAATGTATGATCTATGCCGTCCACCAACTGGAACGCACTCGCTGCCATGTCTGGGGCCCACCCTTGCTGTCTATTTTGGACCAGCCCGGACCAAAAGGAAAACACAAATATTAGCTTCATCTCGACAGTGGGTGGCCCACCTGCGTGGACCCCACTTTGATCTATGTATTTTATCCCCCGCTATCCATCAATGGATGCTTCTGGACTGACGTCTAGCAGCTGTGGGACCTACCATGAAGTATGTAGGACAGTGTGGCCACCTGGCATATGCACCATCCACACTGTCCATCCATCTATCCATCTGACTATAGACCCCACCATGATGTATCATCCAGGCCGTCCAGGGCTTGGACATTGTTGTTCAATAAAAAAAAAAAGGAAATATATTAATATAATACACACACACACACACACACACACATACATGTATATCTGGTGGGTCACACACGTGTGGACCCACCTTGATGTCTGTTTATCGAAACCGTCCGTCCAAGTAAGGATGGTGGTCCCACAGCTTTGACGCCAGCCATTCTGGGTCAGATCATGAGGTATTTGTTATATTTCACCATCCGCCCAGGACGTGGGACCCACTCCACACGTGTTGCACTTGTGAAGGTGGGACCCACCTTGATGTATGTGTTCGGTCGACAGTGCAGGTGTGGGGTGCGCCGTGATGTATGGGTTTAATTCCCACCATCCGTCCATTTGAGGACGTGGACCACACCAGATGCACATGCTGGCAGCACGTGGCCCACCATATGTAAGTGTTTTATCTACACCGCCCACCCATGCGGCCTACCATGGTGTATGTATTTTACATCCACAATGTTCATCTGTTCCATCCAACCGTCCATCGATACGTTTTACTGGGCGGGGCCCTCCTTGATGTATGTGTTGTAAATCTAGCCATCTGTCTATCCTTTGGACGGTGAGGCCCACCACATGATGTATGTGTTTCAGCCTTGCTGTCCATCTGATTTCTAGGCGGGTGGGGCCCACCTTGAGGTATGTGATGTATTCACACCATCCATCGGGCTGGACGTGGGCCTACCATGTTGTACGCATTTTCCCTAGGTCATCCAGCCCTGGACATGGACCCCACCATGATGTACGCACCATTCATCCATTTTCTGGATCATGGGCTGCCGCTTAGGCCCATGTGATACGGCCCATTGTGATGTGTATTAGGCCCACGTGATGTGGCCCATTGTGACATATCTGAGGCCCATTGTGATGTATACACAGCCCACATAATGAGGCCCATTATGATGTATACGCGACCCGTATATGAGGCCCAAGTGATGTATATGTGGCCCATATGATGAGGCCCGATGTGTTTTATATGAAGCCCAAGTGATGAGGTCCATTGTCATGCAATTGAGCGGCCCATTATGATGTATATTAGGCACGTGTGAGTGGCCCATGGTGATGTATATTGGCACTTGTGTGAGGCCATGGGCCCACTATACATTTTGGCTCTATGTGGGCCACTCCTTAGGAGCAATGTTGGTTAAATGTCCACATTGATGGGCAATGATAGTTAAATGTCCACATTGTGACCTTCCCTTAGGCCCTTTGTTAGGCCGATTATCGAGGCCAATTATCGATGCTGATTATCGACGCCAGTTATCAATGCTGATTATCGGTGTCGATTATCGATACCGTATCGGTGCCGATTATCGATGCTGATTATCAGTGCCAATTATCGAGGCCGATGCTAATCATCGATGCTAATTATCAAGGCCGATTATTGATGTTGATTATCGATGCCAGTTATCGATACTGATTATGAGTATGTGACAACATAGCATCATGATACATGCCCATAAGCATCATCTGCATGTTCGTTATGAGATGTGATTGACCATTGCATATGCCATAAGGTAGGTTGTTTATGGGACTCCTTGATAGGTGGAGTCATCCAACATGAGCGCACGGTATGCGCAGGATTGATGCATGATTGGAATGTATAACTCATGCATCTCGCATTTATATGACATGATCACTTGGCGCCCTAGCGATATCAGCGCTGTGATCTCCACATGTTCATCGTGGATGGCTAGATGCGATACCGAAAATATTTGGTTCTAGCACTGTGGGCACAAAGGATGTCCTTGGGTAAGAGTCTCAGAATCCTCTGGTACCAGAGGAGATTCCAAGTCTAAACCGTGTGGATACATGAGCACCTGGGTGCCGAATACTAGTAGACAGCATCTCTCATTATTTCGTGGTTGGTTGGAAGGGGGTTGTAGCCTTATCCGCCCAAGTGAGGGGGCTGTAAGCTAGGCTAAGTTTGACCAGCTCCTAAATGGGTTTGTTATCGACAAGCCGGGTTGGTATTCATAGATTACTGGCTAGGCAAATAGTGAGGTCTTTTCCACTCGCCGGTTGTGCCGCTAAGGAGGCGACAACCATTGTGGAGTGTACTAGACCCCGGTGTTATCCCAGAGATGAACTATACTGATATGTGGAGTTATTGAGCAAGAGTTGTATACTCATTCTTTCATTCATTCACTATCCACTCGGCTGGTGGTGTGCAACTAATTGTTGTGTACCTTCGTAATGGTTAGGATTTCAGTTGGTGCGCGCGACTAACCTAAGATTAAGAGTTTACCACATTGAGTTTAGCTATCCAAATTTAGGTATGGGACTAGTTTGGATAGAAGTCTCTTGTGATGGACTCCATAGCCTGCGATACCATGTACTATCATCCCGACTTCACACTCCGGCTTGGTCATTTCATTTGTACCACATATTGCATTGCATCCTCAGTACTTAGCATTTGGTTTACTATGCTTCTGTATTGTATAGCCTAGATGAGGTTGACGGTATTCGTGAACTCGTCAGGATTTGCATATTGCATTGCTTCTTTAGTATGTGATATTTGGCTTACTATGACTCCGCATTACATAGCTGATCTACATTATTTTCTTAGTTTATGATATCAGCTTATTATATTTTTGTATCGCATAGCCTGGATAAGGCTGATAATATTTATGGACTTACCGGCATGTTTCTGCATTGCTCTGATATTGCATACTTGGCACGTACCTTGTGCACACACTTTCACCACCCTCCAAGCTTTCTATAAGCTTATGCACGATAGATGCATTAGGTGGCCGTAGGTTGCAGTAGCATTGAGCTTGGAGCGTGCAACTGTCTTCTGGAGCTTTGATTTTTGATATATGTATTTCCCTTTCAGCACTATATTCAACTATTTATATTAGTGGATATGTGATGATGATGTTGTCTTTGTGATTTGGGTAAGCTTGTGGTTATGCTCCTTTGTGTACAAAAGAAATTCATGTTGAAAATCCTCCTTGTAGGATCTTAGGTTTGGAATCTGATGTATGGGCACTGGAAGTCAATAATGGGGTACTACAGAGGCTGTCGGCACCGAATTCGGTAATTGGGAATTTTATGAGCCCAGTTTCTGAGTTTGGGGCATGACAGCAACCTCAAAATCGGTCGAAGTCAGAGTCCTCCCAATCATCACTGGTGGTGAAAGGAGGGGCAACGAAGGAGTAAAAGTTATGATGGTAGGCTGAGGGGGAAGCTCCTCGACTGTGTAGGTACTACAGGGCTGAAGGGAATTGGCATCTTACACTCCGAGTCGCCAAGAATGTTGGTAACTTTGGGTGGACTATCTGAATGGATGCCTTCTACACTGGCTGTCATTTTTAAGTCGAGGGTCACACCCTCCATAGTTATAGGATCAGGGACCGTTAGAACTACCGAAGTTACTACTACTGCGACCGCTATGGTTGTTGACGCCATGGTCATTGGAGGAAGGGCAGTTAATGAGATTGCTGGTATAGGCAGTTGATCTTTCCATTAAGTCATCACCATTTGTATTAAGTTGTTGGTAGCTCCCGAGTGACTGTAAAAAAACCAGAAAGGGGTTAACGAGTACATAGGCAAGTAAATCAATATGAGCATATATGCTAGCAAGTAGTCTCCACCTAAATCGGACCGAACTACATAGATGATCGGCCAATCCTTAACGGCTTGAGGATTTTTTTTAATATGGTCACTAATGGTCGAGTGAAAATGGGGAATGTTAGCAGATTAGGACTATAGGGTGTAAGATACTTCTCATTAAATGGGAGATCAGGGTTATCAGTCTTTCTCTATCCCACCACCATTTATTCCATTACTTATTGAAATGGGCTTCCACATGGCATTTTATGCCTTTGTCAATTTCTTATGAATAATCGGGCAACAGTAAGACCAGGCTAGTACTTTGTTTGGAAATACATGTCGAAGGCAGAGATGGCCTCGGTCGAAGAGGTACCTAAAGATCGATGCTGATCTGTTGGCATTGGTAGCAGTTAATCATCGATCGTTGCATGCAACTGAAGGGGTTTGATGCATCACAGAATGAGAGATGGTGCGACTGGTGGTAGAGCGGCCAAAGCTCCTAGATCAGATATTTTCTTTGGAGTTGTTGATGGCTGGTGAGTGGAAACCAGAGAATCAACGCCGGGCATAGCGACCTCCTGACTAATTGGGTCAACGCCTTAGTCAATGGAATTGAAGGATGAGAAGCGACTGATCTGGTTCTCGGTTTCTTAACTATCTGCTTCATGGAGGGAAAGACCAGGAGAGCTGGTGTTCTTTTCTTGCTTAGCTGAGAAGTAAAGTGGTCAATCAACTCCGCATGGTTCCTATTGGCCAGCAGCCATTTGTAATGATGCCCCCACCATTTGACAAAACTATCTATAACTTATGGTAACTTAGGAAAGTTTGAGAGCTCAAGACTATTTGTTTCTAAGCTATAAGAAGCATTAATTGTAGCATACATGCCCGAGTCAAGCATTACTAAATAGTTGTAAGGTGGTTAGTTGCAAGGTTTGTGCATAAGATGGTAAGGAATGAACTGTACCAGAACGAGTTGTCGAGCAAACAATGAGGGATAGTACTATTCGATCCCAGCCTTGGCGTTCTTTCCTGATTCTATCAAACCTCCATATGGAATGTCTCAGCAGAAAATATAGCAACCCTATGCTTGATGCGCTTGATCGACTGCTACCTCATCAAATGTCTCAAATTAGCTAGTCAGCCAGCTTATCCCATATGTTTCTCCTTCTGAAAACGGCATGAAGGAACGGTTTTCCTTAGTTTCGTTGAGGATAAGGACATCCCGCATGTAAGACTCAACCATAAAGTCTTCAGGAGGGGAATGGAGAACCCGATTACCAAAGGAGGAATAAGAATTTCCCTTGTGCATATCGTGATTGAGAAGGGAAGGGCGGAAATAAGCATAAACCACATTAACAAAAGCCACAGCAGTCCCCTTACAGAATGCAATCCTTTATGGACAATCTCTTAGAGTCCATGGTATAAGTGACTGAGAACGAAGGGTGCCAACGTGATCACCATGCCCCGGGCAAGATCCTCATTCAAAGAGACGTACTCAGAAGTAACTTGTTGAGCACTCACGCATAAGAGATGTCGACGGATTCATAATAGCAAAAATGTTGTATGGTCGTCTTCATCGACTGGTCCATCAAATTTGCGGTAGGCTACCATGAAATGGGTGTAGGACTTGGTAGAGTTGTGTCATCTGGAGATGGAGCTAGGAAAGAAGACCATGCCAAGAGGTAGTATATAAGGCCTGTATCCTAGTCCGTGCCATTTCGCCAACTCCCGCAATCCTCCCCATTAAATTCTAGCAACCAGCGACCTGTAATTGGTGTTTGCGTGCGACTCTAAGTCGCATCTGTAGATCTGAGTCGACTCAACCTAAGACTTGTGCCATTGTGACTGTGCTGTCGCCGCGGTTCCAACGCCCCATCTTGCGCACCGATGCGATACCCAGGCCAGGAGTTGTGGGCCTGCGTTTATTTCAAGAAAACGCCGGGTGTTGCGAATCCTGAGAGAATCTCTACCATCTATCACATTAATCAATCAATCACTAGTCAAGTACTCAACCCATCACTCCACCCATCAAACCCATCCCTCTCTTACACAAGCCATTCCCAAAGTCAACTCTTCCTTACAACAACCCATCCCTTCCTTACAACAACCCATCCCTCTCTCCTTACATCTCATCTCTCTCTCATTTTCTCCACCATTTTTCTTAGCAATAAGAGAGGATGGACATCCAAGCTTTCCAAGAGAGAAAGAGCCTAGTGTGTGGCCCACTTCCTACCCCTAAACTCCTATCTCCACCCTTCAATCCTCATCTTCCACCATCAAAGTTGAAGCCAATGAGCTAAGGAAGCCATAGAACTAAGAAGATTAGCAATTGGTGGGTGATCTTAGGAATTCCGCCCTTAATTTCTATTTTAGGGGCCACTTGTGGTGGGACCCATTTAATGTATGCGTTGTAAATTCTAGAGGAGCTCATAGTGGCGAAGCTCCCCCACCTCACGTTTCTCTCTCTCTCTCCCTCTCTCCTTTTTCCTATTTTGCTAGCCCACCTAGGGGCGATCCAGACCGTCCAGCAGGTGGGACGGCCTTGCTGTCCACCTTGCTAGACTGACCGTCCAAATGGATCATTTAGATGATGGGGAAAACATAAATATCAGCTTGGTCGAATGGTGGGCCATGCATGTGTGGACCCACCTTCAATGTATATGCTATCCATGTCATCCATCCGGCCAAGCCAGCAGGGCCAGTGGTCCATCTGGATCATCGTCCAGACCTTGGACGTGTGGGTCCCACACAGCTAAATACCTGCTGGACTAACATCTGCAAGTTCTGGGTCTGATCATGTGGTATGTGTTATACCCATGTCACCCGTCCTTTTTTTAGATGGTGGGACCCACCCACATGTGCTACACGTGTGGAGTGGGGCCCTACCTTTTCTTTTGGAGAAAGATATATAATTTCATTGACGTGTAATCAACAGATATACAACTAACCTGATTCAGGAGGGCAACCACAAAAAACCCGAACCTCTCCTATCATATGCTCTACATATCAACAGAAAGAAAAAAAAAACTAAAAAAACCCGAGACGCAGCGCGAAGACCCCTCGAACCACTCGAGGAGAGCCCATAATAAAAACTAAAAACTGCGACGCGATCATGTAACAAACATTTTATACACAAAATGATCTCAAGGCCCCCAACCCAGTCTTGTCCACGATGAGCAGCCCCCTCAGACGCCATGGGAGGGAGTTTGAATGCACGTGGAAGGAGGCCACTTAGTTCTTGCTGCCCATACGAGCCATGGCATCCGCTGGCCCATTCCCCTCTCTGAAGGTATGGGAAAAGGACATCGAACAACCCTTAAGAAGGGAAAGAATCCGCAAGACCCAAGGTCTCATAGTCCACGAAATTCGGGATTTCCCGAGGATGAGGTTGAGGGCAAACTTGGAGTCTGATTCGATGACCTTGATATATGTATTCCATGCCCACACCGTCCATCTCTGGATGGTGCTGTGGGGCCTGCCTTGATGTATGTGGTAACCCACACCATACATGGGACCCACGTGATATACGTGTTTTATCTTGCCCGTCCAGATCACGTGGGACCCGCCGATTTATGGGTTACATCCCCACTGTCCAGTGCATAGGACGATGGAATTCCACCTTGACTTATGTGTTTTATCCATGTTCACACCCCAAGTGCAGGGTTGTGATGTAGTAATAAACTCGGTAAGACCGAGGTCGAATCCACAGGGACTGATACCTGTACGTTATCTGAAACCAAGTAGAACTAGAACTAGACTAAGATGCAATCTAACCAAATAGAATTTTAAGGAATAATTGTGGAATAATTATCTAAAACTTTAACGAATTCAGAGGAAGGAAACTAGGGATTCAGAGGATCCACTGTTAAAGATCAGGGAGATCTTATGCCTGCTTCAAGGATTATGGAATTCAAACTGAACTTACTTGATCTGGTTTTCAAGAGATGAAAGGTATATGAATTAGAATGGATTCCATCACCACACCATGCCCAGGAGAAAAAGTTAACAAAACAATTAAACTAATTACCAACCAATCAATATGCCATGAAGGTCAGGAAGGGTACTGTCATCCTACCATGCCCATGGAACAATGATGAACAACAGGGCTTCCTGACTTCATAAACATAAAAAGGGGAAAGAAATATTCAAAGCCATTGCAAACCCATTGTAATTTCAGTCACAACAGACCATTAAAGACTAAGAAAAATATTCTTTGAATAATCAACTTAAAACCAAGTTCAGTTCAGAAATTTTAACATAAACGCATGAAACAGTATCTCCCATCTCACTACAGGCTTCACCTCTTAGCCCTAGCTAAGAGGTTTAGCCACACATGATTGGCCTAAACCCAAAGCAAATAGAAAGAAAAAGAAGACGAAAAAGAGAAGAAGAGAAGAAAACTTATTGGCTTTCTCCCTCTCTCATGTTCCAGCAGTCGTTCTTCAGCCAAAACGAGCGCTCCAAGTCTGTGCTCACGTTACAGCAGCAACAACTCTATTCACGTCCCTTTTCTTCCTCACATTCAAGCCGTAGCTACCCTTGCTCCCTGTCTCTTTTCTTTTTTCTTTCAATCCCTCCTTCAATCTCCGTTTTTCCCCCCCTTCTCTCTTGCCTTGCTCCTCCTTTTAAAGACCAAAAGCCCTGCCCGGAACTGCTGTGGAGTCCTTAAAGTACTAGGCTGCGGAAACTGGAGAAGATCGGTCGTGAGGTTCCGCATCCCATGCAGAAGGTTTACGCAGCAGGGACGAAAAATAATGCATCTGATCTGCATCGGGCCCAGTTTTTGTAAAAAGAAATCGTCCCTATGGACAGTTTTTAGGTAGCTTTCAGATGAACGGTCTGGATTACTGGTCCAAAGCTTATCAGAATCACACAATCAGCCACAACGGCCGTTTTTTTTCTCGGACGCGCGCAGGCTACAAACAGGACTCTTGCGCTGATGCTTGGTGGAGCACCTGATCGGCATCAGAGAAGAAATCCAACTCGTCCATTAGCTTAGTCACGAAAAATAGGTCGGACCTGACCATTTTTGGATCAGCTTATTCGTGGCCATGAACGATTCCATTCCACCGTCCGTCTGCCGTTTGGACGATTGGAAATCGTTCTCCTCTGCCATCTGAAATTCTGTCACCTAGGCTTGGATGAGGGGACCCGTGGGCCCCTACTGATCGGTCCGGATTGGAACTTTGATGTACGATGGTGGCCGACAGAGCTTCGTCCGACGCCTCATTGCGAAACAGAGCTTCCGCAATTCCCTCTGTTGTGGTTGTTGGGGCCATGATCGACGTATACGGAGAAATCCAGTCCATCCATTAGATTACTTGCAAAAAAAACATCCAGGAATGGATTGTTTTGGCTCATAGTAGATGTGGCCCACGGAACTTTGAATTTCACCGCCCATTCTACGCTAAACGGCTAGGAACGTGCGATAGGTTGCATGGTGGAGAAAAAACACCTAGGCGAGGGTCTTGGCCATCCTACGGATCAAATAGACGGTTAGGATCTTTCATTTGAATGATGGACGGGGCCCACTGATCAAAACTGGCGATCAGCTGTAAAGACGCTGTGCCGTTTTTGATTTGGAGAAGGAAGAGTCGGTCAGCATGCGCTGACCGACTTTGAGAGAATCAGTGCACGGCCGGTGCACTTGTGCACCGTGCACACAAATTGTACACAAGGGTCTCACGGAGATGTTCGTGAGAAATCCGCTCCATCCATCCATTCTGTCATATCATTTAGACCGTCTAGACCAATTTTAAAGCATATCCAGATATCAGGCGGGCCCCACATAACGATTAAAGGGGCTGATCCATCCGTTGGGACACTTGCAGAGGGATCCAATGGCTGAAATTTGACGTGTACGGTTAGTTTTTGGTCCTCGAGCCATGTATAAAGTTTCAAGCTAAACGGATGATGGGAACCCTGTGATCTTGCATTCTTGACCAATTTCGGGCCACTTGAGCTTCAGTTTCTCGATTTTCGTGAATCCCTGGCGCGTAATTCCATCGATCTTGGTCCTCTGGGGTTTGTCTCATGCTTTGGTGAATTCAGGGCGTCAATCCATACATTTAGTACCTTTTCCCAGTCCACGCTCGTGAATACGCCCTGCAATACAAACACGATTTAAATCGGGCCGTTAAACAGTATCATGTTTGAAAATTCAGGCACTAACAGGGTCTGATATGCAATATTTGACCCTCAACAATCCACCGTCCAGTACGTGGACGATGGAACCACCATGATCTTCATTAGCCATCCAATGTGTGGAGTAAGTCACATGTGACCTGGTTGATGGGAAGCCACAAATACTATATGGGTTCATAGCTCCAGTGGGCCCCACCGTTTCCTGGGATAGTTGAGAATTGGATGGCTACTATTGGAGCCTTCGTGGCATCACCGTGATGCAGTGTTTTACCCAGCCGTCCACCTGTTTTTCCCAGTTTTCTTTACTAGGCCCACTGGGCAGTGGGATCCACATGTTGTGTACATGAAATCCATACCATCCATGCAGTTTTCCTGATCATTTCAGGTCCTTAATGTCACACCCCAAACTCAGAAACCAGGCTCATAAAATTTTCGATCGCCGAATCCGGCGCTGACAGCCTCCGTAGTACCCCATTCTCGACTCCCGGCACCCATATATTAGGTTCTAATCCTGGGGTCCTATAAGGAGGATTTTGAACATAAATTTGATTCGTAATAAGTATAACTATAAGCATAACCCATGAATAATAATGAGGACACCATCATAAAAATCCACTATGATCAAAACTTGAGTATAATGTGCATAAAGGGAAATACAATGATAATAATGACAAAACTCCAGAAGCTCTGCGGCACGCTCCTGACCTACTCAGCTACGGCCTAGCGTCACCTACATGCAATGGTCGTGCATAAGCTTATAGAAAGCTTAGAGGGTGATGAAAGTGTGTGCGCTCGGTAGAAATGCAAGTATGCAATATCAGAGTAATGGGGAAATGCTGGTAAGTCCATGAATGCCATTAGCCGTACCAAGGCCATGCAATGTGAGGCCTCCAGGGCTAATGTCATATGCAAGGTACAACTCAAGCATACCAAATCTCATCTGCATCCTTATATCAATACAGTTTATCTCTGGAATATATATATATATATATATATATATATATATATATCACCAGGGTCTAGTACACTATACACCATATCGCCACCCACTGGACGTGCAACCATGCAAGTGGAAGAGACCTTACTATCCACCTGCCAATATCGGCCCGACCCATTGATAGCGGACTCATTTACGAGCAGGTCAGACTCAGCCTAACATTGCCCCCTACCCTCGGGCGGATAAGGCCACACCCCCTTCCAACCGACCACGACACAGTGGGAGACACAGCCTACTAGTATATGGCTCTAGTGAGCTCATGCATTCACTCGGTCTCGACATTGGAGTCATCCTCTAGCACCATCGGGTATAGAGATTTTCACCCAGGGACATCTATGGCACCCTGATGCTAGTAACAGTATTTTCGGTGTCCAATCCTGCCATCCACTATATGCTTGTGGAGGTTATGGCCCTGATGTCGCTAGGGTGTATAGAAATCATATCACACAAATACGAGATGCATGAATCATACTATCTAGTCATGCACCAATCCTATGCATACCGCACCAATCCTATGCATACCGCACGCTCATGTGGGGCAACTCCTATCAAGGAGTCCTGTAATAATCCGCCCAATGGCATGTGTTATGATCAATCATTCCTCATATCAAGCATACGTATGATGAGCATGGGTATGGATCATGAAGCTATACTAAACATGTTATATGATGATAATGTACTCTCCTTATATCAAGGATGGGCCTAGACGGCCTACTCATATCAAGAATGGGCCTAACGATCATGGGGGCCCAATGGTTTGGGTTAGCCCACTAAGGGGAGGTGAGAATGAGCCTAACAATGGGCCCTAGGGAGAGTTACAATGTGGACATTTAACCATCATTGATCTTACAATGTAGACATCAAAACATTATTACTCACAAGGCATGGCCCGTCATAACATCATTACATACACCATGGTGGAATCACACATCACATCAGTCCTCATATACATCGCTTTGGGCCTCACACAAGGGCCTCACATACATCGTATTAGGCCTCACCATCTGGGCCTCGAATACATCACAATGGGCCATGTCTCATGGGCCTCGAATACATCACATTGGGCCACATCCATGGCCCTCTCATACATCACATCGGGCCTCACTTATGGGCCTCATATACATCACATTGGGCCTCACCATCTAGGCCTCACATGTATCACATTGGGCCTCACCATGGGCCTCATATACATCACATCAGGCTGCATCACGTGGGCCGCAACAATGGGCCTCATATAATCAAGTGGGACCCATCGTCCTAGTTGGACTATCTACACCATTCATCTATTTTTAGAGATCATTTTAGAGCATTACCCAAAAAAATGAATCATATCAAAAGATCATCTGGACCATACCACAAATAGCAGTGGAGATAATGATTTTCCCTTTAACAGTTCACGGGGACCACCTTTACATTTAGTTTCCATCCAATCTGTTCATAAGGTCATAAAGACCTGATTTAAAGGAAAAATAATTCTCATATTGATCCAGAACTTATGTGACCCCCAAACGGTTTCAATGGTAAACATTCAATCCTCCACTGATTTTTGTTGTGTGGTCCATCTAATAGACAGATCTGTCTCATTCTCAAGCCTTAAGATGAGCTCATGAAGTGGATGGATGGTTGAATATAACACACATCATGCGGGACCCACAAAGCTGTTGACTCAATACAATAGCTATATAGCCTGTGGGGTCCACAAATGGACGGTTTGAATGTAACATATACATCATACAGGACCCATAGAGACCATGTTGTATGTGTTTTAGCAAGGCCGTCAAGTCCGCTAGAGGTGCGGCCCACCATAATATATATATATATATATATATATATATATATATATATATATATATATATATATATATATATATATTATATTTTTTTATTCATTCCTGCTCCAGTGTCCAGGGGACTGGACGATGCGGGCTGCCACACATGCAGCAGGCCCCACTGTCCATGATTCCACGGACGATGTGGATGGAATCATACATCAAGGTGGACCCCACGTCCTTGCAGTACAGTGAGAGTATACCACTTACATCATGGTGGATTTCCACCATCCAGACAATGGACAGTGTGGATCATGGCAGGCCCCACGTGGTGGGGATACAACACATATGCCAGATCAGGGCCCCACCGTCCCTCACTGGATGGTGGATGGCATGGATGAAAGGTATACATCAGGTGGGTCCACACGTGTGGGACCCACCAGTTTTTTTTGGAAAGAGCTGATATTTATTTTTTCATCTGGTCTAGGCTAGCTGGATATCCAGCGAACGAATGGCCTAGATGAATCATGGCATCTGGTGGGTTCCACGGGGACGTGGCCCACCAAGACTTGGATCAAGCTGATATTTGTTTGTTTCCCCTTCATCCTGGCTGGCCCAAAAATGGGCAGCAAGGCGGGCCCCATTCGCTGGACGTCCAAAAAATTTGGACGGTCTAAATTGTTAGACACATCAGATGGACCACACACATCATCACATAAAAAATGAAATGAGGAGGGAGAGAGAGAGAGAGAGAGAGAGAGAGAGAGAGAGAGAGAGAGAATAGTGTGATGGAGGGGCCCTGCCACTATGGGCCCCTCTAATACATACATCAATACATACATCAAGATGGGTCCTAAATGGGATCCATACCATCAATTGGTAGGCCCTACTTAGTCCATCACAAAAAATGAAATCTAATCTTACAAAACACCCACTGATTGCCTTCTTCTTTAGCTCCTTAGAATCCTTGGCTCCTAAGCTTTGATTTTGATGGAGGATGGTGAAGATTGAAGGGTTGGATGGTGAGATGTGGGGGTAGGAAGTGAGCCTTGATCTTTTCTCTCCTTAGAGCTTTTCTCTTATGGAAGCTTGGGAAATGGTGAAGAGAATGAGAGATGAGAAGGTGTTATAAGAAGGATGGGATGACATGGATGGATGTTGTAAGATGAATGACATAGAGGGTATGGGCTTGGTTGAATTTTTAGATGAGAGAGGGATGGGTGGAGAGAGAGAGAGTTGACTTTGGGGATGGCTTATGTAAGAGAGGGATGGGTTGTATACTTGACTTGTGATTGATTGATTGATGTGATAGGTTGTAGAGATTCTCTTAAAATACGCAACGCGTAGCGTTTCCTAAAAATATACGCTGTCCCACAACTCCAGGCCTGGGTATCGCATCGGCATGCGAGATGCGGCGTTGAAACCGCAGCGACGGCACGGTCACTAGGGTACAAGTCTCGGGTCGAGTTGACTTAAATATGCGGGATGCGACTTAAGGTCGTGTGCAAACATTAATTATAGCTCACTGGTTGCCAAAATTCAACGAGGAGGATTACAGAAGTCTAAGGAACGGTACGAACTAGGATACGGGCCTTACAGCTCTCCCCTCCTAATAAAAATTTTATCCTTAAAATTTACACTAATAACACAATTAGACAAGACTCATAAGGAAAAAGGAAACATAGCATCATCATATAAAATCAAAGACAGCAAACAAGATACAACATATAATCAATCATCAAAGACATAGGGATAGCGCTCTCGAATCTCAGCCTCGCACTCTCAAGATGCCTCATCAACAGAATGGTGACCCCACTACACCTTCACTAAGGGAATGACCTTGGTCCGGAGGACCTTCTCCTTCTGATCAAGGATACAAACTAGCTGCTCAATATAAGAAGCGTCCTCACGAACCTCTGACGGCTACCAATCAATAACAAGAACGATGTCTGACCCACACTTCCTCAATATAGAGACATGAAAAATGTCGTGGACGCTAGAGAACTGAGATGGCAAGGCAAGATGATAGGCCACAATGCCAATGTGCCCAGTGATCTCAAAAGGTCTTATAAATCTTAGGCCAAGCTTGCCCCTCACTCCAGATCGAACTACACCCTTCATGGGCGAGACCTTGAGATACACCCTATCCCCTACTACAAACTTCAAGGGATGATGCCGACAATCAGTAAAACTCTTCTACTGGCTCTGAGCTATGCGCATCCTCAACCTGATGATATCGATAGCCTCTGACGTCTGCCGCACAAGCTCAGGACCTAGGAGATGCTTCTCCCCAACCTCGGTCTAACAAATCGGTGATCTGCACAGTCTGTCATATAATGCCTCAAAAGGAGCCATGTCAATGGTCGCCTGATAGTTGCTGTTGTATAGAACTCAGTCAATCGCAGATGCTCATCCCAGCTACCCAAAAGTCAATCACGCAAGCCCGAAGCATATCCTCAAGAATCTGGTTAACCCTCTTGGCCTACCCGTCGGTCTGCAAATGATACGCGGTGCTGAGCTGCAAAATAGACCCCATCGCTCTCTGAAAGCTCCTCCAAAACTGAGACGTGAACCTCGGGTCTCGGTCAGAAACGATTGAGACTAGAATGCCATGTAGTCTTACAATCTCCTCGATGAATAATCTGGCAAGCTAGTCCAAAGACCAAGTCGCACGAATCGTAAGAAAATACACTGACTTCATCAGACGATCCATGACAACTCAGATGGCGTCATGACCGCGCTGAGTCCTCGGCAAGCCCATAATGAAATCTATCGACACATGCTCCCATTTCCATGTCAAGACGCTCAACAGCTGCAATGGACCAGAGGATCTCTGATAATCGGCCTTGACACGCTGGCATATATCACACTCAGCCACAAAACTAGCGATCTGGTGCTTCATCCCCACCCAAAAATACTGTTGCCTCATATCACGGTACATTTTTGTCGAGCCAGGTTGGATAGAAAACCGCGATCAATGTGCCTTGATCATAAGATCTTTGCACAACTCTGGAATATCCGGGACACATAATCGGCCTCTGAAGCGAAGTCCACCATCAGAACCAATCTGTCAATCTGACTGACTCTCAAATGTCGCCTCTGCTCTATAACTCCATAATGACTCATCTATCTACTGATCCTTGATCACCCTTGCGACAAGAGAGGGTTGAATTGATAGGCTTGATAATTGCATGATAGAAGACTGCAAACTGATCTTGAAGTCATATGTTGCCACATCCTCAAGCATCTTCACTCCTGAATCATCATATGTGCCACCAGGCCCCGTGACTAACGGTTGAGGGTATCCACCATCAAGTTCGCCTTGCCTAGGTGGTACTGAAGATCAAAATCATAGTCCATCTGGAGCTCTATCTAACGCCTCTACCTCATGTTTAGCTCAGACCAAGAGAATAGATACTTCAAGCTCTTGTGGTCGAAGAAGAGCTCGAACCTAACCCCATACAGATAGTGCCTCCACACCTTCAATGCAAAGACGACTACTGCCAGCTCCAAATCATGTGTGGTGTAGCTCAGCTCATGGACCTTGAGCTAGCAAGACGCATAAGCCACTGGCCTCTCGTGCTGCATCAGGACAACACCCAAACCCACAAGCGAAGCATCGGTAAATACAACAAATCCTTCACTCCCAGAGGGAAGAGTGAGGACAGGAGTGGACATGAGGCGGTCCTTCAGGTCCATAAATGCTCACTCACAAGCACCATTCCTCACAAACTCTGCGCCCTTCCGAGTTAAACTGGTCAACAGGGGTGCAATACGAGAGAAGCCCTCAATGAAATGCCGGTAGTAGCCTGCCAAACCAAGGAAATTGCCAATCTTGGATGCATTCATGGGCTGGCCCCATTGACGCACTGCCTCAACCTTCGAGGGGTCTACTGCGACACCCTCTCTCGTCACCACATGACCGAGGAACTTAACTTCCTCCTGTCAAAACTCACACTTCTCCAGCTCGCATACAATTGGTGGGCACGGAGGGTCTGCAATGTAATCTCTAGATGCTGCTCGTGGTCCTCGCGGGTCCTTGAATATATTAGAATGTCATCGATAAAGACCACAACAAACTAAGATACAGACGGAAGACCTCGTTCATCAACTGCATAAATACTGTGGGCGCATTGGTCAGTCTGAAGGACATAACCTAAAACTCAAAATGACCATAGTGCATCCTGAAAGCCATCTTTGGGATGTCCTCCTCTCGAACCTAAATTTGATGATAACCAAAATGTAGGTTAATCTTTGAAAAGAACTATGCACCCTGTAATTGATCAAATAAATCATCTATCCTCGAGAGCGGGTACTTGTTCTTGATCATGACCCGGTTGTGCTCATGGTAATCCACGTAGAGCCTCAACAAGCCATCCTTCTTCTTAACGAAGAGTACTAGCACTCCCCATGGCGAACTGCTCAAACGAATAAATCCCATCGGTGTCATACGATATGAGGCCTTCGAGAAAGGTGCAGTACCAGGCACAATATCAATCTAGAACTCAACATGTCGGCATGATGACAACCCTAGAATCTCCTGAAATACATCAAGAAAATCACAAACCACAAGTAACTGATCGACGCTCACTGTTATGGGCTCCTCTATGGCACACAACATCAAACAAGATAACAGTTCTCCTCTAGTCTCGGCTGTGGCAAGCCTGGTATACAGAATGTGACTGTCCTCGCAAAGTAGTCCAAGATGGCATGGTACTCAGTAAGCCAATCCATGCCAAGGATGATGTCAAAATCTAACAAGTCGGCAGGTAAGAAAATCTCTCCCACCAACACGGGGCAAGATGAACAGAAGCGGCCTAACACAGTAGTCTTCTCCAAGGGTGTCGATACAGTCAACCCCTCACTAGCAGACTCTACCGGCAATCCAGACGATCGGCAAAAATCCTTAAATATAAAGGTGTGCGAAGCCACGGGCCTTCTGCCTTTACAATGTATATATATATCACCAGGGTCTAGTACACTACACACCATATCGCAGCCCACTGGATGCGGAACCATGTAAGTGAAAGAGACCTCACTATCTGCCTGCCAATATCAGCCTGACCCATCGATAGTGGATCAAACTAATATTTGTTTATTTCCCCTTCATCCTTATTGGCCCAAAAATGGGCAGCAAGGCGGGCCCCATTCGCTGGACATCAAAAAAATCTGGACGGTCTAAATTGTTGGATACATCAGATGGACCACACACATCATCACATAAAAAAATGAAATGAGGAGAGAGAGAGAGAGGGAGAGAACAGTGTGATGGAGGGGCCCCACTACAATGGGCCCCTCTAATACATACATCAAGATGGGTCCCAAATGGGATCCATACCATCAATCGGTAGGCCCCACTTAGTCCATCACAAAAAATGAAATCTAATCTTACAAAACACCCACTGATTGCCTTCTTCTTTAGCTCCTTAGAACCCTTGGCTCCTAAGCTTTGATTTTGATAGAGGATGATGAAGATTGAAGGGTTGGATGGTGAGATGTGGGGGTAGGAAGTGGGCCTTGATCTTTTCTCTCCTTAGAGCTTTTCTCTCATGGGAGCTTGGGAAATGGTGGAGAGAATGAGAGAGGAGAGGGTGTTATAAGAAGGATGGGATGAGAGGGATGGATTTTGTAAGAAGAATGACATGGAGGGTATGGGCTTGGTTGAATTTTTGGATGAGAGGGGGATGGGTGGAGAGAGAGAGTGAGTTGACTCTGGGGATGGCTTATGTAAGAGAGGGTTGGGTTGTGTACTTGACTTGTGATTGATTGATTGATGTGATGGGTTGTAGAGATTCTCTCAAAATTCACAATGCATGGCGTTTTCTTAAAATATACGTGGGCTCACAACTCCTGGCCTGGGTATAGCATCGGCGCATGAGAAGCCACGTTGGAACCGTGGCGATAACGCAGTCGCTAGGGTACAAGTCTCGGGTCGAGTCGACTCATATATACGGGATGCAACTTTGGGTCACGTACAAATACTAATTACAGGTCCTGGGTTGCCAGAATTTCTACGGAAGGATCACGAAAGTCTAAGGAACGGTACAGACTAGGATACAGGCCTTACACTTAAAGCTGGACAGATCCAACAAATCAGGACCGTCCAGTAGCAGCACAACCATCTAGACTACTGACCATCTGGATGGCAGGGAAATACAAATATCAGCTCTGATTCAAAGAGCTAGTGGGCCACACCCACGTGGACCCACCTTGATGTATTGTATTCTACACCGTAGTCCATCTGGACATGTGGGGCCCTCTGATGTATGTGTTTCACCTCCACCATCTAAATGGGATGGTGGGCCCACTACGATAGGTGTTATATCTTCACTGTCCAGACAGATGGGATGGTGGGACCACCTGGATAAATGGGTTGTATCTCCACTGTCCAGATGGGACGGTGGAAACCCACCATGATTTATGTATTTTATTCCCACCGTCCATCTGGACTGTGGGGACCATAGTGATGTATTTGTTATATCTACACCGTCCGTTGAGGGGACCCACTACATGTGCGGTGTCCACATCGTCCGTGGGACATGGGCCCCACATGATGTAGGTGTTTTATCCAAGTTGTCCGGCCCCTGGCGTGGGGCCATGATGCATGTGTTGTAAACCCACACCATCCAACGTTTCTGGACAGTGGGACCCACATGCTGTATGTGTTTCATATCCACGCCATCCGTCCGTTTTGCTGTAAGCAGGGCCCACCTGCTGTATACAGGGCCCATCTGAGGTATATGAGGCCCATGCAATGCGGCCCACTTGATTATATGAGGCCCATGCAAACTTGATTATATGAGGCCCATGTAATGCGGCCCATGTAATGAGGACCATTGTGATATATATGCGGCCCATGTAATGAGGACCATTGTGATGTATATGCGGCCCATGTAATGAGGACCATTGTGATGTATATGCAGCCCATGTATGAGGACCATTGTGATGAATATGCAGCCCATGTATGAGGCCCAAGTGATGTATATGTGGCCCTTGTATGAGGCCCAAGTGATGTATATGTGGCTCTTATATGAGGCCCAGGTTATGTATATGTGACCCTAGTGTAAGGCTCGATGTGATGTATACAAGGCCCTTATATGAGGCCTAATTGTGATGAGTGAATCCCCATGATGTATGTGTTATATTCACACCGTTCATCCATTTCTCTAAGGTTGTAAACCCCATTGCCTTGAGAGGCCCACCCTGATTTATGGGCTATATGCCCACCATGGGGCTACCTTGTGAGGCCCATCATAATGTATGTGTTACATACACGATGTCCATCCATTTCTCTGATTTGTATAAGGGTCGTGGGCCTCATAGAGAGTTAGATTCAAATCCCAAGTGGACCACACACTAGGAGACAATAGTGGTTAAATGTCCACCATTGAAATCCTCCCTAGGGCCCGTTGTTAAGCCCATTATCTTGGGAGCAATGATGGTTAAATGTCCACATTGTAATCTCCCTAAGGCCCATTATTAGGCCCATTCTCACCTTCGCTTATTAGGCTTACCCTAAACCGTTGGGCCCCCATTAATGATTATATTACCCACCTTCCCTTACTAAGTTAACCCAAACCTTTGGGCCCCCATTGATGCTAGTGATACCCACCTTTCCCTTGATTAGGCTATCCCAATCTGTTGGGCCTCCATTTGATGATGGTGCTTTCCACCATACCTTGTAGGATTATCCAAACCTTGAAGCCCACCTTGTGTCTACACCAGGCCTTCCATAGGAAGTGTGGCCCATTTAGATACTTGTGCTTGCCCAAGTTTAGTGACCATACCCAAGGTCCACTTAAGTGTTGGGCGGGCTACCCAATCTGCTTGGAATGACATATAGTCCTAAATGTATGGGCCCCACCAAGCTACCTTGTGTACATATCAGGCTCCTCGTAGGAAAGCCCAACTTATTACATGATAGAGAGGGTGAGGAAGCCCACCTGTTGTACATAGATTCACCCTCTTAACTCAAGTTGTGGTACACCCACTCGACTCACCCCATGAGACATATCTTATCCTTGTATCCAGTTGTTAGGACCTCGGTGTCACATATATATCATCCACACCGTCCATTTACTTCTTTGGGACAAGTGTGAGACCTATCCTTGACATTAGTACACCATAAAATCTTGTCGTAGATGGAAGAATACGTCATACCAGATTTAGTATATCCACTCTATAGAGCCTATCTCGATGTATGGGTTAGATCCGCTGTCCTTCCAGTGGACTCCATCTTGGGATATATGATATATTAGTACCTGGGAGGCTAATGTTAGTCTAACATAGGACATACCACATGGACTCCTATAGTTGTAGAAGGGGCATGTTGTTTAGTCCCTACTCTTGTAAGTGGCATATCGGCTAAGACCGATCATCGTCTGTGATATCTGATAATCATGCTAGTGTACTTAGTCGAGTAGGACAAACTGAAAACATGCTTAGTATTACCTCATGACACATGTCCATACGCATCATTTGTATGCCTGTTGTGAGGAACAGTTTACCATAGCATTGCAGTTGAGCTGAGTTATTTAGGGGACTCCTTAAGAGACAAAGTTGCCCCACATGATCATGTGGCATGCACAGGTTTGACACATGACTAGTAGTATAACTCATGCATCTCGCATTTGTGTGACATGATCACTTGGCGCCCTAGCGATATTAAGGTTGTGGCCTCCACAGGTACATCGTGGATGGCCAGATGGGATAACGAAATATTTGGTTCTAGCACTGTAAGCACATAGGATATCCTTAGGTGAGAGTTCCAAAATCCTCTTGGTACTGGAGGATACTCCAATGTCTAGACCGAGTGGATACATGGGCACGCGAGTGCCGAATACTAGTGGCGGTGTCTCACACTGTGTCATGGTCGGTTGGGAGGGGTGTAGCCTTATCCGCCCAAGTGAGGGGGCTGTAAGCTAGGCTGAGTATGACCAGATCATAAATAGGTCCGTTATTGATAATCTGGGTAGGTATTGGCAGACTACGGGCTAAGCGGATAGTGAGGTCTTTTCCACTCGCCGGTTGTGCGGCTAGGGAGGTAGCAACCATTATGGAGTGTACTAAACCCCGGTGATATCCCAGAGATGAGCTATACTGATATGTGGACTTACTCAGTAGGAATTGCGTACTTAGCATTTAACTCATTCATTCATTCATTCACTATCCACTCGGACTGGTGGTGCATAATCAAGTCATCATGTGTACCTTCGCAATGGCCAGGATTTCGGTTGGGACACGCAACCAACCTGAGATTAGGAGTTTACGACATTGAGTCTGTCTATTCAAATTTAGATATGGGATTGATTTGGATAGAAGTCCCTTGTGATGGACCCCATAGCCTACAATACTACGTGTTATCATCCCGACTTTACACTCCAGCTTGGTCATTTCATTCGCATTGCATCCTCAGCACATAACATTTGGTTTACTATGCTTCTGTATTGCATATCCTGAATAAGATTAATGGTATTATGGACTTGCCAGGATCTGCATATTGCATTACATCCGCGGCATATGACATTTGGGTTGCTATGTTTCTGCATTTATATGGCTTAGATGAGGCTAATGGTAATCGTGGTTCATCAGGAATTGTATATTGTATTGCATCCTCGGCATCTGATATTTAGTTCATTATGGATCCACATTCGTATAGCCAATTTGCATTGCATACTCTAATATTATATGACTTATGGATTTACTAATATTTCTGCTTACTCTGTTATTTGTGTGCTTGGCACTTATCTTGCGCACACACTTACACCACCCTCTAAGCTTTCTATAAAATTATGCATGACCGTTGCGTGCAGGTGACGTTATGTCGCAACAACATTGAGGCAGGAGCTTGTGGCAGATCACTTTGGAGATTTTGTTATTTATGTATTCCCTTTTAGTATTGTACTCAAATGTTTATATTAGTGGATATGTGGTGTTGATGTTGCCGTTTGTGACTTGGTTATGCTCCTTTACAAAAAAAATCACACTGAAAATCCTCCTTGTAGGATCCCAGGATCGGAATCTGGCGTATGGGCACTGGAAGACGAGAATAAGGTACTATGGAGGCCGTCAGTGCCGGATTCAACGATCGGGAATTCTATGAGCCCAGTTTCTGAGTTTGGGGCGTGACACAGTAGCTTGATAAAATGACAGATGTCCTTGACGGTTGACTCATCGGACCGCAACTAAGCAAAAATGATTTGGTCGATGTGCTCTAGAATGCCAATAATGCAAGTAACAAGGGCAGATTTGCTGGAAACAAAGATGCCTCAAAACCATCTCCCGTCCACTTTTATCCATTGTGTGGGCGCTTAAGTCTTCTGTTGCGTGGCGTGCAACAAATTCTGCTCTTCATTCCATTATGTCGTCGCGCAATATGCAAGTTAAAGGTATTTGTGTACTCCAACAGATGCCTCATTGATCCTTCTTTGATTTATAAGAGAAATCAACAGATGATCAATCTCCAATGTGCAAAAAAAAAAATCTTTATTCATTTATACACCAGTGCAACAACTGTTACATGATTGGGTCCGTGCAATGCATAATCAAGTCCATGCCTCTACCCCTGGTCAAGCATGTTTAAAAATTTCTTTGGAAGAACCCATTCACCAAAGAAAGTCAGCCAACACTATACTGGTGATGTCAGTACTGGGGGTTGTTTCAACAAATCTTTAATAGAATCGAATGCATTATGACATGCTTGATCCTATACAAACTCTATTCCCTCTTCATAAGGTGAGCAAATGGTTGGCATCTTCTAGCCAATTTCGAGATATAGCGTCGAATATATGCCGGTTTTCCTTGTAAACTTTTGAGTTCTTTTAATGTTTTCAGGGGCAGCACTTCTTGAATAGCCCTGATCTTTCCTGTATCGACTTCAATTCCCCAGTGCTTGATAATAAACCTAAGAAACTTACCTGATGATATGTCGAATGCACATTTTGTCGAGTTCATCTTCAATTGTTTCTTCCTGAGCCAGCAGAAGACCGATGATTAATGTTCACGATGTTCTTCATGATCGCAAGACCGAACCACTAAATCATCAACATAGCATTCAACATGTTTGTGCATCATCTCCTAAAAAAATTTTTACATATCTCTCTAGTACGTAGATATAGCATTTCTTAATCCAAACGGCATGACCATATAACAGTATATTCCCAGGGATGTCATGGATACCATCGCCTCTTCATCTTCAGGTGCCATACGTATTTGATTATACCCAGTGTATCCATCCATGAAGGACATGACCACATATTTCATCATGCTATTAATCAATAATTCTATTATGGGCAACGAAAAGTCATCTTTCGGGCATGCTTCGTTCAGATCTCTAAAAACAACACAAACTTGGATTTGTCCACTCTTTTTCTTTATAGGGACAATATTAGAGATCCACCACTTGGGATATTTAACTTCCGTTATAAAACCAACTTTAATTAGCTTGTTTACTTCTTCTATCAAGGGTATTAAGTTGGAATGGAAGCATCTCTGTGCTTTCTTTACTAGCGTTGTCTTTAGAAATATTAAGTCAGTGCATTGTCACTGTCAGTTCTACGCCTGGCATTTCTACATATGTTTAAGCAAACACATCTTTATTTCTTTTCAATAGTTCCTCATACTGATCTGCGTCTTCTTTTAATAAGCCAACACTAATATTTGTCTTGCGGGGTTCATCCTCGAATCTCAGGTTTATTTCTCTTAGCGCATCAACAGTCGGTTGTCCTGTCTTTTTTTTGCTTGGGCAATGCATCAGGGTGTTTTATTTCTTCATTATTTCTTTCAGCTATCTTGGGATTCATTCCTGGATCAATTACCTGACACGTGTGAGCCATATTCACTTGCCAGTGCGCAGGGGATGCCCCAGTCCGCGACACTTTTCTCATCTTCTTTCATTAACACCAACTGGGACTTGGATGTCCTTACCATTATTCAACTCCATTGGCTCATCATAGATTATCTTTTCATATTTTCTGGGAGAAGCTTATCACAGATTGTCAATTCACTATTCCTTCTTCTGTTTCTTTCTCTAGCAGGGCATAAAATACTATCAGCTTTGGATTAGTGGAGTTGGGTTGTATGCAAAACTTACATGGCATAACAGAGAACGGTTTACTCCTTTCAACTAGTGGCGCTAGCACTATGTAATTTGATTGTAGAATTTTCATTTGTTCTAGTGACAACAACATCAAAGGAGGCTAACCGGGTTGTCTCAAATGTTTTGAGACAAAGTACAATTTCTTCTTCTTGTCGATCATCACACCTGCTCTTAACCTTTTGACTGCTTGTAGCCTATCTTCTCAGATAGCTTTACTTGTGCGACTTTATTTTTTATTGCTCGTGTTCCATTACCCTTTGATGATAGGTCTTCTTTACTTCTTATTTCATCTTCCTCTATTGCAAATTTGTCGTAATAACTCTCATCTACGAAGAAAGATTTTGCCACTGTATATGGCTTCGTGTTGGCCATCACTTTATATTGAATACCATTCTTGCAATATTTAAAGCATTGATTGTAACACCCCATACCTCTGGTATACAGGTGTTACCCTTTTTAAACCCACATTAACCAAAATCAGAATGGACGAACCAAGTAGTCTGAAATCGACGTATGTAGGATGGGACTTCCGGTCGACATTAAGGCCATCCATCATGGGTCTCTAGGAGCCAAAACACACCCTACAATAGTCAAGGAGGTGAGGTTACCCGAACACTCCAAATTTAAAACCATTATATCAATGGATACTGGTACAACACTTGAGGATTAGTTAGTGACCAAAGAGGCACTCAGGGCCCCTCAAATCCCCGTTTAGTCATCAAAACAAAGTCTTAGACCCATCTGACCATTGGGTTACGATGTGTGAGCCAATTGGGGCCCCGTAGGGCATTAAATGGCCCCCCTGGTCGCACCATCACCCCAAACTGGGCCGGGACCCCTATATGGGGATCCCAAGATAAATGGACGGAGTAGATTTGTCACAACCATCATGGTGGACCCCCCCCCCCTACACGGAGTCCATGGGTACCCCATGCACGCATGCATGACGTGCATGGGAACGATGGGCTCAGTCAAATGGTCTTTAACCGAGCCAAATTTGAAAATGAGAGAAATGCTTCTCTCCCGCGTATTTGAGATTCAAACTGATGACCTTTGGACCTCAAAGTGGCCCACCATGGCCAGTTTCCGAGCCATCTGAACTGTTCAATTTCTCCATGGGACCTGACTTAACAAAATCTTATAGGCTTTTGAACCCTCATAAATGGACGAAGGAGATGGGTTGCAACCGTCCAATGCATTGCACGTGGTAGATATCTATAAGATGGGACCCATCTGGGACCACATGAATGGCTCGTGATCATCCCGGTCTGGCCATCTCAGCCATCCATCGCCTGAGAAAGCGATGCTCCCTCTTTTCCAGAAATGGCTGAGCAAGGCCTGTAAATGGAAAAGTAAAAAAAAAAAAAGAGACTTTCCTCTCTAGGAAAGCTAGTGCTGGTGCTATCTCGGCCATCCCCTAGCCACATGGAGAGATCTCAGCCATTGCGAGATGGGTCATTTCCAACCATTAGAGCCCACTCCTCCACTATTATATAAAGAACCCTATAGCTCTTGGGATTCGCACCAAGGAGAAGAGAGAGAGAGGGAGAGAAAGGAAAAGAGAGAGAGGGAGAGAGCAGAGATCGAGTAGTGGTGGGTCTCAGTTCTGCACTGAGTCGACCCAACCGTTCAAACTGAGTCGAGCCAGTGAAGGCCAGTGACACCCTATAGGACCATTCGAGTCGAGACACAGCTTAGTGACGAGCATTAAAGTTCAGGTAATGCTCTGGTCATCACTCTATTCTGAGTTCCAGCATTATAGGACCGCATACCTCTTTTAATCCGGCCATTACCATCCATAAACTAGGCCAAGAAATGCTTGTGTTTTGGATTGGAACTATGGCAGATATCGGGCCTCCATTAGGTCATGTTCCAGACTTACAGCAGGCCAAGCCAATCCATGGCTGCAATTCACACCAAGACACGGCTGGAAACAACTCAGTCTCAGTCCAAGACTAAGCCAATCGATGGTTGTGGGTCGGACTGAGAAACCAGTTAAGATAGGGTCTTTGTTTTGGACTGAAACTGAGTCGATCAATGGCTCTGTTGTGGGCTAAAGCCAATCCAGGTAGTGGTAGTGTCTTGGGGTTGAAATCAGACCCAGCTGTAGCATCTATCTCAGGCCAAAATTAGGCTAAACCTATGACGTGTTCCAGGCTGGAACTTAGTGACACACGGGCTCTGTTTTGAGCTGGAACTAGGCCAAACAATGGCCATAGTTCAGACTAAATTCAAGTCGATTAACGGCCGCAATTCTGGCCCCAAACCAGTCCTCATAATGCCTCCAGGCTAGGCCGAGAAACAAGTTAAGGAGTGTCTGTACTTTGGACTAAAAATCATGTCAAACGATGGCTGGATTTCAAACCGAAGTCAGGCTAGAACGGTAGTGGCAATTTGGATTGAAATAATGGCCAAGTTGTAGCTCTGTTTTGGGCCAGAATTAGGCCAATCAATGGCCGAGTTTAGGCCAAAAATATGGCAGGGAATGAACCATGATAATGGTTGAAAATGGGGCCAAACAGAAGCTCTGTTTGGGGCTAAAGTCAGCTTTCAAACCGCCTATGTTCAGGGCCAAGCTCGGCCTCACATTTGGACAAGAAAGGAGGCAGAGTTCAGGCCGTGAGGATGGTTCCAACTGCTGCAGTTATAGGCCTAAAGATCAGCCCTCATCCCAGGGTGAAGCACTTCAGCAGGTTAGGCTGAAATCACCATTCAACCAGAGACTATAACAAGCCATGGAGTGATCCTTTTGCAGCAGTAGGCCTGGCCGAGTGATGACCCAGACCTCCAGCAACATAGGTGGGACGCAGTTGTGCCTAGCAAATTGAACAGCTACAACGGCCTGGGCCTTTAGTAATGGTCTGAGAGGAGGGCAGCACCACTCCATTTGAGACATGTGAGCCGCACCTTATAAAGCAGTGGGCCACACCAAGTGTGAAGCTCAAATGAGCTACACCACACCATATAGTCTGGTGGGCCGCACACTTCCAAACTAGGTGGACCACACCCTCAGTGGGCGCTGCTACAAATCACAGTGTGTCGCACCTGAGATCAGATCTCAGTAGGCCACACCATGTAGATACGGTGTGACGCACCTGAGATCAACTCCCAGTGGGCTAGGCCGCCAACTATGATGGGCAGCACCTTGTAAGGTGCTGGTGGGCCACTCACAGTGAGCGGATTGAGAGCCTGTGCACATTCAGGCCCTGTATACTGCAGGTGGGCTGCACCCCAGACCATGGTGGGCCACACACTATATAGTTGGTGGGCTGCACCATGTACAAAGCTCAGTGGTTGCACCTGATGACATCATGGGCCTCGTCTCACATAGCTATGGACCTTGCCCTGCTAAATGCCATGGGCTGTAATTAGGGCCCATCTGCTGAGTCGAGATAAGCCAACCCAGCCAGAATCAGGGCTAGACGTGATGCAAGGCCAACCATGGGTTGGGCCAAAATCTAGTCCGGGCCCAGGCATTAATACTAGGCCACAACCTAGTTCAGGTCCAGACTCTAGATTTGGACTAAAGTCCGAGGGTCTGGCCACTCTAAGACAGGCCAAACAACCTTAATTTTGGGTCTTCCAACCCTCCGCCAAATCCTTATGCTTTAAACCTTGGAACTCATTGTCTAATGTAAATAAATTTATATAGGGGACTACTTTATTGGTGTGGAGTCACTATCTTCTCAAAGAAATTTGCATCTAGAAGCGCTCTATGACCTGTCTGGTGATGATTCTCTTCCCCTTAGGCTTTTCATCCCCAACTAGACTAAGAATAGTGTTTGTGATAATCTAGAAATGTAGAGCATATAACATTTATTTAGATTTTTAAGACTGCTTCAAGGAATGACTTAATAGCTTGGAAATAGATTGTATTTATTTGATATATTTGTTTAAATTAATGATTCCCATGATTTAGAAATATGGACTTACTTAGTGAGATTGCTTGGTACATTCGATTGTTGAGATTGAAAGCATGCTCTGAGGTCACATTTAAACTTGGTTAGCTCACTTGAACTTGTGTATTAAATTTATCCAAATTACGTGTGCAATGTGTTAGTTCACTTAGTACATATTTTGGATTACAAACTCATGATTAGTTGACTCGTAGGAATACATGCAATGCTCCTACTTCTTATTCATAAGTAGGTTCCATGCTATTGCCTATGACACACATTGTTGAAATCTCTCCATGGTAACTCTAACTAAGGAGAGTTCGTGCTTGGGGTGTAACTAGACTAGTTGTGACGTAAGTAGACCCCTCACACGAAAGTTGTGGTTAGCATCGTTTGATTATGGGGTTTACTATCCATGTGTGGTTTCACCTATTTGGTTATGGAATGAACCTTACAATATTTACAATTACTGCTATTTACTCATCTTTAAATCATACATGCCATTATGTTAAACTGTCATACTTAACAATTTCGATATTTCATCCCAAGTCAGCATTTGGTGGTGGCCCCATTCGCATTGAAATTGATTAACTAGGTGTTGGTGGGTTCTACACATACCCTAAAGCGGTAGTCTTATCGGCCGAGGATGGTGGTCGTGGGATATTATGCATGAGTCGTCGGCCTACGCTGGACCATGAGCTCCCTGTAGTGACCGTGAGTTTATTTAAATTGGCTGAGTGCAATTGGCTAATCCTACATCGCATTCGAGCGATGATGGATGGCTAATTCTGGATGCCGTAGCACGTGCATAATAGGATTTAGTTGGGGTATCATTTCGCTAGCCCCCAGACCATCGACTATCGACCCACCCTTAGTGAGATTGGCACTATGCATGTACTATGTACTTTCGCTGATGACCGGCCACATTGCATGGGTTTTGCCCAAAAGCCAACTGGATGAGCATCCCCAGTTGATGTGCACTCATACATCCATGCATTTAATAAGACTGCATCATGTATTGTTCTGTGTGTTATATTATTTTATGTTATATCTTGTCTAGGGTGGCGGTGTGTAATCTTGAGGAAAAATCACACCGAGCTGGCCACTCATTCATCAATGTTCAACCATACAGAGGACGCAAGTACATGAGCTGATGAGTACACAGCAGATCTGGAGGCGGTGGCGGTCGAGGAGGAGCTCTATGACATGGAGCCGCAATAGGAGGCGGCCGCCTATTTTGGGCTGAACCAATAAATTAGCCCTTCATGATTATTTCAATACATTTAGAAACTTGAAGTTATGTAATTGGCCCCCAGCTGAGTGGGCAAGAATATTGTTCACATTTTTGGATCACATTTATGCTATGTTTCATTCCCACTATCTACGCTTTGATTACTTATTTATTACCACTATTAGTAGTTAACTCCTGGGTTTTTGGACCACGAGGCATATACTCAAGTTCTGAAAACTGGGGCGTTACAAAGTTGGTGTCAAAGCAGAGTATGAGATAACCTGGCTGTGGGATTAATGTATAAAACCTTAAGGGATTAACTTAGATACTTTCCCTAGGGAACGGGAAGGATGAGTAAACTTAGATACAAAACACTTAGGCCCCCTTAAATATTGGCAAAATAAACACGTGGACTCATGAAGGGATCCCCAATAGTTAGGGAGAAATTAGAGTATGATTCACCTAGAGAAGAACTTAGGATCCATTAGGAAATAACAAGTAGTCATCTGAGATTAGAAACAAAAACCTTAGGCCCCCTTAGATATTGGCAAAATGAACACATGGACTCATGAAAGGATCCCCAATAGCTAGGGAGAAATTAGAGTATGATTCACCTAGAGAAGAACTTAGGATCCATTGGGAAATAACAAGTAGTCATCTAAGTTTAGAAACAAAAACCTTAGCCCCCTTAGAAAATTCAACCCAAAAGTACTAATTGAAGGATGAACTCTCTCGCCATGCAATTGGCAAGATCTATGACCCTTGTGATGCTTCATATTGACTGGAACTGTTCTTCTCCCTTCTAATCCCTGAACCACAAAATTTTAATCCCTCAGGAAGCCATGTTGCCGGTACTACGATCCCATCAGACCCATACGGTCAACATCTATCCCATCCCATCGACAGAGCGCCAGCGGGAGCGCAGCCCTGTCTACACGCCAGGTCTCCTGCCCGGAGTGGTGAATGGGTATAGAGGGTCAGAAGCAATAGGGGATTCTCCTTCCCCTCAAGTCATCCCGTTAGGACTGCCCTCACAATACTTCGAGCGGTGGACGCCTTCGACTAAACCTTTAGCCAACGCATATGTAGATATGCCCATGGGAGCAGCAGCCTTTATAGCCTTTGCGTAAATGGCCACCACCATGCAACAACAACAACAAGATACGTTCACAAGACAGTAGTAGGACATACACACCCTGATGATGCAGACTCTGCGAGATAGAGATCATAGAGCAGCATCCTAAGATAGGGACACCAAGGGTACAAACATCTTTGACCAATTCCTGAGACTACGACCGCTAACTTTTGGAGGAGCGCCTGACCCAGTTCAGGCCGAGCATTGGCTAGCTAGGGTCGCCAAAATGATACGGCCTATGGAGTGTACGGATTCTCAGATGGTCACGTTGGCCACATAACTGCTCGAGGGTGAGGCAGAGAATTGGTGGAGCAGTGTGCACAGAGGCGTGCCAGCTGGGTACACCTAGACATGGGCCAACTTCAGGATAAATTTCTTAGAGAAGTATTTCCCACGGTCATGCTAGAGCGAGAAGATCGCGCAGTTCCTAAAGCTGGAATAGGGGAACCTCACAGTCGCCCAGTACGAGGCGAAGTTTGATGAGCTGTCTCGGTACGTACCTAAAGCCCTCAAAGACAAGGAGTACAAGTTGAAGAAGTTCAAGGAGGGGCTAAAGCCCAGGATACAATCCTGGTTGTGCACCTGGGATTTTTGAGATTTTCCCAAGTTGGTGGATAAGGCGATGTGAGTGGAGAGAGATTTCGAGTGCATCATCTGCCCTAGCCATCCAGTGCGAGACACTCTAGTCCGACTGAGGCAGACACCTCCTACCCCACCTGCTTCAGCAAGGAGGTTCAGGGCTCAGCCTGCTGGCATCCCGCCCTCACTTTCGAGGAGACGTTGCGAGTACTGCGGGTGAGACGGCCACACTGCTCGATTCTATTATAAGAGGATAGCCGAGGAAGGCAAGGCGTCGCCAGTAAACCGCCCTAAGTAAAATCGAGTGGCGATCCAAGCAGCACCTAGGCCACAGCAGCCCAGGCAGGGACCTCTAGCATAGCAGAGGGCTCCCCAGGCCAGAGTATATGCCGTCGCCGCTATAGAGGCCAAGCAAGACCCCTTACAGACTATCCATGGTACTGCCCACATTAATGGTACCCCTGTGCTCACTTTATTAGATTTTGGTGCAACTTTATCCTTCATTCATTCTGCTATTGCATCTAGACTAGCATTGAACACCACTAAGATGCATGTCCCCTTAGTTGTAACATCCCCTATGGGTAAGTTTGTGGAAACAGATAAAGTATGCAGGGCATGTCCCATCATGCTCGCACACTCCGAGGTTGCTGTGGACCTAATTGTCATGCCCGTCAGACAGTTTGACATCATCCTTGGGATGGACTGGCTCACGTTGGTGCTTGCAGTCATGGATTGTCGCGACAAAATGATGACTATATCCATCCCAGGACAGGCCTTTTTCACTTTAAAAGGGAGGGGCAAATGCCAAGAGTTCGAGAGCTTGCAGGCTCTAGAGGAAGTTGAGTCAGTGGAAGCCACTATCAGATGAATACTAGTAGTCCAAGACTTTCGTGAAGTATTCCAAGAGATACCAGGACTGCCTCCTAGGCGTGCAATAGATTTTTGTATCGATCGGGAACCACTCCTATATCGCTCCCTCCATTTCACATGCCTTCTTGCGAGATGGAAGATCTAAGGAGTCAGATTGGTGAACTACTGGCACAAGGTTTTTTCCATCCTAGCGTCTCTCCCTAGGGAGCGTCGGTCCTCTTTGTCAAGAAGAAGGACGGGTCAATGTGTCTCTGCATAGACTACAGAAAACTGAATGACGTGACGATTAAGAACAAATATCCCTTGCCATGCATCGATGATCTTTTCAATCAGCTTAAGGATGCTAAGTATTTCTCTAAGATAGATCTGCGCTCAGGGTATCACAAGTTGAGGATCAGGGACGAGGATATCCCTAAGACGGCCTTTAGAACTTGTTATGGGCACTACGAGTTCCTGGTGATGTCTTTCAGTCTCACAAATGCTCCAGTAGTTTTCATGGACCTAATGAATCAGGTTTTCATACCTTACTTAGATCGGTTCGTGATCATATTTATTAATGATATCTTGGTTTACTCGAAAAGCCAAGAAGAGCACGAATAGCACTTGTGCACAGTCCTGAATACTCTGAATGAGAATCAGCTGTACGCCAAGCTAAGCAAGTGTGAATTCTGGGAAGAGGAAGTGAAATTCCTAGGGCACGTGGTGACAGTCGAAGGGATAGCAGTCAATTTGACTAAAGTGGAAGAGGTATCTAAGTGGGAGCAACCCACTACAGTGACCGAAGTTCAAAATTTCCTAGGTATGGTCGGGTACTACAGGTGCTTTATCAAGGAATTCTCCAGAATTACACGACCACTCACTCAACTGACAAAGAAGACCGCTCGATTCACATGGGACAAGAATGTAGAACCAGCGTTCCAAGAACTGAAAATGAGACTGACTTTTACACTTATACTTACCCTTCCACAAGAAGGAGAGATGTTCGTGGTGTATAGCGACGCATCTAAGTTGGGACTAGGGTGCATACTAATGCAGAACGATAAGGTGATTGCTTATGCCTCTCACCAGCTGAAGAAACATGAATAGAACTACCCGACTCATGAACTAGACAGCGGTAGTCTTTGCCTTAAAGATATGGAGGCATTACCTATATGGAGAGGATTTTCAGTTATTCTGTGATCATAAGAGCCTAAAATACATATTCACGCAGAAAGATTTGAATATGCGCCAACGGCGGTGGATGGAGACACTTAAAGACTTTCACTTTGATTTCTCATACCACCCGGGCAAGGCGAACTCCGTGGCCGATGCTCTGAGTCGGAAGAAGAAGCATGAGCTGGTAGCCACTCTGATGATCAAGGAATGGGAGATAATGGAGTTCGTACAGGACTTCGACATCCAGCTTACCCTTAACGAACTCGATGCTTATGTGGCTCTATTTACTGCAAAGCCATCCTTGGTTCGACATGTGATCTCTGCTCAGGACTAGGATGAATGGCTTGTCAAAATGAAAGAAAGGTGTAAGAGCGAGGAGATGCCTGACTGGAGAGTGGGTAGCGACTGTGGTCTTTGGTATCAGGGGTGAATATGCATTCCAAACGATGTCGAATTGAGGAAGGAAGTAATGGTAGAAGCCCACCATTCCAAAATAGCTATCCAACCCTAAAGCACCAAGATGTACAACAATGTTAAAAGATAGTACTGGTGGAACAATATGAAGAGGGACATCGCAGGCTTTGTAGCGAAGTTCATGATGTGCCAGAAGATCAAGGCCGAATATCACAAGCCTACTAGCCTCCTTCAGCAGCTACCACTAGCCAATTGGAAGTGGGATAGCATTTATATGGACTTATATCTGATCTTCCTAGGACGCAAAGAAAGCAGGACTCGATCTGGGTCATCGTCGATAGATTAACAAAGGCTGTCCGATTCCTCTTGATCTGCACAACAGATTCCATAAATAGTTTGGCAAAGCTATACATATGGGAAGTCGTATGATCCTACGGAGTTCCATGAGAAATTATATTAGACCGAGACTCCAGATTTACTTCTGCCTTTTGGAAGAGGCTGCAGGAGAAAATGGGCACAGAGCTCAAGTTCAGCACCGTGTTCCACCCTCAAACAGATGAACAGACTGAGAAGGTGAACCAGATTTTAGAGGATATGCTGAGAGCGTGCATTCTGGACTTTTAGGGCAATTGGGACGATCACCTGGCACCGGCAGAATTTTCATACAATAACAATTTCCAGTCCAGCATAGGTATGGCATCATACGAGGCGCTCTATGGTCACCCTTGCCGAGCCCCTCAGTGTTGGGCAGAAATCGGAGAGAGAAGTTTGCTGGGGCCCAAGCTTGTTCAGGCTACTACCCAGGTCATTGATGTGGTTCAGAAGTGTCTGCATACCACCTAAAGCAGATAGAAGAGCTATGCGGATAATTGACGACGCAACCTAGAGTTTGCAACTGGCGATCATGTGTTCCTGAAGGTGTCACTATGAAGGGTCTGATGAGGTTCGAACAGAAAGGGAAGCTAGCACCGCGTTTCATTGGGCCTTTCAAGATTTTAGATCATGTGGGAGCCGTAGCATACCGCCTTGCATTGCCTACTGCATTGGCCGATATTCACAATGTCTTTCACTTGTCCATGTTGAAGAAATATACGCTAGACGAGTCGCACATCGTTAGCTGGGAGCAAATCAAGCTGACAAATAATGCCTCTTACACCAAGGAATCCACTCGCATCTTGGACCATAAAGAACAAGTCCTACAGACAAAGATTGTACCATTAGATAAGGTTCTTTGGTCACATCATGGAGAAGAAGAAGCGACTTGGAAACGAGAGGCTGAGGTTAAGGAGAAATACCCTCACTTGTTCAATAACACACCTCAGGTAATTTCGAGGATGAAAATTTTCTTTTAGGGGAGTAGAATGTAACACCCCATACCTCTGGTACACGGGTATTACCCTTTTTAAACCCGCATTAACCAAAATCAGAATGGACTAACCAAGTAGTCTGAACTCAACGTATGTAGGATAGGACTTCCGGTTGACATTAAGGCCATCCATCATGGGTCTCTAGGAGTTGAAACACGCCCTATAATAGTCAAGGAGGTGAGGTTACCCGAACACTCCAAATTTAAAACCATTATGTCAATGGATACTGGTACAACACTCTTATTATCAACACTTGAGGATAAGTTAGTGACCAAAGAGGCACTCTGGGCCCCTTAAATCCCTGTTTAGCCGTTAAAACAAAGTCTTAGACCCATCTGCAATGTGTGGGGCCCCGAAGGGCATTATATGGCCCACCTGGGTCTCACCATCACCCCAAACTGGGTCGGGACCCCTATATGGGGATCCCAAGATAAATGGACGAAGTAGATTTGTCACAACCATCATGGTGGACCCCCCACATGGAGTGCATGTGCACCCCATGCATGCATGCACGACGTGTACGGGAACGATGGGCTCGGTTAAATGGCCTTTGACCAAGCCAAATTTGAAAATGAGAGAAATGGCTTCTCTTGAGCCCGTTTGGGATTCAAACTAACAACCTTTGGACCTCAAAGTGGCCCACCATGGCCACTTTCTGAGCCATCTGAGCCGTTCAATTTCTCTATGGGACCCGACTTAACAAAACCATATAGGCTTTTGAACCCTCGTAAATGGACGAAGGAGATGGGATTCAACCATCCAATGCATTGTACGTGGCAGATATCTGCAAGATGGGACCCATCTGGGACCGCATGAATGGCCCGTGATCGTCTCGTTCTAGCCATCTCAACCATCCATCGCCTGAGAAAGCGATGCTCCCTCTTTTCTAGAAATGGCCGAGCAGGGCCTGTAAATGGAAAAGCAAAAAAAGAGAGACTTTCCTCTCTAGGAAAGCCAGTGCCAGCATGGTCTCGACCATCCCCAGGCCATGTGAAGAGATCCCATCCATTGTAAGATGGGTAATTTCCAACCATTAGAGCCCTCTCCACTACTATATAAAGAGCCCTATAGCTCTTGGATTCGCACCAAGGAGAAAAGAGAGAGAGAGAGAGAGAGAGAAAGGAAAAGAGAGAGAGAGGGAGAGAGGAGAGATCGAGCAGTGGTGGGTCTCGATTCTACACTGAGTCGACCCAGCCGTTTAGACAAAGTCGAGCCAGTGAAGGCCAGTGACACCTTATAGGACCATTCGAGTCGAGCCACAGCTGAGTGACGAGCATTAAAGTTCAGGTAATGCTCTAGGCATCACTCTATTCTGAGTTTCAGCATTGTAGGACCGCATACCTCTTTTAATCTGGCCATTACCGTCCATAAACCAGGCCAAGAAATGCCTACGTTTTGGACTGGAACTATGGCAGATATCGGGCCTCCATTAGGTCGTGTTCCAAACTTACAGCAGGTCAAGCGAATCCATGGCTGCAATTCATACCAAGACAAGGTTGGAAAACAATTCAGTCTCAGTCTAGGACTAAGTCAATCGATGGCTGTGGGTCGGACTAAGAAACCAGTTAAGATAGGGTCTCTGTTTTGGACCGAAACTGAGCTGATCAATGGCTTTGTTTCGGGCTGAAGCCAAACCATGTAGTGGTAGTTTCTTGGGGCTGAATTCAGACCCAGCTGTAGCATCTGTCTCGGGCCAAAATCAGGTCAAACCTATGACGTGTTCCAGGCTGGAACTTAGTGACGTACGGGCTCTGTTTTGAGCTGGAACTAGGCCAAACAATGGCCATCGTTCGGACCAAATCCAAGCCTATTAATGGCTACAATTTTGGCCCCAAACCAGTCCTCATAATGGCTCTGGGTTAGGCCAAGAAACAATCCAAGGAGTGGCTGTACTTCAAACTAAAAATCATGCCAAAGGATGACTGGATTTCAGATCGAAGTCAGGCTAGAACGGTAGTGGCATTTTGGACTGAAACAATGGCCGAGTTGTCACTCTATTACGGGCCAAAATTAGGCCAATCAATGGCCGAGTTTGGGCTGAAAATGTGGCAAGGAATGAACCATGATAGCAATTGAAAACATGGCCTAACAGAAGCTCTATTTGGGCTAAAAACCAAGCCGAAGTTGGCTTTCAAACTGCCTGTATTCAAGGCCAAGCTTAGCCTCACATTTGGACAAGAAAGGAGGTAGAGTTCAGGCCATGAGGATGGTTCCAACTACTGTAGTTGCAGGCCCAAAGATCAGCCCTCATCCTAGGGTGAAGCACTTCAGCAAATTGGGCTGAAATCACCATTCAACCAGAGACTATAACAGGCCATGGAGTGATCCTATTGCAGCAGCAGGCCTGGCCAAGTGATGACCCACACCTCCAGCAACCAGGTGAAACGCAGTTGTGCCTAGCAAATTAAATGGCTGCAATGGCCTGGGCCTTGGGTTCCAAGTAGTAAAGGTTTGAGAGAAGGGCGGCACCATGCCATTTGAAATAGGTGAGCCGCACCAAGTGTGAAGCTCAAATGGGCCGCGCCACACCAAACAATCTGGTGGGTCGCACACTACCAAACTAGGTGGGCCACACCCTCAGTGGGCGCTGCTACAAATCACAGTGTGCCACACCTGAGATCAGATCTTAGTATGCCACATCATGTAGATATGGTGTGATGCACTTGAGATCAACTCGCAGTGGGCTAGGCCACCAACTATGATGGGCCGCACCTTATAAGGTGCTGGTGGGCCACTCACAACCAGCAGATTGAGAGCTTGTGCACATTCAGGCCCTGCATACTGCAAGTGGGCTGCACCCCAGACCATGGTGGGCCATTCACAACGAGCGGATTGAGAGCCTGTGCACATTCAAGCCCTGCATACTACAGGTGGGTTGCGCCCCAGACCATGGTGGGCCACACACCATACAGTTGGTGGGCTACATCACTTACAAAGCTCAGTGGGCCGCACCTAAGGACACCATGGGCCTCGCCTCACATAGTTGTGGACCTTGCCCTACTAAATGCCATGAGTTGTAATTAGGGCCCATCTGCTGAGCCGCTAGAATCAGGGCTGGACGTGATGCAAGGCCAGCCATGGGCTGAGCCAAAATCTGGTCCGGGCCCAGGTGTTAATACTGGGCCATAACCTGGTTCAGGCCCAGACTCTGGATTTAGACTAAAGTCCGAGGGTCTATCCACTCTAAGACAGGCTAAACGACCTTAATTTAGGGCCTTCCAACACTCCACCAAATCTTTATGCTTTAAACCTTAGAACTCACTGTCTAATGCAAATAAATTTATATAGGGGACTACTTGAGTGGTGTGGAGTCACTATCTTCTCATGGAAAATTGCATCTAGAAGCGCTCTACGACTTGTCTGGTGATGATTTTCTTCCCCTTGGGCTTTCTATCGCTAACTAGACTAAGAATAGTGTTTTGATAATCTAGAAATGTAGAAGCATATAACATTTATTTAGATTTTTTAAGACTGCTTCAAGGAATGACTTAATAGCTTGGAAATAGATTGTATTTATTTGATATATTTGTTTGAATTAATGATTCTCATGATTTAGAAATATGGACTTACCTAGTGAGACTACTTAGTACATTCGATTGTTGAGATTGAAAGCATGCTCTCAGGTCACATTTATACTTGGTTAGCTTGCTTGAACTTGTGTATTAAATTTATCCAAATTACGTGTGCAATGTGTTAGTTCACTTAGTACATATTCTAGATTACAAACTCATGATCAGTTGACCCGTAGGAAAACATGCAATGCTCTCTACTTCTTATTCATAAGTAGGTTCCATGCTATTACCTATGACACACATTGTTGAAATCTCTCCATGGAAACTCTAACTAAGGAGAGTCTGTGTTTGGGGTGTAACTAGACTAGTTGTGATGTAAGTAGACCCCTCACACGGAGGTCGTGGTTAGCATCAGTTGATTATGGGGTTTGCTATCCATGTGTGGTTTCACCTAAGTGGCTATGGAATGAACCTTTCAATATTTACAATCACCATTGTTTACTCGTCTTTGAATCATACATGCCATTACGTTTAACCGTCGTACTTAACAATTTCGATATTTCATCCCAAGTCAGCATTTGGTGGTGGCCCCATTCGCATTGAAATTGATTAACAAGGTGTTGGTGGGTTCTACATACACCCTAAGGCGGTAGTCTCATGGGCCGGGGATGGTGGTCGTGGGACACTATGCCCGAGTCGTCGGCCTATGCTAGGCCATGAGCTCCCCGTAGTGACCCTAAGCTTATTTAAATTGGCTGAGTACAATTAGCTAATCATGCATACATCACATTTGGGTGATGACGGATGGCTAATTTTGGATACCGTAGCACATGCCTAATAGGATTTAGTTAGGGTATTGTTTCACTAGCTCCCAGACCATCGACTATCAACCCACCCTTAGTGAGATTGGCACTACGCATGTACTATGTACTTTCACTGTAACCAGCCACATTGCATGGGTTTTACCCAAAAGCCAACTGGATGAGCATCCCCAGTTGATGTGCACTCATACATCCATGCATTTAATAAGACTGCATCATGTATTGTTTTGTGTATTATATTTTTTTATGCTATATCTTGTCTAGGGCGGTGGTGTGTAATCTTGAGGGAAAATCACACCGAGCTAGCCACTCATTCATCAATGTTCAACCGTACAGAGGATGGAGGTACAGGAGCCGATGGGTACACAGTAGATCTAGAGGCAATGGCAGTCGAGGAGGAGCTCTATGATGAGGAGCCGCAGCAGGAGGTGGCCACCTATTTTGGGCTGAACCAGTAGATTAGCCCTTCATGATTATTTTAGTATATTTAGAAACTTGAAGTTATGTAATTGGCCCCTAGCTGAGTGGGCCAGAATATTGTTCACATTTTTAGATCACATTTATGCTATGTTTCAATCTCGCTATCTGCGCTTTGATTTACTTATTGATTACCACTATTAGTAGTTAACTCATGGGTTTTTGGAACACAAGGCATATACTCGGGTTCTGAAAACCGGGGCATTACACTGATGCAAAGTGGATAGTACAATGCCATATTGTGCATTCATGGCCCCCCAAAAGGAGATTATACGTTGTTACCGCATCAATTACATGGCACACAATGTTCATGACCAAATCACTTATTTCCAACACTAACGTGTTTTTTCCCAGTGCTCTTTGGCCATCTTGGTTAAACCCTTAAATCATCATCCTACTGGTGTGCATATGTGAACAATGATATCCCAGTTTATTAAGCATGTTTAACTATTATAAATTTATTGTGGAGCCATTATCCAGCATTGTCCACTTCACTTGCTTCTCGCAGATGCAACTGACGATCATCAACACCCTATTATGTTCCTTTTCGCCTAATATTAAGTCATCGTCAGAGAAGGTGATAACGGACATGCAATTGTTTGTATTCATTCCTTCGAGCGTGTCACTTTGTACCATACATCCTTATTTTTCTGCCCCTATATTTTTCATTTCGACAAGCAGCACCTTTCTTACATTGTCATCTGATAACGCCTAAATCAATGTCTAGCAAAAGTCTCTTGATAGATGCAATGTGTCATATATACTTAACCGAGTAGGAATACCTTTTAAATTGCTCACAACATTGTAAGTTATTTTATTAGTCAACGAAGCCTTACCGGCCGACGCTTTCTTTCCTTGGTTCTCTTTGTTATCTGAGAGATCTCTATTTTGTGGTATTCTCAGGGCCTTATTTTCGATTGTTGTATGTCCTTGCCTTTGGGGAGGACTAGCTATCTTCTTCCCCAACTGCGGCATGACTACTACTGCCTTATGTGCATTTGTGGTGGTGACCTGGATGATTCATTAGACGACTTGATGACGATCATGTTTAACTTTCACTTTCCTGACTATCATGTATGCGTAGTTCATGTAGCTTTTCCCCAATCCTTTAACATTCGGCCTTTTCATAGACGGTGCTCCATGCAGACAACATGTTTGCGGATGCCTTCCTACTCTCCTTGTCCTTTTCCATCATGATCTCACCCTGATTCATCATTTTTTAAGTATAATCTTTATTGTGAAACAATTTTCGGTCGAATGTCCTAGCATGCGATGACATTAACTCTTTTCTTTCATTTTCTTTACTTCTTCCAGATGCTATGGTTGAGACAACTCAATCGTTCCAGTGGCAAATAGTTGAGTCATCAAGGGGAGCATGTCTTCTTTTTTGAATGATTATCCTTCATGATAGTCATATTGCCTAAGTCGCTTATCTGTCATTTGACCCCTATAACAATCACTATCTTCTCTCTTGTCTATTCTTTGCCGGCCACGAGAGTCCTCCTTTCTTTTTTCTTCGTTGGTGACATTTATTGTTACTCGCCTTGGTCCTCGATGTATTGTTTCATCCTAGAAAGTGGGCATCTTTCTAGTTATATCCTCGAGTGCATGAGCGTTCATAGCAAGGTCATGAAAAGTCTGTATATCGGTGCTTATTAGTTCGAATGCGACTCCTGTTTCCACAAAATTTAGTCACATTTTCACATGTTCTTTTTCCCCAGGAAGTTGTTGGCACAATGCCCCCAAAGTCCTTTATCAATCAATAAATTTCTCTACCGGTTCACCCTCCCATTGTCGTACGGAAGCCAGTTCGGTGAGGATAACATCCCTATCAGATGAGAAGAAATTTGCCATAAAGATATCCTACATTTGTTCCCAGGTGCGTATAAACTCTAGTGCCAAGCTAGAATACCATATGAAGGCCTTCCCCATCAATGATGACCCAAACAGTCATAAAGAATACTGTAGGACTATAGAGAAGTTGCCCATGGTCATAATAAAATGCATCAGATGCCCTTCTGGTGATCCGTCTCCATTAAACTTTTGGAACTTCGGGTACTTAAAGTTCGCAAGAAATGGCACATCTTCAATCTCATGAGGGTATAACGTTCAAAAATGGAACCTCCCTGGGTGTTCCCGCTCCCTTTATGTCCTGACAGCCTCAGCCACTACCTATCTTATTTCATCCTGAGTTATTGTACAAACCATGAGTGATGTGATCCTGCTCTTAGGGGGTTGCGAACCTTCTACTCATTGTTCATTCCTATTCATCGTAGCCATCATAGGAGAGGTGGTAACCTGGGCTATATTATGAGCCAATGTAGCCAATGCTTCCTTGAGACTTTTGCATTCCTCCATTAGAATGGTTTGTGTGTAGGATGGTTTGTGCGTAGGACATTTCAGCCAGGCATTCATCTGTAGTAGATGCATGATTTTGGCTCATCCCTGCCATAAAGATTGTTGCGTCTCCTCTTTTTGATCATTCAAACACTGAAGGAGAGAGTGGGTAAGTCATCGTAGGAGAGTTTAAAGAGAAACAGTCCCCGCTAGACCTATTAGTGTTGCCATACGATTTTAGGGATTTTAATGGTCCTGATTAGGGTGTACTTGGTGTCGATGTATGTGATGGAGTGGCTACATATAATTTTAGGGATGACGGTCCATCAATAAAGGGAGCTTTCCCCTTCTCGTTTTGTATTAACCACTAAGTTGCGGCTAGCAGAGCGGAAAAATCTTGCAAGATGAATGGAATACTTTTATCTTAGCCAGGGTATACTGAGGACGAGGCTAGTGCAGGATTTCGTCTTGCAGCATTACGTGTGATTGGCCCTCTGGTCACTCATAATGGGATTGGACCTTTTGCCAGAGAAGATCACATCTTTGTCCTCTTAGAAGTTATCATTGTTCACCCATCGTCGCTACTCTACACTGTTGGTGAGACGGAAATCACTCTGGACATCATTTGTTGCTTTTCAGTTCTAGTCAAGGTTAACCAAACTTGTTTCAAGGCCTTCTTGGGCAGTGATCACATGTCGTTCGTGTATTCAATGATGAATCCTTTGGGAGTAAAGTAGAAAATCACAGTAGTTAGAAGAGAATTCATCGTAATTGCAATGGACAAAGTTCCTGAAAATGAAGCAGCATGTTAATAGTTTAAATTAAACTACAATGTACTTTGTTCTGGAGATGAAGGGAGGGATGTTCCCGTTGAGAGTCACCATTTTGGCGGCATTAGGCACCAATTGATGATAATTGTTCTTTTGATTATTCCCAGGTTAATATTAAACATAAATATTCCAACCAGATATTTTGGGTTCGATCCCCAGCAAAGTCGCCATTTTGTTTCAACAAAGAAACAAGTATCACGGATTAGAATGTTTATATTCAATAATAACAAGAGAAGACAAAAAAATGATCATCATCATTAATTTTATTAATTATGAGTTCTAATTATACATCCCTCGCATTTCCCTTTATTCCAAACAAATTACATTTAGTAAATACATTTTTTTTAAAAAGGAAAGTAATACAATGGTGATTCCGGCAGCATTTCAGCTTACAAAACGTTCGTCGCAATGACAGAAGAGTTGTACGGGTGTGAAGACCCCTTATTCTTTACTGATATGCTTAAGATGTAATTGTAGAAGACCGACTCGCGGTAGATTATAGATCTCATGGGAGAATATCGCCAGATTCCTAATATACACATAAAATGTGTCTGCTGCGCAGCCGCGTAATGGGTGCCTATTACCTGTTGTATGATTACTCAACAAGCCTTTGCCTTACTCTCAAAGGTTTCTTCTTCTTATGTTATGCTCCCAAATTACACCACATAATACATGAAAAAGTCTTAGAAGGAATCTTAGAATCTCTCTAACTTCTTTGGAGTTCCTTGCTTGTGAATGAATGAAATGAAAGGAGTAGGGGGGTATTATAGAACTCCACATGTTGAAGAACTGAATCCGCATAACCTAATATTGTTGCGTAAGTGCACAATAAATTCTTGTTGTGCTACCGTACAACAAATGTCCTACATAGTCTACACGGTCTGCCTTAAAACCAGCTCCTCCCGGTCACTTTTGTCCATTGTGCGGGTGCGTAAGTCTTCTGTTGTTGGTGCGCAACAAAGTCTGCTCTTCATTCAATTGTGTTGTCACGCAATATGCAAGTTTAAGGCATTTTTTTGCTCCAACAGAGTGGTTCTTCATCCATAGGAGTACCCGCTACATTAGGTGGAGTAGATACATTTTGTGGTGCTCCCCAGCCAATAGTGGCCGCTTCACCAATGGCATCATTGTCCCCACCAATGACCACTTCTCCTTTTTCCTCCGAATCGTTGCCCTCAGGAGAGTCTCTCCCATTAGCAGAGTTACTGCTGGAGGATGACTCTTCAACCCTACTCTCCACTAATGAAGTTTCCACAGTTGGTTCTTTAATAAGTATTTGTTTGCCTTTGCAGGAAGGTTGGTCTCGCTTGCTTGAACTCTCACTGTTATGGGGGTAGGGGAGGCACCGAGCTAACCTTTCTAGGCTTGAGGAGAGCGAGATTGTGTTTCAGACTGGGTTATAAGAGAAAAAAAAACTCTTTCGAGCTGACCTCAATAAAGGTGATGTGGCTAAGGAGGCGACTCTATTCTCAGCATCTCCTGTCACTTTCCTTGTAGGAGTATAAAGAGAAGTTGTTGCCACTGATGGAGCGGGCTCATTACCCCTTACCAGTGGGCTCGGGGTTATGGCCGCAGCAGGTTTCCCTCCCAACATCCTCAAAATATCCAGGGGAGGCCCGTAGGCAATCCAGCCTTGTAAAGTATTAGCTAGCTTTACTTGTCGGATGGGCTCTTCTAAGGAAATCTTTAGACAAGCTTGGGCGGGGGCAGGTGCATGATCACTCTCTACTATGTATCCAATCCCCTGTTCTAGCCTATAAATCCTTAATCTTGGAGGACGTACCTAGACCGAATAATTCACTGAGTGACAGTGGCGGACAAGGAAGAGGCGATGTGTCCACCACCACATCCGACAGTAGGAAGCACGGATAGGATGATTATTGCCAGGAAGAACAAAATGAGAGCTAGTGCATATGATCAACAACTATTTCCATATGAGTGCCCAATTATACAAGCCCACTCCAAAGCTTCTCATTATGCGGGTCACTACTATGTAATCTTCTAGGATTGTCTGGTCGTAGCCGAACTAGCGGATGAACCTACTGGGATAGTAGGGTTCGTGCCAGAACTCACTCCCTTCCTACAATGGAAGACTACTCAACCAAATGTAAATGAAAAATACCCGCTCACTGAGAGATAAGGAATTATCATCCACATCATCTCTATACTCAGCCAGGTTAGAGAACGAAAATTGGAAGAAATTGATGGAGTTAGTCCTCTCGATCTTGTCAATTACTAAGTCATAAGTCTTCTTTATCATCTTTCACCTCTGATAGTGTCAAAGAGGGAGGTGATCTGGATTTATGTATGCCTTAGGTCCAAGGGAAGGTATATGCCTAATCACCTCATAAAGTAATGCTAGGGAACATAGGCTGAGGATGCTCCAACTGTTGGCCTCTTAAAGTGTGTGGCTACATCACCAAAGGTGAGGTATAACAAGCAGAGAACGGGAGGGGCCAGGGAATGCTTCCTTCTTCTATCATTGCCCCTGTGACCACGAACGCAATTGGTCTGATTGCATCAGCCCATTTTAAACTAAGAAGCACCATGAGACTGAGCAAGTATGCTAAGAAGGTGGCCAGCTCGCCAGAGGTGTTATACTCAGCAGGACCTTTAATCTTCTGCCTAAAATCTTCAAGTTCCTGAGAGTGATTCCCTACGAAACTACAAAAATAGAAAATGTAATGGAATTATTAAAAAGGAGCTGATATGTAAAAGTCTTAAACAAAGGAAAGTCAAGAGACATACCGCAGGTCTCTGATAAAATGCGTGAGCCAAGGTGTGGGACCTTCCAGATATTGAGAAATTTTGCCATCTCCCTGAACAACTCGACCGTGGTCTCCAAAATCTTTAGTTGGCGGTTGTTGCATGAGAAGTGTGTGAATTCCTCATTTATAGGTACATATTCGTCAAACAATTGACCCGTTATGGGGAGGCCAACCATGCGATGAAGGTCCCACGGAGAAATGTTGACTTCGCAGAGGGGCAAGTGGAAAGAATTGGTGGTTGGGCACCAATAGTTTAGGAAACCCTTGAATACAGTCACATCTTTGCAAAAGTGATCTGATGTAACCTCTATGACATTCAGAATGTCAATCTTGATCAATACATCAGAATGCTTCTTTATTATCGCCTTTACCTAGGCATTGTAATAGTTGCAGGTGGATAGAAAGTCACGTGTATGAAACTCCTCATTCCCACAGAGAGTCCCTAGTGCGGAAGCATTGTTGTATTATTTTGAAGAAATGTATGGAGTAGAGGGTATGTGGGTTGTAACATGGCAGTAGAAACCTCATTGGAGAGATCCTGCCTGTTCTTTGCTTTGAACCCCTCTCGAGCAAAAAGCCCTCCAGAATCAGTGGCTCCTTCATAGCCCAATTAGTTGTGTATAAGATCTTATTGTGCAACATTTGATCGGTTGGCTCACTGTGAAGGATCAATTTCTGAATCATTTGATCTTACTAAATTGTTGCACTCTCTCTATTTCTGAATCTCCATCTATTATAAGAGGCTTATTATGATATTTTTCATGGCTAGTTGAATTTAATGTGGAGGGGGTGGGAGTTTTCTTATTTGAGTCTAAAAGAGCCTGGAATAGAATTCGTACTTCCTGTGAGGCATTAAGACATGGTTTTGCGTCTCCTCCCCAACCAGATAAGTGTATTCTTAGCCGATTTATTTTGTTGATGAATTTGTCTTCACACAAACGACATTTAATCTTCATTCTTCTAGATGTTGGGGAGTACACTGGGGTACCGTAATCTTAAATGTCAGCAGATGGGTCATCAGGCGACATTTCTGCACAAGGATTTTTGTTAATAAAGAATTACATTTTTAGGATAATATGTTTTTCAATAAATAAATTATATTACATTCAAAATTTCAATGTCAATGACAATGTCAAGTACTCTATTCCAAAAATAACAGAAATTAAAGTCTTATAGAACAAGTAATAAGATCAAGATGTCCAAAATATTTAAAACAATGTTTAAACTTTAAACATATGAAGGTATAGTGTCACTCTCATTTAGACTCTCGGTCTCGTCCTCCTCTTCATCATTCTCTTCATCAAATGAAATACCACCCCAAAGTGAACGTAACCAATCTTGTATACAAACGAGCGCTCCAATTGTTTTAGGTGCAAGAGAGCTTCTATACTTGGTCACCACCCTACTACCGGTGCTAATTGTAGACTTTGATGCCACTGTTATTATTGAAATTAATAAAATATCTCAAGCAATCAACAACATTGTAAGGTATTTTACTTCACGAGCTCTAGTCTTCCACCAGTCTAAAATGTCAAAGTCTTGGTTAGAGACCTTCATGACTGGCTCCTTGAGATATACATCTAATTTTGACTCATTTGTTTGCTGACTCGCTTCATCTTGGTCTAAGGCTGAGAAGTACTCATTAAGAATATTGTCACCTATAGATGATCTGGAGCCACATTCATGCATAAGTTGTATATCCAAACTTCTGGAAGAATTACCCACATAAGAAGAGAACAATTCTTCAATTGCCACACGAACATTAGATGTTTCAATGGCAGCCTTGTCAAACAAATAAATCTTCATATAAATGTAACTAACCAATCCCATTTTGCAGCAAGGATCAAGTACAACTGTAAAATCTCGAAAAAATCCATACAAAGACCCGAGTACCACCTCAGCCAGAAATCCCTCAAGACCATATTCTGTAGAAATTAGATGAAAATTAATTAAGTACTAAACTGAATTAATCAGTGGATTAGTTTGAACCACTATTTATACAAACGACAAGACCCAAAGCCATCAAAATCATTATCTCAACATTACTTAAAAACCTAGGAGAAATCCCAAAAGCCTGTTGCTCTCGGGAGCACATTAAAACTCCATATCGGACCTGGACACACGTCGAAAGTCCGATGACCGCGAAACTATAGGATTATGACCGTCTTATTGGGCTTGACAACCACCGCGAAAACCAAGCCCAAACAGTATTCAAAACCGCACAACTTGAGCCCTGAGCAAAGTGTGTGAGAAATGAGAATATCTTTAGAAAATGTAATGAAACTTAAGTAAATTGGGTCATTCGCTTACGCGTGAAATTGAAGATTTCGGACCGTCAGTTTCTAACCGAACTTCACCCATGGATCAAGGAAATTTTACTGCACATATCGGTATACTTGTGGCCCTGATCAAGTGACAACGACCATTAATCTGATACAAGTCCTTCACAGTTGATCGGCATATCCAAACACACCAAAAATATATCATGGTATAGATCCATTGTCAGGGAACTTTTCCTACGACATAAGTGAATAATGGGCATCCCTATGTGCCCTGTTTGTCAGAAACAGGCACCCCTTGGTCATAAATTAAGTATACCATGGCCCTGGGGCCATTTGCACCAGTTTTGGGCCTATATAAAGCCCTTAAACCACCTCATTCCAATCCTATACGAATTTTCTCTAACCCAGGAGAGAGGAGAGAAAGGAAGAGAAAAGAGTAGGGAGTGAGGGGAAATCCTTGGAGTTTGCTGCAGTGATTCTTTCCTGCTACTCCACGCGCTGAATCGCCTTTACATCTAGCTAACTGATCTGTTTTAACTACGATTTGGGTAAGAAATCATAACCTTAATCTTGATTTAGAAAGCCGGATTGAGTAATTTATGAAATAGCTAACCTATTTCGTGATTTAGGTACCCGTTGTTGTGTTTAGGAACGTAGGATTCGAATCGAGTTCGAAACGAGTACTCTGATGAAAGGTGTGGACTATAAACATTTAGGTTATGGTTTTCAAGGCTATCAATGTCAGCTAATGATTTATGTCTGACTTGATTGCTACCATATGATCTTAGTTACGACGTTTTCGATATGTTATACATGTGTGAACTATGTTGAATATATGATGCATTCCATGTGTTTGTTAAAATATTTAAATGAATATGAAATTGTGATTTGTGCCTGTCATGACTACAAATCTAAGATTCATGCTTGTCGTATGTATCACGATCTCTTTGTGTAATGAATTGCTATAGTTCATGTCGTAACTAATCTAGTCTATGTATTTGGCAATGTATAGTCTAAGTGTTCAATAAAACGTCCGAATGAGAAATTGTTGATGAATTGTATTTAATAAGGGTATTGAGATAGGATTCTCAATTACCTTATCTATATGTATAGTTTCCTTCATGTAATCTTAATTTTGACTATGCAAATTTATAATAAAATGCAATGTTTGGTAACATGTTCAATATGTTTGATGAAATGCTCAAATGAGATATTGATTTGAATTGTTTGTCAAATGCTGATATGATTAACATATGTATTTACATGCTATGTTTGAGTAAGATTCGGACTACAACGTGGTCCAGGCAATCGGTAATGATTCTCGTTTGAGTGGCCGAACTAGCTTCACCACAGTAGATACGTTTGATGAATCTGGGTCATACGACAATTATCGACAATGGTTAGGCCACATGGAGTGCTTATGTGCTCCATGACGATTAATTGGGCGTGCGCCCATACCAGTTGAACACGTCAAATAAACTAATTGGTCTATTATGTGTTTACCATGTATAGACACTACTGCTTGAATCTAAGGTACCACTTACCAATGAAAAGACCATTTTCAACCATGGTACCACGATCCGCTAAGACTCGTGAGTCGGGCATGGTGGTATGGGACACCATGGTCGAGCTGTCAGCCTACGTTAGGGTGACGAGCCTCCCCGTAGTGACCAGTGAGCAACCTCGAATACGGTGGTATGGGACACTGTATTTGAGTTGTCGGCCTACACTGAGGTGACAAGCCTCCCTATAGTGACCTCAAGTATAAACTCTTGAATTTGCCTATCCACTGCTTTTAATTAGGGGTGATGCTCTACAACTTGATTATCGTATGAGATTAACTAGGATTGACGACCCTAGATGGATCCTTCAGTATGGGTTAATGATATAAAGGGAGGTACCTTAGCTTCCCAAATCTGTTGTATGAATAAGCCTAATTAATTACTTGGCTAACACGACCATGCACCGCATTGCATGTGCTTTGGTGAGGAAGTTACATGTTTAGGGAGTTTGTCATGCGTGAATGGTTGACGGAGTCACTTTTGAGGGAGCTTTTTGCGATGGCATGTATCATTATCACACACCATCATAGCATTAACAAGAGTATCTAGGAAGTGATTGTTGTATTGCTTTATCATTACTACTTGATTGAATTAATAACATGTTAACCTTTGCCTTATAGTACCACTGAGTTGATCACTCACTCCCACTCTAGGACGGTGTTTTAAAACACCAACCAGACTCTGATTTAGATGCAGGTGATGCCAGAGTCTGTGAAGCTGATCTGGACTTCATAGATGAGGAGGAGGAATTCTCCTATGTTCAGCTATCAGGAAGGTCTATGTAGACCTTATGCTGATTTGACAGGATTACAGGGATACAAAGATTAGTTGGGCATGTACATTTTGATATTTTATAAATTTTGAAACAATACATGTTTATATGTAGTCCGGTATCATACTCATACTCTAGAGGTTGCGACACCCTTACATACTTATATATGTTTGTGTATGTGTGTGTTTCAGTCTTCCCTTGCTAAATTAAATTGTCTCTAGAGTATGATATGATGTTTTAGTATAATCTCACTCATGTCTAATGCAATGATATGAACAACATTTAAATATCATTATCTATGTTGCATAAGTGATGCGTTGGATCTCGGGAGTTGAACTTTGCTCGACCCTCGAAATCCGAGGCGTTACAACAACAGCTAGCACCATCAATAGGTGACATTCACTCCAGTACTTTTCAAATTTCACTTACATGCTTAGCACCATATTCTGAATATAATTTGAACCTATTATGACACTTCTCTGAAAAGCATCCTTAATCTTCCAAAGCTTTGGAAGAAACAGATTTGTCGTTGGATATTTATTTTCAGAAATAGCTTCGCGCAGTCATAATAAACTCAAAGAAAACTACGAACATCATTCGTTCTTCTCCAATCATCTTCACTAGGTAACCAAGCATATGTTTTATCACGAATTGTAAATTCTGGGGATGAAATTTTCAACTCCATTGCCGCATCCAACATTTCATATGTTGAATTCCAACGGGTACACACATCTAACTTCAATGTTTTTTAAGTTCCAATATTTAAACATTGGAATATGTCATTCTAGATACTAAGTATTGATGGTGACCCCCGTATATACTTCACACTTTCTCTTATGTTTGTGCCATCAATTTTTTTAGCCCCTCATGCACAATTAGATTCAGAATGTGAGCACAACATCTCACTTGGAGAAATTTCCCCACAAAATAAAGATTTCCAGTTGTCTTGAATTGGCTCCGTAAAAAGGAATCATAGCATCATTTGTAGATGCATTATCTAACGTGATTGAAGATATCCTACTTCGATGCCTCACTTCCGAAGACAATTGTATACGCAGTCTGAAATAATCAAACCGGTATGAGGGGGAATAAGGTGACAAAAGTTTAAAATATTCTTACGTAGATTCCAATCTGCATCCACATAGTGTATCAATAGAGACATGTACCCCTTCCTTTGGTTCAATGTCGTCCACAAGTCTGAAGTAAGACTTATACATGAGGCTGATGACAGAATGGCTTTCATCTTTGTCTTCTCATTCATATACATCTTCATGCCATTCTCTTTTACCGTGACCTGTGAACACTTCTCAAATCTTAGACTCAAGTATCTATTGTATTTGCTAAAAACTCTGCTTTCTATAAATCTAAAAGGTTTCTCTTCAACAATAACTATTCTTGCAAACCACTCTTTTAGTTTGTCTTTTTCAAATTTATGAGCAATGAGAGCAGCTTGCATATCGGAGTCGCTTCCTCCAGATGTGGCAAATGAGAATAATTGTTGGCCTGAACGTATGATTTTTAGACTCTTAACATAATTAATTAATGTTCATGATAATGTGAAGTTGATCCCCCAGAATGCTTTGCGAATGTTGACTTGCAATACTTACATCTAACCTTTATAACACGGTTCTAACCTTCTTTCACCTCAACCTCTTCAAAATTGTCTCAAATTGCTGATCTTTTTATCCTTTATTCGATGTATCTGAATTTAAGTTTCTCTTATCTCATTCAACATCAACAACTAAAGGGGATGTGGTAGATGCACCAACACCAGGGGTAGTAGGGACATCCTCACTAGCCATCTTTAAATATGAAAAAAAAAAAAAAAAACATGTGTAAGATATGTGAAGTTCGAATGTGTGATTGTAATATGTGATTTGTAACTTGTAAGTGGGCATTTTCTAACGTCTCATAAATTTTAATTTCACTTTTTATCCCATTCAGTAATATATCATGGACTCTACTCGCACATTTTACATGCTATTCAAAAATTTGGGAGCATCTCCCCATAATTCTCCAAATGTATGTAAAAATTCTCTATTGTTTGAGTGTCATCACCATTATCTATTATTCACAGATGGGAGGCAGTCAATCAGTTGAGAACCATATATTCAGAGAATAAATTGGGTTAATGCACTGAATCTCGAACTCCATGTAAATTGTGTAAGCAACATTAAGGTACATGATATATTACCAAACTGTCCAACATGGAGAATTTTAGAATTCATATATATATATATATATATATATATATATATATATATATATATATATATATATATATATATATATATATATATATATATATATATATATATCAAACTAATTATTGATTTGAATATAATTTATTGTATATGAATTCTTAAATGGGTAGGTAGATTATTAAATTAATTTGTCAAGTGTGTCAAGTGTCAAATGAAGTCATTCTAAAACTAATCGATTTGTGTTTAATTGAAGTATGCAACAATAAATCATATATTTAATATATGATTTTTAGCTGAATACTTGAATTAAGCATAATTCAATTTCAAGTAATCAAATACAAGTATACTAAGTTTAGAATTTCTCAAATAATCTCAAATTCAACTATTCAAGTAATCAAAATTTTTTAAAAAAATCATATCCAATCCAAGTACATTACTTTAATAAAACACAAATCCAATGCACGCAACCCGACTCTGAGTCGCTGACCCAACCTGACCCCAACCAACCACCCGTCGCTGACCCAACTCGACCGAACTAAACCAAACCCACACCCTAACCCAACCCGATGCAATCCGGCCTAAACCCTGACCCAACCCGACCCAACCAAACCCACATCCTGACCCAACCCGACGCAACCCTGACTCCCTGACCCAACTTGATTTACAATGCATTAAAAAAATGCATGACTGAAGCCTGAAGGAGAGTAGAGAGACTGAGAGAGAGAGAGAGAGTTGAGGTGGTGCTACCAGATTTCTACTCAGATGGTGCTGCTAGATTTCTACTTAGAGGTGGAGTGGGATGGAATCCCTGACCCAACTCGGATGCTCAGCTCATCGGTCGGGTGGTGCTGCTAGATTTCTGCTTGGAGGTGGGGTGGGGTGGAGTCCCTAACCCAACTCATACGCTCAGCTCGTCGGTCAGGTGGTGCTACCAGATTTCTGCTTGAAAGTCGGACCGCTCGCTCACACAGTCACTAGGCTCGGGTAGGGTAGCAAAAGGAAAAAGACGAGGGGGAAAGTGAAGGGTTTAAACAGGGTTTTAAGTTTTTTTAACTTATATATTATAAATAAATAATATATATATAATATTAATATATTTTAAGCGAGTCGAGTTCAAGTCGGGTTCGAGCTCTGTTTCGAGTAGAGCCTGACCAAGCTTGAGCTCGACTCATTTTTATTTGAGCTATAGTTACTTGTGTTTAACCTGATCTGAACCTTTTTGCGAGTTGAGTTTGAATGAGCTCAAATGAGTCGATTCGAGCGAGTTTATCGAGCTAGCTCGACTCATGTACAACTCTAAGGGCAGGCTACCTAAAATGGCCAAAAAGGCCTGTCGCACGATTACGCAATAAGATTATGATGCACAACCATGCAATGGACTCTATTACGCAAAATTAAAGTCCACATGTGTGAAGGCCTATAAATTTCCCCTCCTCTCATTTCATTCATTTACAAGTGAGGAGCTTTAGAGAGGTCAGAGATTCTTCGAGAGTTTCATAGCAGTCTCCAGGTATCCCATGGCGCGGTACAAGAGAAGAAAGGAGGAAAAAGAAGGAGATGCAAGAAGCAGAGTAGGGCAGAGACTTGTTGCACGACCGCCGAATAGGGACTATTTGCGCAGCTACGCAATAGTCATATTCACATGTATGTAAGATATTTGATGATTTCTTCCCACGAGTTGATTTCTCGTGCATATATTCTGTGTATATCGGCATGGGGAAAGAGTTCTATACCTGTGCAACTCCATTGTCATTTCGACAGATGCTTCACAAGCCGAAATGACGCCAAAATCACTATGATATTATTTTCTTTTCTTTATATTACATTGATAAAATGTGTTTTATTTCTGAATCAAGGGAAACAAGAGGGATGTAATAAGAATTCATAATTAATAAAATATACAATGATGTTTGTTCTTCAATTTCCTTTTGTTTATTATTAAATATAGATATTCTAATCTATGATATTTTTTTCTTGTCGAAACAGAGTGAATCTCTTGAACTACCTGTTCACCTGTCAATTTTGATGGGGGTAATAGACATTTTCCCTGAGTTGTTGTTGTTGTTGTTATTGTTGTTGTTGCGGAGCTTGTGGTTGTGGATTTTTTTGAGGCGAAGGTGGTGGTTGATATCTCTATTATTGATGTTAAGGACGGTACTATTGGCACCCTTAGTGAGGTGCATGTTGTGTGCCTTGAGCTGTGATAATGATGTTGTTTGTTTCTGTTGGGCGATAAGCAGAACCATTGCCATTTCTATTCCCCATTTCCTATGGGTCTTCCTTTGACCTTGTTTTGTTTGAATGAGGCCTGATGAGGCCACGGGGAGATCGTCCCTACGTGTATTCTTGCTTCCACTTGCTCTCCAGCACGAATGAGTTGAGCGAAGTTCACATAAGGATGTGAGATCAGATATCCAAAAATGTCAGGTTCATTGAATGGATGATCATGGAGATTTGGTCATCATCAATTGGGGCGCACATTCTGGTAGCCATCCCTCACCATCGCCCTACATATGCTAATAACATTTCGTTATCTTTTTGTCTTAAGGCTACCAACTTTGCTTGAGCCATGTTGAGGTGGTAGGCAAATCTATCGATGAATGCTTGCTATTGAGTGTCAAATATTACATATTTTTCCCCATTTATATCTTGGTTTTATGAACATGATACTGCTTAATGGTATATTCTATACATGTTTGTGTTGCAAGGTGAATTTGAGAGCTTGGATTGAAAAGAATGTTAAAAGCATGGATTTAATGTTCAAGAATCACCAAGGAAAAAGATGGATCTTAGGAGACCAAGAATAAAGAATTTACATGCCAAAGATCCAAGGAAACCAAGTATAAAGAATGGAGAAAAGAATGGCAAAAGCACAAGTTAAACAAAAGAAAAATCAAACAATTCAATCACACCTAAGCCAACTTCGATCCGACCGAAATCACACAAAACAGTCCAATAAGAAATCAAGATTTTCAAGCTTAATTCGGTCCCACCTAAGCTAAATTTTGTGTGACCAAAGACAACTTTGGTCCCACCTAAGCCACTTTTGGTCCCACTTGAGTACTCTACACATAAACTTCAGTTGTGATTTCGGTGAGACCGAATACAACTTCGGTGTGACCGAACGTAACTTAGATGAGACCAAAATCACGTAGAATTGTCCATCGAGGAAGTGTGATTTTCAATCTTGATTCGGTCCAACCGAACCCAACTTTAGTCCAACTGAAGCATAACACAAAAAAGCTACGGATTGCATAAATTAAGGCAGTTTTGCAACATATTGCAGAAATTTCAAGTCGATGCGTAAGGTGGAGCTTCACAACTATAAATAGGAGTCCCTAGGATGTTCCTAGGCATCTTCTAGGGTTTTATGAGTGGAGCTAAAAGGTGGAAAGCAGCCATCAAGAGTCTTTCTTCTTCTTCCTAAGTAGTTTTTATGCATTGTTTAAGAGTTCTTAGTTCAATCATGTTTATAGTTGGCTAAACCTCTTAGCTAGGGCCAAAAGGTGAAGCTGGTAGCATAATTAGGATGTTTACTTTACTTTGATTCATATTTATGTTGAACTTCATTGATTTTTAGTTGATTTTAAGGAATATTTTCAGTTTTCAATGGTTTGTTATGACTCAAATTATAATAGATCTACAATAGCTTTGGATATCTTCTTTTCCTAATTGAGATTGTGGGATTGGTAAATCCTGTTGTTTGTCATCGTCTCCGGGGCATGGTTGGGTGATGGAATCCCTTCCAAATCCTCACAATTCTCCTCCTTTGAGACTGGATCAATGAGAAGTTTAGAGATTCAATCATCTCTTTCTCCAACTGGATAAGATAGGACTCTGACTCCAGTTAGATCCCTTAAATCAAGTAAGGTAGCATCCGAAGGGCTACAAATGGATCCTTGGCACCCTAGTTCCCACCTTTAAATATATAAGTTTTAATTACCTTATTCAAAATTACTCTCTCAAATACTTCAGATTTAGTTTCACATCTTCTTCTAGTTCTAATTCTAGTTACTTTTAGAAACGTACGAGTTTAGTCCCTATGGATTCGACCTTGGTCTCACCGAGATTATTACTACAGTGGGACCCTACACTTAGGGTTGTGAATAATTTTTTGGCACTGTTGATAGGGACTAACAAATGTGTTTTTCTAAATTTAATTGGTTTTAGAATTAGGTTAAGATTAGGACTAACTTTTTTTTGTTTTTAGGTTAGGATTTTTTTGCTTTGTTTTTAGAAACTAACTTGCTTTTCTGTTTTATAGGATCATAACATAGAAATCTTTAATCTACTAACCTCTTTCTAACTCTCTCTCTCTCTTCATTTTCTAGATTTCTTATTACTTTTTGTTTTCTTTCCTCTTAGGGTTAGGTTAGATTCTGAACTTGAGGGCTAAGAGTGTTTCATGCCTGGGTGGGTCTGTGACAACACTCTACGTCTCTTGAGTGACGGAGGATCAGTCGAAGGGTTACCTATCCATCACTGGATTAGACACCACTTGAGATCTTCTAAGTTAGTGGAAATTATGGCTATTAATCAACCTCAACCTCCAGTTGAGGAAGCTCAGGATGAGAATGAGGTGCATCATGTACCCTCGCCTCATACTCTACGAGACTATTTACAACCGGCAGGGGTGAGCAAACGTTCATGCATGGTTTTTCTAGAAAATATAGGAAATAAGGATGTCAAGCTAGGGATGATCCAACTCCTTCCAAAATTCCATGGACTTGAATTTGAAAATTCATATTTACACTTGAAAGAGTTTGATGAGATCATAGTCACTTTATACTTTCCTAATGTGTATGAAGACACGATCAAGCTGAAACTCTTTTCCTTCTCCTTAAAAGAAAAGGCTAAGACATGGTTGCACTCACTACATCCACAATCGATTGGCAAATGGAACGACATGACAAGGGAGTCCATTAAGAAATTCTTCCCATATCATAAAATGAACACCCTTAAAAAGTCATTCATGAACTTCACCCAAAAGAAGATAAAACATTCTTCCAATGTTGTGGGTGGTTCAAGGATCTTGTCAGTTCATGCCCCCAACATGGTTTTAAAATGTGGCGCATCACAAACTTCTTCTATGATGGACTGACATCTTCCATGTGCCAATTGGTCGAGACAATATGCAATGAGGAATTCATGAACAAAGATATCGATGATGTGTGGGACTATTTTAACAGACTTATTGAAGACTCACAATCACGAGACATCTCCCTAAGACCTAGCACCACTTCTAAGCCTGCTCAATCAAAGGAGAGGGGCAGAATATATCTTTTGAAAGAGGAAGATGATATAAATGCTAAAGTGGCTAATCTCACAAGGAAACTCGAGGCCATGGAACTTAAGAAGGATAAGGCTAAGGAAGTAATTTACGGTATTTGAGCTTGCAATATACATACAACTGAAAATTGTCCAACAATACCTACTTTTCAAGAAATATTGAATGAGCAGTCAAATGTCGTGATTAACAGTCAAAGGCCTTTCAAAGGACCCACCTCCAATACATACAATCCTAATTGGAGAAATCATCCAAACTTCATTTAGAGGAATGGACAAACATTTACTCCTCAAGGATTCCCTAATCAATTTCTAAATCAAGGGAAACCTCAAGAGGATCTGGTCCTAAAACATCTTCAAAATCAAGAGCTTTTCAATCAAGGTATGCTACAAGCCTTTCAAGACCTTACAAATGCCATACAAGGGCTTTAGAAAAAAAATGCGATTGGGGAGAAAGGAAGCCTTCTGACTCAACCCCTTCCCAATCTAAAACAGCAATATGAAGTCGGTGACCCAAGCTCTTCAAATCAAATGGAGCAAGCCAAGTCTATCACTACTCTTAGGAGTGGAAAAACAATTGACGAATCTATTCCGATAAGTGCTGAAAAGTCTAAGGACCCAGAAGAAGATATGGATGATAGACCTAGCATTGCACCACATGGGTTATAACCAGAACCTCAAATCAAGCCAATTGCTCCATTCCTCCAGCGGTTGATCGCACCAAAACCTCTAGTTAACTCACAGGATATTCTAGAAGTTCTGAAACAAGTGAAGGTCAACATCCCTCTTCTGGATGTTGTGAAACAAATTCCTTCATATGCCAAATTTCTGAAAAACCTATGCACAACCAAGAGGCGACAAAGTATCAAAAAGAAAATTTTTCTGATAGAAAAGTGAGTGTCATCCTCAAGCAAGATGTGCCACAAAAATACAAAGACCCTAGTAGCCCTACTATCACCTGTATAATTTGGAACACCAAATCGATAATGCACTTCTTGACTTAGGGGCAAGTGTAAATCTGATCCCTTACTCGGTCTATGAACAATTGAGTCTAGGTGAATTAAAACCCACCCGAACCACATTACAACTTACTGATTGCTCAGTTCGCATACCAAGAGGGTTAATTGAGGATGTATTGGTCCAAGTTGATTAATTTTACCATCTAGTAGATTTTATCATCTTAGACACTCAACCTATCACAGACATAAGCACTCAAATCTCTATCATACTTGGTCGCCCATTCTTTGCTACATCCAATGTTATCATCAATTGCAAGAATGGGGTTATAAATCTGTCCTTTGGAAATATGACATGAGAGCTTGAAATATTTTTTAACATGAGCATATAGGCAAAGGATGATGATGAGACCCACGACATTAATATGATAGACTCTTTCGTGGAAGATAGAGCTCTGATGACCTTATCCTCTGACCCTTTAGAGACGTGCTTGGCACACTCTCCCAATTTGGATGATGATACAATTAGGGAGATGAATGTCATGCTTGATGCTACGTCGGTACTTGAAGTTAACCGGTGGAGGCCACAATTTGAAATTTTGCCCCAAACTGATGTAGTGTCTCTATTGTCTAGCTTCAAAGTGCCGAAGCTTAACCAGAGACCTTTACCCTTTGATTTAAAATATGTCTATTTAGGTTAAGATGAGACATAACCGATGGTGGTCTCTTCTTACCTTGAGCAAGAACAGGAGAGTCTGCATATCTCTAGTTTTATTAAGCACAAAGGAGCCCTTAGATGGTTAATTGCGGACCTCAAGGGAATTGACCCCTTGATTTGTACTTACTGCATTCATCTTGAGGATAATGCAATGACCTCCCATCAACCACAATGTAGATTAAATCCAAACATGAAGGAAATGGTTAAGGCCGAGGTTCTTAAGCTATTGGATGTGGACATCATATACCCTATATCCGATAGTCAATGGGTGAGTCCAACTCAAGTAGTTCCTAAGAATTTTGGAATCACCATTATAGCCAATGCCAACAATGAACTCGTGCCAACTAGAGTCACTATTGGTTGGAGAATGTGCATTGACTACAGAAAGTTAAATATAGTCATAAGGAATGACCAATTTCCTTTGCCCTTCATTGACCAAATCTTGAAAAGGCTAACTAGTCACTCTTACTACTATTTCCTTGACGAGTATTCAGGCTATAATCAGATATAGATAGCCCTTGAAGATCAAGTGAAAACAACATTCACATGTCTTTATGGCACTTTTGCCTACCGAAGGATGCCATTCGGATTGCGTAGTGCCCCTGCCACATTTCAGCGATGTATGTTGAGTATTTTTTTGACATAGTGGGGTAATATTTAGAGGTCTTTATGGATGACTTCTCTGTCTTTGGTCCATCCTTCAGCGAATATTTAGATAATTTGAAAATTGTGTTAAAGTGATGTGAAGAAAAAATTTGGTGCTGAATTGGGAGAAGAATTGGGAGAAGTGTCATTCCATGGTTCCTAAGGGAATTGTTCTTAGACATAAATTTCGTCCAGGGTAATTGAGGTAGACAAGGCTAAAATTGACCTTATCTCTAACCTACCTCCACCCAAGAACATACAAGACATGTGATCCTTCTTAGTACATGCTGGATTCTACAGGAGATTCATAAAGGACTTCAGTCATCTCTCTCATCCTTTATGCAATCTACTTCAAAAGAGTGTACCATACGAGTGGACTGAGCAATGCTAGGAAGCTTTTTCTAAACTTAAAGGCATGTTGACCATTGCACCTATCATGCAGCCACCCGATTAAAAAATTCCTTTTGAGATTATGTGTGATGCGTCTGACTATGCTATTAGGGCGGTGTTAGGCCAGAGAAAAGAAAAGAAGCCCTAAGTCAGTCACTATCCAAGTAGAACTCTAAATCCTGCCCAAGTGAACTACTCTACTACGGAGAAGGAACTCTTAGCCATAGTGTTTGCCTTGGACAAATTTAGGTCCTACTTGATTGGATACAAGATCATTATCTATACCAATCATGCGGTATTAAAGTACCTTCTTTCTAAGAATGACGCTAAGCGCCGCTTGATAAGATAGATCCTTCTACTCTAGGAATTTGATTTAGAAATAAAAGATAAAAAGAGAGTAGAGAATGTAGTGGCTAACCATCTTTCACGACTAGATCTTCCTGATTCCCTTAAGACGACACCTATAAACAATATGTTCCCTAATGAACAACTGTTTAAACTCTCCCACCTACCTTAGTTTGCTGACATTGCAAATTATCTTGCTACAGGTTTCACACCGACACATTGGACTATACAAGATAAGAAAAAATTCATTACCGAGGTACGTAAATTTTTCTGAGATGACCCATATTTATTTAAATTATCTAAACCAAATTCTAAGGAGATGTGTGTCAGACAATGAACACCAAAGTGTCATCTCCTTCTATCATTCTCAGGCCTGTGGTGGTCACTTTTCTGCTAAAAAGACCATGGTCAAAATCCTGAAGTGTGGCTTTTACTGGCCCACTATGTTCAAGGATACTCATGAGTTTTGCAAAGCTTGTAAGTGTTGTCAAAAATTGGCAGCATTGCCCCGTCGAAATATGATGCCTCTAAACCCCATTCTGATCATTGAAGCATTTGACTATTGGGGCATCGATTTCATGGGAACATTCCCCCAATCCTTTGGGAATTTATACATTCTGCTAGTAATAAACCATGTCACTAAATGGGTCGAAGCGATCCTGTGTCAGAACAATGACCATCGTACGGTCATCCAATTCTTAAAAAAGAACATCCTTTCCCAGTTCGGAACACTTCGAGCCATCATTAGTGATGGAGGTTCACATTTCTACAATAGGCCATTTTAGAACTTAATGAAGAAATATGACATCTCTCATAAGGTGAGCACTCCATACCATGCACAAACAAGTGGACAAGCTGAAATTTTCAATAAGGAAATTAAACACATTCTGGAGAAAATGGTTAACCCTGACCGTAAGGATTGGTCAATTCGATTAACCGATGCTTTATGGGCTTACCGTACGGCCTTTAAGACCCCCATCGGAATGTCTCCCTTTAGACTAGTCTATGGGAAAGCTTGTCACTTGCCTGTGGAATTAGAACATAAAGCCTACTGGGCTGTTAAAATTTTAAAATTTAACCTAGACAATGTTGGCTCGCTGTGCAAACTATAATTGAATGAACTAGAGGAAATTCGAAACGATGCTTACAAAAACTTGAGAATTTATAAGGATAAGATGAAGGTATTCTATGATAAGAACATCCTTTAGAAATCATTCTTAACCAGTCAAAAAGTCCTCTTGTACTATCCTCAATTACACCTTTTTCCAGGTAAACTCATATCTAATTGGACTGGCCCTTTCACTATTACTAATGTTTATCCTCATGGGGCCGTTGAGATAAAGAATCCGAATAATGGCAATGCTTTCAAAGTAAATGGACATTGTTTAAAGTCATTTGTTGAGAAATTTAAGTCAGAGGACATGTCCATGCCTCTGACTAATCCTGTGTTGACTAATCTCCCAGTCTGATGGAGGTATAGTTAGGTTTATTTTTTTCATAGGATTTAGGACTAGGGTAGTTTGCTTCGAGTATGCTTAGTTGTTGTGTTAACCCATTTCCTGCTGAGATTCATGGAAAAGCTTCAAGTTTCCTTCCTCTAGGTACTATCTTTCCATCACTACTTCCTTTCTTTTCATTGCCTCGTGTGCATTACTTGCTTACTTCTTTTATATTGAGGACAATGTAGATTTTAGGTTGGGGTGTGGATTAGGTAAACTAATCAGTATTTTCTTAGTTTTGAGCAAAAAGGTGTGGAAGAATTTTTGAATTTTTCAAACTAAAAACCTATTTGGAAAGCATAGTTTGTACGCTTAGGGATGCTTTGAGTATGATGATGGGACGGAGATTGAATTTGGAATTGTTAGAGGTTGACCAACTAAGTAATCTATCTCTTAAGTTCTTGCACTTAATGGATTAAGAGGAAGTTTGGATATCATATTGATTCAAATCACAAAGGGACGTTCAATTTGCTTTCTATGAGTTGTACTAGAATTTCTAATCGTTAGTATGTAAATCATTGAAAGATGTTGGGAATTGAGTCTGGAGAATTTTATCCACCTTAAAGATGAAAAACCAGTTAAAAAGCAGGAGATCGACAAAAAAAGTCAAAAATGAAAGCAATGAGGAGTGACAACATCTTTGAAGGGAATGAAAAAGGTCTCTTAAAAGAATGTAAACGTCTGAAAAAAGAATGAATAAGAGTGATCGTTGATATAGAATAAAAAACTAGAAAAAGAAGGAAAATAGGATATGTTCGAAATCAGTACTTGAGATTTCAACTAATCTTGATATGAAGAACATGGCTAACATTATGAAATGAAAATATGTTTATGGGAAGTAAGTTGATATTCACTGAGCATATTGGAAAAACTTGATATATGAACTTATGCTCTGAGTTAATTGATAAAGAACCTATTTGAGTGGTTTCTTATGTGATTCGGCTCTAGGTTTTCGAAATCTCACCTTTTTGTCTTGATTATACCCATTCATACTTGATTGAACAAAAGATTATTTTCTGAAAAAGGTTTTGAACCTTGAAGATGGAAGATTATTTCACACATGCTTTACTCGGGACTAGAAAAATGCTGGTTGGGGAGTGTGTTCAGTGTCAAATATTGCATATTTTTCCCCATTTATATCTTGGTTTTATGAACATGATACTGTTTAATAGTATATTTTATACATGTTTGTGTTGCAAGATGAATATGAGAGCTTGGAATGAAAAGAATGCTAAAAGCATGGATTTAATGCTCAAGAATCACTAAGGCAAAAGATGGATCTTAGGAGACTAAGAATGAAGAATTTACATGCCAAAGATCTAAGGAAACCAAGTACAAAGGATGGAGAAAAGACTAGTAAAAACACAAGTTAAACAGAAGAAAAATTAGACAGTTCGGTCTCACCTACGCCAACTTCGATTCGACCGAAATCGCACAAAACAGTCCAGCAAGAAATCAAGATTTTCAGGCTTAATTCAGTCCCACCTAAGCCAACTTCGGTGCAATCGAAGACAACTTCGGTCCCACCTAAGCCAATTTTAGTCCCACTTAAGTACTCTGCACATAAACTTCAGATGCGATTTCGATGCGACCAAAATCTTGCAGAATTGTCCAACGAGGAAGTGCGATTTTTAATCTTAATTCGGTCCAATTGAACCCAACTTTGGTCCGACCGAACCCAACTTCGGTCCGACCGAAGCGTAACGTGGAAAAGTTGCGGACTACATAAATTGAGGCGGTTTCGCAATGGATTGCGAAAATTCTAAGTCGGTGCGTAAGGTGGAGCTTCACAACTATAAATAGGAGTCCCTAGGATGTTTCACAACATCTTCTAAGGTTTAAGGAGTAGAGCCAAAAGGTGGAGAGCAGCCACCAAGAGTCTTTCTTCTTCTTCCTTAGTAGTTTCTATGCTTTGTTTAAGAGTTCTTATTTCAATCATGTCTATGGTTGGTTAAACCTCTTAGCTAGGGCTAAGGGTGAAGCTGGTAGCGTGATTGGGATGTTTTCTTTGCTTTGATTCATGTTTATGTTGAAGTTCATTAATTTCTAGTTGATTTTAAGGAATATTTTCAATTTTCAATGGTTTGTTATGGCTCAAGTTATAAAAGATCTGCGATAGCTTTAGATATCTTCTTTTCTTAATTGAGATTGTGTGATTGGTAAATCCTGTTGTTTACCATCATCTCCAAGGCATGGTTGGGTGATGGAATCCCTTCCAAATTCTCACAATTTTCCTCCTTTGAGACTCAATCAATGAGAAGTTCAAAGATTCAATCATCTCTTTCTCCAACCAGATAAGATAAGACTCTGACTCCAGTTGGATCCCTTGAATCAAGCAAGGTAGCATCCCAAGGGTTATAAGTGGATCCTTGACACCCTAGTTCCCACCTTTAAATTTATAAGTTTTAATTACCTTATTTAAAATTACTCTCTTAAATACTTTAGATTTAGCTTTACATCTTCTTGTAATTCTAATTCTAGTTACTTTTAGAAACATACGAGTTTAGTCCATGTGGATTCGACCTTCGTCTCACCAAGATTAGTACTACATCGCGACCCTACACTTGGGGTTGTGAACACTTGCGAGAGCTGCTCCTAGGTGTTGATCCGGTGATAATCTAGGGAAGTGTACTAGTCTAAGGCATCACCCTTGAGAGATTGTCGGAATAGACAAATAAGTGCTCCTTCATTTTCTGCCAGTACATTTAGTTCTCCATAGAATGCCTTAAGATATGCCGTAGGACATCCGCTGCCATCATATCTCTTGAATATGGACACCCCAAAGTTCTGAGGTTCTTATGCATCTGGGAAGGGACATAAATTCCTAAACTTTGTTGAGGGGAGATCGACTAATTGCTATCTCTGAAGCTAATTTTACATGGTTTAAAGTTTCTCCTGCAATTTCTCTATTTCTGCACAGTTCGTTCGAGGCACCAACGTCTCTCGCGGCAAGGCTTGTTCCACTTCTTCGGCATATTGATCAATTTATTCAATCCTATGGCTCCCATAAGGGGGAGCTTGTTGAAATATTACCATGTTCCCGTGTGCAGGGAATTAAAATTGAAAAGCACTCTCGATCACGGGAGGCTGAGATGATGGGAAGTGACCCCCTTATTGGGTATTCGCCACGTTCTACTAATTAAACTAGGCCTAACACTGACCCCCATTATGTGCATTCGCCAGTGTTGCTCCAAGGCTTCCAGTTGAGGAAGTTGCATCTTGAAGTTCATTTGATATCCCTATTAAAGGATGTGCTGGATATTGACTAGAGACCCTATTTGCAGGATCGGTTTAAAATTGAATTTGAAATTGACTGGAGACCTTATTTGTAGGATCAGTTTAAAACTGCATTAAAAATTGATTAGTGACCCTGTTTACAAGATTAGTTTGAAACTGAATTGGAAATTGACTGGAGCCCTGTTTGCAAGATAATTTGAATTGTGTTGGAAATTAACTGATGACCCTATTTGTAGGATCAGTTTGAAATTGAATGGAAATTGACTGGAGACCCTGTTTGCAGGATCAGTTTGAAATTGAAGTAAAAATTGACTGGAGACCCTGTTTACAAGATCAATTTAAAACTGAGTTAAAAATTGGTTGGAAGCCTCGGCTGCGAGTTGTCCTGAAATTGACTGGAGATCCTATTCGCAGGATCGGTTTGAAAGTGTGCTAGAGATTGGTTGGAAGTCTCCACTGCCAAGCTGTCCTAAAATTAACCAGAGATCTGTGAGGCCCATATCCTAGCTGTGCCGTTCCGTAGGCTTCAGCGGTCCTTCCGGTCAAATTCCAGTGACCCGCGAGTTGTAATCAACGTTTGCACGCGATCCTAAGTAATGTCCCCCATATCAAAGTCAGCTCAACTCGAAACTCGTATCCTAGCGACCGAGCCGTCGCCGCGATTTTAATGCGATGTCTCGTGCGCCGAGGTGATACACAGGCCAGGAGATGTGGGCCCGCATTCAGTTTGAGGAAAAACACCACGCATTGCAATCCCAAGAGAATGTCTCATCAATCACATCGAATGTCAAGTACTTCATCTCATCATGTCAAGTACAAACACCCATCGCCAAGCAACCCTAAAGTCAAAGCAACCCATACATGTCAAGTACACCTATCACTCCATCACCTTTCACCCATCCCTCTCCCATCACTTCTCTCCCATCTCCTCTCTCTCTCTCTCATTCTCTCTCCATTTTTTTCAAGCAACCCCAAGGAGAGGAGAAAACTCCAACGTCCAAGCTCCATGAGAGAGCTTTGTGTGGCCCACTTTCTATCTCCCATCTCCACCATCCAAGTTTCATCTCAACCATTGGAATTGTTCCTTTAAAGCTCTAGCATGCATTGGCGGAAGAAGGAAGAAGAGATCTAAGGTGGGTGATCTTGGATCTACATCTTTATCATTTTATTTTATTTTAGTTTTGTGATTTAAGGGCCCACATGTAGTAAGACCCACCTTGATGTATTCTTTGTATCAAACAAGGGTCCATAGAGGCGAGGCCCCTCCATCACTGTTGATCTCTCTCTCTCTCTCTCTCTCTCTCTCTCTCTCTCTCTCTCTCTCTCTCTCTCTCTCTCTCTCTCTCTCTCTCTCTCTTTGTGTGATGGATTGTGGCCCACCTTGATGCATGATATTATCCACGCCATCCATCATCCGGACGGTGGAAATCCCACCCCGATGTAGGATCCATACCATCCAGTGATCAGGCCTGGACAGAGGTAAAAACAAAATCACCTGATCCAACACATGTGGCCCACTGGATGTGGAACCTGAAAGTGCCCTGGTTTGTCAATTAGCGTGATTGTTGAGTTTGCTTGACAAAGGAGCCCCATAGGAAGAATGATCAAGCGTCTGCCTCAACTGGAAGTATGCCCAAACTCGCCACAGGTAAATCTTAGCCTCACATCCCATGTCCCAAAACACCAGGAATTAAAACCCTTAAAATTGAAAAGAACACCTTAGGGTTTTTGGCTAGAAAACATTTTTAAACTCTAGGAAAATCTTTAAGTTTTCTACCTTTGTCGATTTATCGACAAGTGGTTCAATGAAATCGAACCCTATTGTCGATGTCCTCGAAGCTCACTCGATCTTATCGAAATGAGGACCTAAGATGTCAAGCAACCACAAAGATATCTGGACTGAATTATCGATGGATCAATGGACTCATTGATATCATTGAAGTTTGAATCTTGAGTCCATCGAGCCGACTCAATAAAATCGACGTCTGGTCTATTGTGTTTAAAGTACTGCCAAGGAAAATCATGTAATCCTTGATATATCGAAGAGCTCCTTGATATCCTCATAATTCAAATCTCAATGATATCGGAAGCCCTTCGATGATATCGGATTGGGGCATAAATCTATCTAGCAAGTTTTCAGGTTATTTTTTCTTAGATCGAGAGTCACTCGATAAAATCGATATTTAAATATCGATCATATCGAGGCAAGGTCGATGTCATCGAAAGTGGACATAAACTGTCTAGCAAGCTTATAAGAAAATTCCTTGGAATTATCGATGAATCGACACTTCCCTTGACATCATCGATATTCAAATTCCGATGATATCGAGTGGTGCTCGATCATATCATATACCTGAAATATTCCAAAGGCAAGTGCTCTCACATTTTCAAATGTCGAGGAATCAAAACTCGTGTTGATGAAATCAGAGTTCGAAATCCGATGACATCGACGCACATTCAATTTCCTCAACCAGTTGGTAAAACATTTCAAAAGCGTTTGACAGTTGAGTTCGTGTCATCGAGTGGCCAGTCGATGCTATCGAGAGTATACGCTTGATAATATCGACCCTGCTTGATGATATCAAACTCTATAAAAAATGTGACCATTTTATATCCGTTGGAACCTTTTGCCTATTTAATAAGAGCTTACCCTTGATTGTTTGTAGAGAAAATAGAGAGTGCTTTTGTGTATTTAACCTTAGATCATATACCCTAAGCCTTTTCTCTCATGGAAGTTCATCCTCCAATCCACCCTCATCATTGACATTCAATAGAGTGAATTGGGGAATGAACTTTCTCATTCAAGGATCCTTCAGCTACTACCTTAATCAAATCATTAAGCTAGGATGCCTTGAATGCATGGATGATTGGAATCACTCTATCTTCCTTATAGGAAAACATTTAATAGAGCAGGATTCCATCATAACCTTGACCCAACCTGTCGCCTTATATTGGTGCATCTTCTGAGTTGCGGTTCAATGGAGCATAAGATTCTTCGTTGTCAAAGGAGGAGATCTTCATCAATGTGCTGAATGGGGCTCATCTACTTATCTATAAGTCATTCAAGTCTAGAGGACCCTTGTGATCAATCCTTTTGTAGGATTGGGTCTAAGGTGTTTCTCACCTCTTGCAAGTCCTCATAAGAGGCCTCCGGTGGGACTGTACGTGGGGGTGCTTTGTGTTGACCCTTGCTCTTTGAAGAGCATAAACTTTTAGGTCCTTGTGTAAGTCCTTAACCTGTGTGGTCTAAAATTTGGGTGCTTTGTGTTGACCCTTACTCATGGGAGCATAAAATGGTGAGGTTCCTTGAGTGGATCCTTGGCTTGTGTGGCCTAAAAGCCGGGTGTTGTGTGTTGACTCTTGCTCATGGGAGCATAAACTTATGTCGTGTAGACACGTTGTGTCAGCCTAAGTGTAGGTTGTACTGGTTAGAGGTGAACCTGATTTAAAACCTTTGATTTGAGGTGAACCTGTTGTGAAACCTCCTTTGGTGAGATCTAGTACACACAAGGGTTGAGTGCGTCCGCTGGAAGTGGAGTAGACAAGTAATCGAACCACTATAAAAACAACTGTGTTTGAGATTGATAACTGTCTTTGATTACCTATGTGATTTCCCTAAATGCTTTTGTATTTGTTTATCTGATATCACACCTCACTCACAGTCACATCTATCATATTATGATTTGCATCTTGTTCATCCTTCAAATAATATTATGATTGGATCCTCTATTTGGCTCGAAAACTATTAGAGTTACTTTGAAGAAATCCTGATATATGCATATTTTCTCAGGAGAAGTTTGATAGGATTTTAAATTATCAAAAATATAAAAAAGTCCTATTCACCCCCCTCTAAGACATATTGGCATATTCTCACTTCAACTAAAGCAGTCATTACAGCAATTTTAGGACCACCATGATGTAAGTGTTTCATCCACTGTCCAATCCCTGGACGGTGGAAAAACCTCCTGTACACGTACCCCTGTCTAGGCCATCCAGGGCCTGGAGGCTGATCTATTTCAAAAACTGTATAATATAATAAAATAATATATATATATATATTATAATAATATATACAATACATATATGTATATCAGGTGTGGGCCACGTGTGTGGAGCCTCACCATGATATATGTGTTTAACCAATGTTGTCCACCTATTTGCGTGGGACCCACCCCACACGTGTGACACGTGTGAGGGTGGGGCCCACCAGAGGCCATTTGATGTATGTATTTTGTCCAACCGTCCATCTGAACACTAGACGTGCAACACATTTCAAAAAAATAATTAAAAAATATATTATATGTAATATATATATATATATATATATTATAATACATACATATATTAATGTAATATGTAGTGGGCCCCACGTGGGGAGCCACCTGATTGGGAAAGGGATTGGCTGGAGTATTAGACGCCTGCAAGTTCTGTGGATCCCATGTTGTATGGGTTCATCTACACCGTCCACTGCATGGACCCCATCATGATGCATGTATTTTATCCTGCCTGTCCATCATCAGGACGTGGACCCCACCATGGCAGCATGTGGGGCCCACCTTGACATTGTCCAACCATTTGGCAAGCCCGTTTTAAGGCTTGAGACTAAACTGAGGCAGATTCAAATCTTTGGTGGGCCACCACATGAACACCACCATGATGTATTATTTCATCCACACCGTCCAGATTATACTGGACGGTGCTGGACAATGTTTGGACGGTACAGTCCAAAGTTTGGATGTGCTGCCCGATGTTTGGATGGTGCAAGTTTACATAGACAATGTTTAGATAGCGCTAATCATCATTAGTGGGGCATGTGCCCCATGGAATGATAGTGCACAGTGGTTCACATGTTACACCTACAACTATTGAAATGATTTTTGGTGTGGTCCAAGCCCACTTAAGGCCCATTAGTGCAACCCATCCATGAGGCCCATCATGATGTATTTTAGTCCATGTGCGGGGCCCACCTGTTTGTATTGTTAGGCCCGTGTAGTGTGGCCCATATGATGTATTCGAGGCCTAGATATGTGGCCCATTTGATGCATATGAGGCCCGAGCAATGCGGCCCACTTGTTGTATATAAGGCCCACGTATGAGGCCCATGGTGATGCATTTACGGCTCATTTGATGAGGCCCATTGTGATAGCTTGGAGGCCCATGGGATGTGACCCATTGTGATATGTTTGAGGCCCATGGGTTGCGGCCCATTATGATGTTTTTCTGGCCCATTTGGTAAGGCCCAAGTGAGATGTATTTAAGGCCCTTTGTGATATATTTGAGACCCATGGATAGAGGCCTATTGTGATATGTTTGAGGCTCATGGAATGTGGCCCATTGTGATGTACATGAGGTCCATGAGCGAGACCCAATGTAATGCATATGTAGCCCATAAGTGAGGCCCATCATGATGTGTATTAGGCCCTTGAGAGGCCCATGGTGATGTATATTGGGCCATTGTGTGAGGTCGTGGGCCCACTGTATGTTTGGCCCTATGTGGGCCACTCCTTGGGAGCAATGTTGGTTGAATGTCCACATCGATGGGCAGTGATGGTTAAATGTCCACATTATGACCTTCTCTTAAGCCTAGTTAGGCCCATTCTCATCATTCTCTAGTGGGTTAACCCAAACGAATGGGCCCCATTGATATTGGTTGGACCATCATCGGCCGTCCATCTATGGAACCCGCCTTGCGTTGAGATAAATTACCGATTCTGATTTCTCGAGGTCGATTCCGATTATCGAGACTGATTTCGATTGTCGAGGCTGATTCCAGTTGTTAAGGCCAATTGTTGAGGCCGATTTTGATTCCGATTGTCGAGGCCGATTATTGAGGCCAATCCCGATTTCGATCGTCGAGGCAGATTCCGATTGTCAAGGCCGATTGTTGAGGCCGATTATGATTCTGATTGTCAAGGCCTATTGTTGAGGCCAATTCTGATTCTAATTATCGAGGCCGATTCTAATTGTCGAAGCCTATTGTTGAGGCCGATTCCGATTCCCATTATCGAGGCTAATTATCGAGGTTGATTCCGATTATCAAGGCCGATTGTTGAGGTTGATTCTGATTTCGATTGTTGACGCCGATTGTTGAGGCCGATTCAGATTTCGATTGTCGAGGCCGATTCCGATTGTCGAGGCCGATTCTGATTGCAATGTCGATTCCGATTGTCGAGGCCGATTCCGATTGTCAAGGCTGATTGTTGAGGCCAATTCTGATTCTGATTATCGAGACCAATTATCGAGGTCAATTCTGATTATCGAGGCCGATTGTTGAGGCCGATTCCGATTATTGAGGCCAATTCCGATTGTCAAGGCCGATTATTGAGGCCGATTCCGATTCCGATTGTCAAGGCCGGATATCGAGGCTGATTGTCGAGGCCCAATGTGATGTATATATGGCTCATATTTGAGCCTATTGTGATGTGCATTCGGCCCATTTTTGAGGCCCAATGTGATGTATATGCAGCCCTTATTTGAAGCCCGTTGTGATGTGTATTCAACCCGTGTTTAAGGCCCAATGTGTTGTATATGAGGCATATGTGATGAGGCCCATTGTGGTGCATTTGAGGGTTAGGCGATGAAGCCCATCGTGATATATATTAGGCCCATATGAGATGCCTATCTTAATGTGTATTAAGCTCTCGAGTGAGGCCCATGGTGTTGTATATGAGGCCCTTGTGTGAGGCCATGGGTCCACTATATGTTAGGCTCTATGTGTGCCATTCCTTGGGGGCAATGTTGGTTAAATGTTCATATTCTCGAGGCTGATTGTTGATGCCAGTTATTGATACCGATTATGAGTATGTGACAGCATAGCATCATGATACATGCCCATATGAATCATTTACATGTTTATTATGAGATGTGATTGACCATTGCATATGTCATAGTACAGATGATTTATAGGACTCCCTGATAGGTGGAGTTATCCCACATGAGCGCACGGTATGCGCAAGATTGATGCATGATTGGACTACATGACTCATGCATCTTGCATTGTGTGATTGTGATTACTATATGCCCTAGCGACATTAGGGTTGTGACCTCCACAGGCATGTCGTGGATGACTAGATGGGACACCGAAAATGTTTGAGTTCAAGCATCTGGGCACTTTGGATGTCCGTGGGTGAAAGTCCCTAAACCTCCGAGGTCAGGAGACACCCCAACGTCGAGACCGAGTGGATACATGAGCGCCCGAGTGTCGAATACCATAAGGCCGCATCTCCCACCGTGACGTGGTCGGTTAGGAGGGGGTGTGGCCCCGAGTGAGGGGGTTGTAAGCTAGGCTAAGTTTAACCAGCTCCTAAATGAGTCTGCTATCGACGAGCCGAGTAGGCATTGGTATACTACTGGCAGGCGGGTAGTGTGGTCTTTTTCACTCGCTGGGCTATACGGCTGGCTAGGGTGTTAACCAGTTTGGAGTGTATTAGACTCAATGATGATCCCAGAAATGTACAGTACTGATTTATGGACTAATTGAGCAGGAGTTGTATACTCAGCATTACCCTCATTCATTCATTCATTCACTATCCACTCAGGCTAGTGGTGCACAACTAATTGTTATGTGTACTTTCATAATGGCCAAGATTTTGGTTGGGGCACACAACTGACCTGAGATCAGGAACTTACCACATTGAGTCTATCTATCCAAATTTAGGTATGGGATTGGTTTGGATAGAATTTCTTTGTGATAAGCCCCATAGCCTGCGATTACTATCATCCTGACTTCACACTGCAGCTTGGTCATTTCATTCGCACCACATATTACATATTGCATTACATCCTCGACATATGACATTTTGGGTTGCTATGTTTCTGCATTTATATAACTTAGATGAGGCTGATGATATTCCTAGCACTTCCGAATTGGATATTGTATTACATCTTCGATTCATTATGTTTCCGTATTACATAGCCGATTTACATTACTTTCTCAATATATGACATTGGCTTGCTATATCTTTTTATCGCATATCATGGATGAGGTTGATGATATTTTTATGGACTTATCAGTATTTTCACTTACTCTGTTATCATATGATTCATGATCTTATCAATATTTCCAACATCGATGATTATGGCATTGCATTGAATACTTTAGCACTTATCTTGTGCACACACCTACACCACCCTCTAAGCTTTCTATAAGCTTATGCACGATAGATGTGTGCAGGTGACGTTAGGCTACAGCAGAGTAGAGTATGAAGAGTGCAGCGGTCTTCTGGAGCTTTGATTTTTGACTTATGTATTTCCCTTTCAGCACTGTATTCAAATGCTTATATTAGTGGATATGTTATAATGATGTTACCTTTGTGATTTGAGTAAACTTGTGGTTATGCTTATTATGAGTTAAATGTACATTGGAAAATCCTCCTTGTAGGATCCTAAGATCAAAATCTGACGTATAGACGCTGGGACCGAGAATGGGGTACTACGGAGGCTGTCGGTACCGGATTCGGCGATCGGAAATTTTGTGAGCCCAGTTTCTGAGTTTGGGGCGTGACAGATCCGATCTACAGTATTAGTTTGAAACTATGATGGAAATTGACTGGAGACCATGGTTACGAGGTTGGTTGGAAATTAATTAAAAGCACCAACTGCAAGGCTTTTTGAATTGACTGGGAAACCTAGTTGCAGGATTTTTTGGAATTGACTCCTCGCTACGGGAGGGTATCGAAAGAAATGCCCCATGGTCGAGGGTTGCACTGGTTGGTGTCGATGGTCTTATATGGAATCCAATGGTTATGCTTAATTTGAATTAGAGGTTGGAAAGAGCCTGTGAATTGATTGTTGTTGTTGTTGAGTTGAACGAACTTGGTTGTCGGATGTTGCAGCTTGTGCTTGCATGAATTGTTGGAGCATGTCTTTGCATTGCTCTTATGCCTTATGCCAATTCCTGGATGTAAGCCATTGGCGCAACTTCTGCTTGTTATGGCTGGGTAGGCTGAGCTTCTATAATATCGAGAACATGGAAGGATTGAACATCCTCCTCATATTGATCCATTGCCATTGGTGATCTAGTGTGGATTATGTTGTGATAAGGAACACTTTTTCAAGGACGCCTGACTCATAGAGGCACATTTTTTTGTTCTTTCTAGTATGAATGTAGATGCAGATGCATGTGCAAAAGTAAATGTACGAGAAATGGTACTCCTTAGGAATTCATAAGACGTTATTTTTAAAGTTAGGTTGCAATTAGTGTGGCTAGTTCCTCCCCAGTAAAGTCACCATTCTATGGACACTAGAGGGCGAATTTCCTGGGGGACAAGAGATTAACTCTCCTTTTTCCACTAGTTGCCTCACACGAGAACTTTCTTTTAGGGGTAAAAGGTTGTGATATTTGACTAGAGTTAGCACTAACCAATTATTATGATCCTACAGTTGGTTAAACCCTATAAAAATATTTAAGATTGAGAACCCGAAGATTCTTAACCCTAAGATGACTCATGAGTTTACGTTCCAGGGATTCCAAATAAGGGACCATGATTATAGAGAGGGAATGTGTTAGAAACCCAGTCTACCTGTACGAATGTACAGTCTTTACTTCACAAGATCCTCCTAATTTATGTGGAATAATATTAGTTCTTGTAAGTGCTTATATTTTAGCACATATAAAGTTGTCAAATTTCGTAGACAAAGATACTGGTCAGATCACAAGTACACTACAACAGTCTATGTGTCACGCCCCAGACTTGGTAACCAGACTATAAGGAACCCGATGGCCAGTTCTGGCCGCAACAGCCTCTGTAGTACCCCATTCTCAGCTCATGAGGCAGGTTCTGATCCTGGGATCCTACAAGGAGGATTTCATGACAGTATAATCATTCCAATACGAGCATACTCAAGATCACAGCAAGCATATCTGAGAATAACAAAGGGCACACATCACACAATCCACTAAGAATTTGAACTTTTACAAGTTTACATTAGGCCCAAAAGGACATACATCAGATAATAGGAAAAGAGAGAGAAATCAGCAACACTAGAGTCCTCAAGCTCAACTCTACTCCATGCTCTGCCTCTACGACGCCTGTCTAGGATCCCTTACATGCATCAATCATGTATAAGCTTATAGAAGCTTAGAGGGTGGTGAAAGTGTGTGTCAATGGTACACAAAAGAATAACAGGAGGTACAAGGAAAGAACATACTCAATGAGAATATCACTAGCCTTACCAAGGCTTATCATGAATACCATGCAATGAGTACTGGACGTCATACCAAGGCAATGCATGAAGGGGCTTACATAGCTAATGCTAATGCGATGCAAGTAATGTCAGTGCTCATATCCAAACCACATATCAAGTACATTTCTAATCATAAGAAAATCACCGAGGTCCAATACACTACTGAATGACTGCCGCTCTACAGACTCCGCACAGTCAAACGAGCGTAAGAGACCTCACTACCTAACTATGGATGACCAATCACCCACAAGGCCTGAAGGTAGCAGACCCATTTATAAGCTGGTCAGACTCAGCCTAGCAATGCCTCCTCACACTAAGCAGGTAAGGCCACACCCCTATCCAACCGACTACACGACAGTGGGAGTCGCGGCCTAACGGTATAAGGCCCTCGTGTGCTCATAGTTTTCACTTGGTCACGGCGTTAGAGCAGATCCTTGGTACCATGGAAGTTTTAGAAATTTCACCCATGGGCATCCTATGCACTCGGTATGCTCAAATAATATTTTTGGTGTCCACACATACGGCCATCCACGAACGTCCCTATGGAGGCAAGGCCCTGATGAAGTAAGGGCGGTATCATCATGAAATGCGATGGCAATGCATGAGTCACACACACAAATCATGCACTAGCCGCAGGCACACAATGTGTACGAGGGGAGAAACTTCATCCCTCAATGACCACCACACAATGCAATCAATTCATACAGATGATGCATATGGGTCACGAAATGTAAGTGGGCTACCTGTGGAAATTATGGAATCCTCCATCCTAAGGAGGGTCAAGGTCTAGGCACGTAGACAGATATTCTAAGAAGAAGAAAAATCATCTAGTGGGGGCTCAGTAATTTGAGATAGCTCACATGCTAAGAGAGAGCCATGGCCCTAAAGAGGGACGGTCCTAGCCAACCTAAGGTGAGCCTTTAACCACCTATAAAGGCCTTTATAGGCTACCTTAGGGCCACCAAAGAGGACATCCAACCTCAACTGGGTCCCAAAAAGGTAGTCCACTACGCATATGATAAGAGTTCTAAAGTCTAAGCAATGTATAGTCTAGTGGGTCATACCCCAAGCCCAAATCATAGGCCATGAAGTGGGCCCTCAAGTGAAGTTTGGGCCCAACCATAAGGATCATGGGTTCACTCATTGTGGTGGGCCCAATGGACAGCCCATTTTCCTAACATATGGGAAATCCTTATATTTAACACAAGTAAGTCGGGCCTCACATCTCGGCCCAAGTATGGATTTATTATAATGGGCAAGTAAGGGCCCAACTACTTGAGTATTTGGCCGATAAGACCCATCACAATGGCGAGGTAGATATAGGACCCATGGGCCCAACGGGCTTATCAAAAGTTCCAGCCCAACCAAGGCTATAAGGCCCATTAACTAGAAGACTACCCCGAGAAGAATCCAATTGGAATGGGCCTTTAATCATGCACTAATTAAGCCTAAAAATAAAATTAAAATTGTAGGATAACTGACTTAAATCTTCCTCAAATATAGTGGGCCATACTGCCCCAAAACAACCATTTATGGGGCAGCAACATTGGTCCCATTGCTGAATTTCCAGCCCACCTGCTTTCTGAGCTTGTTAGAGTCCAGCAAATAAATTGATTTATAGTATTTATTTTTTGATGACCCACACACATCACTGTGGGTCCTACCAGATGAGAGGAGAATGCATAACACACACTAGAAGTGGGCCATGCTACTGGAATACAGGCCCAACAACAGCCCAAGGTAGGGGCGTCCCAAGGTGGTTAGTCATACGGGGCTGGGTATTTGGCAGAAAACAGACCCAAATTTACAGGCCACACCAAGGTCAGCTCGAATATCCATTGGGTTTAAAATTTTGTAGGGTGACACTTACATAAATGGGCCATACCCTCAAAAAATTTTAGAATTTTTAGATATTTATAAGTATCTTAATTACTTTAAATAAAACAGTCTATCTAGAAAATCTGACTAACCTGGATGTCCCAACATGGTGGGCCAGTCCGGCCCTTGCCACAGTGTGCACAGGGGTCCATTGGTCCTAAAATTTGGTAAATAGATCCTAAAATGTGTTTAACATACCTTCACCAAATTTCATAATTTTTTGACATATATAAATATTTTAATTCATTTAAATAAATCAATATGTTATGAAAATTGGACTGATCTGGACACCATATTATAGTAGGCCGGTCCAGCCACCACCATGGTGTGTACAGGTGTCCATTGGCCCCAAAAAAATTTATGTGAGTCCTACCAAGAGTGGACCACCTATATACAAAATTTCATAATTTTTAGATACTCATAAATATTTTAATTAAATTAGGAATTACAATCTGTCCAGGAAGAGATGTTGTTGTCCATGCATTGTTTACCCAATAAGGTGGGCCCAAACTTCATTCAAGAGCGGGAAAATGGAGGTTTAGTATTTTTTTTCATAAAATACAATAAGGTGGGGTCCAAAAAAGTGGCCACCCCTCAGAGAAACCAAGCTGAGGTGTATGTTTTCCCTCCATACATGTGGGCTGGACAGCCCAACAAGGTGGACCGCCCACCCCTATGGGCTTCCCTTTTTGGGTACCATTTCATGGGCCATTTGAGGTATGACCCACCACACCTCAAGGTGGGGTCCACACCTTCTCATTTCACCTCATAATTATAAAGAAAATAATGGAAATCATGATCAAAAAATTCATGCCAAACATTTAACATGATAGTCCATGCAACAGTCCAGATTTTTTTGGACAGCAATACATGGCTGGACACATCAGCCTATATCTTAATAATCTCGGCCATAAAAGGGGTGTGTGGCCTTCCTTAGTGGGCCCCACATATGTCCAGATCACAGACTAAGACTAGGACACTTGCATGCATTGATTAAGGTGTCCAAGGATCATGGAGTTGGGTGGTAAGGGCATCCAACCTTGCTGGATTTTTTTTTTTAGACATCCTACACCCACTAAATAGGCCACACACACATCATCATCCACACATCAGAGAAAAGAGAAGAAAAAAAAGGTAATTCGGCCATGTAGGTAGGGCCCCGCCACTAATGGGCCCTCCCAAGAGTCAATCTCAATCATACAACAATGTTACTTGAACATGCAACATTAAACTAATGCATGCATGATATATGATTAGAATGGGTGGTTGGGATGCCATCCCAACATGACTTCTAGGGTCTAGATGCCCTTGAAATAAGGTGGATGATACAATACATCATGATGGGGTCCATGGAGAATGGCCCCATCATGTTTCATGATATGCATGTAGGATGGGCCAAAAGGCCACATCCATGAGGTCAAATGAGGTCCCCACCATGGATTGGTGGGCCCCATATGATCCACATAAAAGAAATAAGAAGATTTAAAGGTAGAAAATTAGATCAGCAAGATCATAGTTACCCACTTGTGATCTCACTCCTAAACTTCTACTCCATGAAGCTCTTAGAGCAAGGAATGGATTTCAATGGTGGAGATCTAGTTCAAATGGAGGGATTGGGAGTATGATGGGGGTAAGGGGCTGGAGAAGAGAGAAAAAATAGTCATTGGAGAGGGAGGAATTGCTAGCTATGAGAAGAAAATGAGAGGGAAGGAAAGATAAGGAGAGAGAGAAAAGCCATCATAAGTTTGTAAGAAAGTAATGATGGCTATGGGTGAAAATTACTATGTTGTAGGTTTTAGACTAGGCTTGGGTAGTGAATTGAGTGGGTGGTGTCAGTGTGTGTGTAGTGTGTATGGGGACTTGTGCCATGGAGGTGGTCCTCATGCATTTACACAAAAGTGGGCCACACGATCAAGGGTCATACTATGAATGCTCATAACTTTTGATCTATAAGTCAGATGGACACACAAGATACGTCGATGGAACCACAACGACGATGTGAACAAGGTGGCATAGGTCTCGGTTCGATCAGAGTCAGGTCTATGTGACCGGACTCAAGGATGACCGCATACACTATCAGAGGGTCGTGGGTCGCTGGAATTCGACCGGTAGGACCATGGGACCACAAGAAATGAAATGCATACTCACACATACACACATGCATATATGCGAACTCCGGTCGGGTCTTACACTATGGCATCTTGAGTAGATTGGCTTAAGATCAGATCAACATCTCAAGACTTATACGACATCACTCGGTTTCAAGTTTATTAAGATTAGAAGATCTCTATATAGGCTAACCACCAGGTAGAATGACCCTAGAAAGACCCTAGGTTAAGTGCTTTTGAAAAATTATTAAAATGGGTTAACTTCTGTATAAGTTTACTAAAGTTCGCCAGCCTAACTTCAGGTTCATCCAGCCCAACTTACTTCAGCTAACCAAACTTCAAGTTCTAGCAATTTTTTAGATTTAAAAATTTGAAAAATCTATGGAAAATCCAGTCAGCTTAACTTTAGGTTCGGCAAACCTTACTTGAAGTTCAGCCAGCTCGAGGAAAGTTTAGCTTATTTTCCAACAAAAGATTCTCTAATTTCAAGGGAAATCGGCCAGCCGAATTTTGGCTTGGGCAAGCCGAATTTTGCATAAATCTTATCCCACGTAATCCGATAGCCGTTAGAACATAATCATTAGAATCCAGCCAGCCGAACCCATTCTCAAGCCGACCAAATTTTCAAATCCTTTGGATGTAAATAGGGACCTTATCTTATTCTATTTTATAATGAAATTCAATCAAAAACCGTTTGCATATGTCATCATCATACTATCATACTCAATGTTCATTACAACTTATTCAGAAAATGTTAAAGAAATGAAAAATAAATCTAAATATAAAAGAAAATCTCTTTAAGCGCCTCCACAAGATCCTGATTCTTAAATTTTAAAATCCCAACATGGTAAGCTGCGAAGCCTAGCGACTAATCTCAACACAGGTTTAAAAACATAACTTCATATAATCTAAATAAAATGTACAAAAAATACAATACTTGTTTATATAAAGCAAAACGATGAAGATGTTAATAAACAAGATTTTTCAATGTAAATTTAAAAAAATGAATGAATGAAATCAACATATGCTATAATCCATGGTAAAATGTGCATTTTATTCTTTTTAACACCAGGGCCAGCTTACACCGGTTGGCCAACCCCGTGCCAATACAACACCTAGCCTGGCAATGGGAACTTTTTGTGTGACATGCTCACCCATCTAAAGGGCACTTGGTGAGGGACCCATTTGTACATTGGCTAGGTAGACTATTACCCTACTGAACCTAACAGCAGGAACCTTTTGCAATCCTGACATGCTCACCCACCTAAAGGGTACGGTAGAGGTTCCAAGAGGTACCAGTTGGGATTCTGAGACTTTTAACTCAAGGGTCTAAGTTGCCCCACCTATTTACGATTTAGGTATTTTCAACCTAGAGGACTTGATCACCCCACCTATTTTCTGGTGTTCCAAAAACTATTCTAGTCATGCATGATTTCAATATTACATGAAACAAATATTTCTAAAAATCAACAACGATCACTATTATTCGGTTGAATCCATAATATATTATGTAAATAATTTATCAAACTAAAAAAAAAATTCAAATCAGCATAAACCATCCATACAAGATCAAAGTTCCATGTAAAAAAATAAACATGTAACATAATCTATTACATTGAAGAGTCTTGAAAATTATAAATAATTTTAATAAAATAAAAATAAAAATCCTAAAAATGAATCATTAGTACAGTAATAATAAACAGAACTTAAAGTCAAATCGATGCATGCTAAAATATCAACAACCGAGGCAATAAAAATTTAAACGCCGTATTAAAAGCATGGTAATTAATTTCACAATTTAAAAAGAAAAACAGATAAGCAAATAAGAATGTCAGATTATTCACATAAAAATAAATCTTTTTTTTTTGGAAAACAAATAGAATTAATTACAATAAATAAATAAATGAAGAAATAAATGAAGGAAAAAAATTTTCTTAAAGATATCAAGTGAGAGAAAACTCTCTTTTTTTCCTTTTTTTCCTTCTCTTTCTTTCTCTCTTCATTTTTCTCTTTTATTTTCTTTTTTCCCTTTCTCTCTCTCCCTCCCTCTCCCTCTCTTTCTCACATGAATGACCAGGTAGTGTTCTTTTTTTTTCCTCCCTCTCTCTCTCTCTTTCTTCTCTCTTATAAGCTCATCTTTCCACATGATGCACGTGTGAAAGGGAGAACTTTAAGTACTCTTACATTTTATGTTTCTTAAGCTTTCTTTTTCTTTTTTTTGCCATTCAAAGCACGTGCTCCACATGCTTTGATTTCAGGCACATGTGTGTGCACTACAAGTGTGCCATATGTGTGCCATCGTGTGTGGATATGAGTTATATGCATAATATGGTGCATGTATGCCACGTGTGTGAAAGGTGTGTGAATGTGATGGTTGTACATGGTGTGTAAGCTATGATGCATGCATGGATAGATGGATGGATGTGCGGATATATAGACAGATAAACATATGGCAAAATGAGCTATTGTGTGATCGGTGGTGGGACCACCAAATGTATGTATGGATTGAAGGTGATATGGATGAATATGATGTGAGAATGGGTTAAATGAAAGAGTGATGAACGGTGGCTTCAAAAAGAGGTGATATGCACACCTTTGGTATGGACCCCACATTGGGTGTATGGTCAGATAGACAAGTAAAATTGTGGGTGGCCACATGACCAGCAAGATGGACAATTAGTTTAGATGGATGACAAGTGTGTTGATGATTTTTGGCATATCAATGGTTAGATGGGTGTTTCTTTAGATGGATGGTCAGATGCATGGTTGATTTTATTAATTAATAGATGGTTCGTTTGGATATGTTCAAATCAACGGTTGAGATTGGATAAGTTGATCATGTAGATCAACGGTCGTATTGGATTAGTTCAGTACGTTAATCGATGGTTAAAATTGGATGGTTAAGATTAATTTGGGTTATTACACCAAGGCCAACAACAAGGTGATTAAGAACATTCTAAGGAAGATAATCAAAGAAAAATCTCAAGAATGTCATACCAAGTTATCTGAGGCTCTCTGGGCTTATAGAACTTCACCTCATACCAATATCGTGGAGAGCCCGTTCGCATAAACTTATGGACAAGATGCAGTTGTGCCTCTAGAGGTCACTGTTTCATCACTTCATATTATTTATCAGGCTGAGTTGACCCCTCCAGAGTTCACAAAGGCGATGTTGGCTAAGCTTGAGGGTTTGGATGAAGTCCGAATGAGAGCATTAGACTCGATCCTTGCTCATAAAGCGACCATAGCACGAGCATACAATAAGAAGGTGAAAAAAAATTCTTTTAGGGTAGGGGATGTGGTCTGGAAAATTTTATCACCGATCAGTCGGAAAGACTGATCCCTCGATTAAAAAAAATGGTCACCTACATGGGAAGAGCCGTATATCGTCATGCAAGTCCTACAGGATGAGCCTATGTCTTGAGGGACATGGGAGGGAAGGTTGCAAAGGCTCCCATAAACAGTTAACTCCTAAAACCCCACTTCCCTTCTCTGTGGGAAGTTGTCAAAGGATGGATTGAGAGGAGTTAGTAAGAATGAATAGTTCATTTAATAAAGGCCTTGAAATAAACACTAGTTGATTACAAAAATGAAAAAGAAAAAAAAAAAGGAGATTTAGTTAGTTAAGCGGTAGAACTACAAGTGGACCGATTTGAGCTCTTCGAATCTCTTGGTGGCCGACGCCTTCGCCTTCACTGCCATCCTTCGTCTCTCACTCCATAAAGGTTACTAGGCCATAATTTGGTTAGAGAGATGAGCGATAGACTTGAGTTGCTAGTCAAAGACGACACACTCTAAATCGGCCGACTTCTTTTTCAGCCCTACTGGACTCTAAGAGAGCCTGATAGAGCATTATCTGGGACTCAATGAAGGTGGTCAACCCTTCATTTTTAGGCTGATCATGGTTTGGATAGAGCCGTTGGGCCTCTAGGAGGTTAACGGAGAGATTGCTACAACCTCCATCGACCACAACATCTCCTTATTGAAGCAGTGTTCACAAGTCTAGCGTAGTTGGTTTTTCCAAGCTGCTTCATAGCCAACCGAGAGAGTTTTGAATTCAGCACGTAAGGCTGACAAATGCTTCAGTGCAGCAGATCACCACTCAAGCTCACGGTTGGCCTTAGAATAGGATTCTCCGAGCTGCTGAAGTTCCGAAATGATCTTTAGAACCTCCTGTGGAGGTCTATTATTTTCGGACGATCCAGCAACATCCTTGAGAAAGGGTAAGGATCAAGCAAAAAAGAGAAGCGGGAGATGGAGTCGATCCCCTCTGCAAAGATTTCCTCCGTGATTTGAATGGATAGAGAGAAGGGCGAGAGAGAATCCATGATGTTTAAAGATGTTGCTCGTAGGGTTTTCTCATTCGTGATGTCCTGTGAATCTAAAGAGATGCATTTATAGACCGGGGAATGTGCATTTAATGCACATATCATATGAAGTGTGATGATTGGAAACCTGAAACCAATGACTGGTGCGATGATTTGTTTCCGAGATTGTGGGAGAATGTAGCGAAATAAATGGGATTGTCTCGAAAAACGTGGTATTGTTATTCCTATTGTGTCATCATGTGTATGAAAAGGTAAAATTGACTAAGTACGACCGAATGATAACCTAGGAGCTCGGCCGATAGCAAAAATATCGTCAGACATCTCTTAGATAATCACTCAAGATGCATTACTGAAAGAAACAGTACATCTTACGCCCTATGCAAAACATGATAATTTTATTAACGTCAAAGATTTATTCAACGTCCTGCAGGTCATCAACTACATTGCACTAGAAGGGAAACACATTAGCAAAAGAAAGGCTTGGAAGCGGTCGAGTGTCCTAAATCTTCATCCCCTCGAACTCCTCGAGAAGGGCTTGTATTTTGACTTCATTCTTCTCCATTGACGAAGCCCAACTTGATCCCTTTTTTATGATGAGTGGCATAAGATGAAGTAGTTAATCAACATGAAGAGCACTCGAGGAGACTGCATTCTCGACCGCTCTGTTGGCGTTGAAGCTTGGCTTTAACCGCGTTTGATACAGAGTGATCTGTTCATCCAGAAATGAAAGATCTTCTGGGATACCCATCTCTTTGGCAAAGAATGTATACGCTTGTTCTTTCAACTCTTCTACTAGCCTAGCTTAATAAGACTGTAGCAATCTCAGCATGGTTCGATTAAATTGATGTATTTGAACGCATTGTAAACAACCGTACTAGGCTAGTTCGTGCATCCTGCTATTACTGCAGACTCCTTGGCCGAGGCCTGTTGCCGAAGGTATTCCAAATTCACTTTTTTGGTGAAAGTCAGCTCATGGAACTAATCTCCCGTGATATACAGATGTTTTAGCATCTGAACAAGTTTCCCAAGCATGGCCTCCGATTCAACCACAGATGATGCTTCCATAGTAAAGTAATTGACATCAAACAATAATGTGGAATTAGAGTATTCTCTTAGCCCCCATTCAAAAATCTCTTTCAGATAGCATTCAGCACCTATAATGAGGGGGACAGGTTGGAAGCCATGGATGTAGAGTGGAACTGTAAGAGGAAGGTGATGTGAATCTGAGCAAATACCATATGTTGTTTAAATACGCCGTCTAGGCGCCCATGATCTGAAGGTAGTTGTGTTAAAGGGATCGCTGGACATTAGGAACGTGTAACAATTATGGCTTTAAATCCAGAATAAGCCTAGCGTGTTATAGGTTTTAAGAGCCAAGTCAGCAGTTAGTTGCAAACATTAAAAGCAGAAATAAGTTAAAAGGCACAACAAAATATAAAATTGGCTCGGTGGCCATTTGTATTGATAATTCGAGTACAAATTACAATTCAAATGATGAAAAACGTTGTGTTGCCTCCAGCCATTTCTTCACTATCTACAAGGTTATCTCTCGTTTGGCCACCGATTGACGTAATCGGGTGATGGTGTTAGTGTGGGACTTAACAAACGCAGCCAGTGGCTCGATCGATCCCTTTTGAAGAATGTGTTCAGCATGTGCCTCTACAAACTCTTTCTTCAGAGCAAACAGTTCTGCTTCTAAATTTGTGATTCTTACGTCCATGTCTGCAAGCTTGGCCTCGAAAGCTTTAAATTCAGCGCTTTTAGCAGTAAGGTCCTTGGTAGAATCTATAAGTTCTTGTATTCAAAGCATACATGTAGTTATCAAATTTCGTAGATAAAATGCTAGTTAGATCTTCAACACACTTCGATCCTCTACAGTACTTCATGAAGAGTGGCTTAAGATCATAAGAATAGAAGATTCAGTATGGTTACAGTAAAAGATGTGAAAGATTAAAGTGTATGCCACTATTAATGTAGAAATCTAGATGTCCTCCTTAGACCACTTGATACCTGTAAGAGAAGACAAAGATGGAGACCCTGACTACATTAGGGGACCCTCCGATGTTAACATCAGACAAACAAGCTAGGTCTTAGTAGAACGTAGGGTTTTCAAGAGAAGTTTTTGAGTAAGATTGTGCGTACCTTTCACCATTAGGGATGCCCTATTTATAGTTGAGAGAGGGTGGTGGCGTAGAGGATAATCTCCCTTTTCTTAAAAGAAGTGTATTGTGAGGGATTCGGATCCCGGATGTGTGGCGGGTATCTCCCGAGATTCTTGGCTAAGATCTCAAGCAGATCTGTGTTGCAGTTATCTTTCGAGATCCACGGTCGGGATCTCAGGTAGGCATAGTCGGAACCAGGTCGGAATCAGCAGAAGCGCGTGGTAGGAGGTCGAGCTCGCAAATTCGACGTGGCTTATATGTAAGACCCGTGTCCTAGCCTGTACTATTCCACAGATTTTCGCGGTCCTCCTGGTCTAATTCCGGTGACTTGCGACTCATAGACAGTAGTTGCACGCGATCCTAAGTCGTATCTTGTAGATTTGAGTCAGCTCAATCTGAGACTTGTACTATTACGACCGCACCATCACAGCGGTTCCAACGCCGTGTCTTGCACCCCGATTCGATACCCTGGCCAGGAGATGTGGCCCTCGTTCAGTTCGAGAAAACACCGCGTGTTTGCAATCCTAAGAGAATCTCTACATAATGTCCCATCAATCAATCAATCAATCACCTCATGTCAAGTACAAGAGCAAACCCAAAGTCAACTCTCTCCCTCTCTCTCTCTTACACACCCATACATGTCAAGTACATCCATCACTCATAGCCATCACCTCTCTTACAACCACCCCTTCTCTCTCTCTTTCTCTTCACATTTTCTAAGCAACCAAAGAAGTGCACGTCCAAGCACTCCAATAAGAGAAAAGATGTTGTGTGTGGCCCACTTCCCATCCCAAGATCCATCATCCTAGCCCTTCATTTCTCATCATCTTCCTTCAAAGTGAGACATAAGGAGTTCGGCATTCCATCAGACCAAGAAGATCGAATGGTGGACGTTCTATAGGTTTAGATTCCATGTTTTGATGATGGTCCAAGTGGAGCCTATAGATTGATGGTATGGATCTCACTTTGAACCCTAGATGTGGCCGATGGCCCACTATGATTCTTATGATCATTCCATGATGGGGCCATTCTCCATGGACCCCATCATGATGTTTACTTTTCTAAGTTTGAAAGAGGTCATCTAGACCTTCCATTTTGGTAGAGAAGGAATCTCCACCGTTGATTTTTGATTTAGTGGGCCCACATGTATTGGGACCCACTTAATGTATGATTAAATGCATGGAAGGGAGGGCCCATAGTGTCGGGGTCCCTCCATCGCATGTGTCTCTCTCTCTCACTCTCTCTCTCTATCTCTCTCTCTCCCCCTCTCTCTTTCATTTTTGTGATGATGTGGCCGTGTGGCCCACCCGGATGGACCCCACCATGAAGCATTATTTTATCCAAGCCATCTGTAGGTGGGGCCCACCTTGAAAATGTGTTGTAACCAAACCGTCCAGCGTCCAAGGACGCTAAACACAGCCACACAGTGAAGTGTGAACTGATAGTGTGGTGTACTGACCGAGCAAACAAAAATATCAGTTTGATTTAAAACTTGGGGTGAGCTACTCGTGTAGGCCCCACCTTGATGTATAAATCAAATCCACGCCGTCCATCTTATTCCTCAGCTCATTTTAGGCGTTGAGCCGAAAAATGAAGCCAATCCGATTTTCTGGCGGGCCATAGCTTAGAAAACAGTGATTTTTACCGTTTAAATCAGTTAGGGCCCATCTTGATGTTTCTACACGCCAAAACATGCTGAATATTGGGCTTGTTTGGTCCGTCTTAAGTCCTAGAATCCAATGTGTGGAGTGAATCACCTGATGCGGGCCCCACCTAGGAAAATCCATAAGAAAATAAAAACAAAAATAATAATAAAAAAAACATGCAGCAGGCGCTGCTGCTACTGCACGTCCAGAGGACGCTGCTGCTGCTGCACATCCAGAGGACGCTGTAGCAGCGTCCTACTGCTACGTTACTCAAGGGGCAGGGAGATGGGTCCCAGCCGTGGCCCCCACTGTGATGTGTGTAGAACATCAACACCCTGTATTGATGGGGCCCCTTCTAGTTGTGGGCCACCCCAAAAATCAGCTGTGTAACGAGCTCAGGTGGTCCAACCACAAAAACAGTGAAGGATTGAACGTCTGCCATTGAACTCCCTTGGAGTCCAGAAGTTTTGGATAAATATAATATTTATTTATTTATTTATTTTGGTCTTTGTGACCTTTTATAATAGATTGGATGGAAGATAAACATCGTGGTGGGCCCCCACGCATGAGGTATGTGCTATATCTATACCGTCCATCCATGTGGACCCTACCATGATGTATGTTTTATGTAGCCACACCGTCCAGACCTTGGACGGTGGGACCCACCATGATGCATGTGTTGTATCCATACCACCCAACCATTTTGGGAGATCGTTTTATGGCATAAGAAAAATGAGACAGATCTATAGTTCGAGTAGACCCCACCATTGAAAATAGTGGGGACAATGACATTCACCATTCAAAACTTCTTAAGGGCCATGGTAGTTCCGATCAAGCTGATGTTTTTGCTTTCACTTCATCTATCTCCATGTTAACTTATGAATAGGTCAGATCCCAAAAATACATAACGGTGGGTCCTATAAATGTTTTAATGGTGGGTGTGGGTGCTCTCACGATTTTTTGTGGTGGACCCTGTAGGATTTTTTAATGGTGGAAATCATTATCACCACTGCTAGTTGTTGTATGGTCCAGATGATCTTTCGATATGATTCATTCCCTTGGAAATGCTCTAGAATGATCTTTAAATGGGTTATGGCCCATTGCATTGCATATAAGGCCCATCTTGATGTATATGAGGCCCATGTGATGCGGCCCATGTGATGTCTCTGAGGCCTATGGGTTGAGGCCCAACAGGATGTATATAAGGTTCATTGCAATGTGTGATTCCACCATGGTTTATGTAATGATATTTATGACGGGCCGTGGCTTGGGAGCAATGATGGTTTGACGTCCACATTGTAAGAATAATGTTGGTTAAAGGTCCGCATTATAACTCTCCCTAGGGCCCATTAATAGGCCCATACTTGTTGTGTATAGGCCGTCTAGGCCCATCCTCGTTGTAAGGATAGTTCATCATCATATAACATGCTTAGTATAACTTCATGACTCATGCCTGTTCACTCCCCAAGTATAGGGTTGTGATGTAGTAATAAACTCGGTGAGACCGAGGTCGAATCCCAAGGGACTGATACTTGTACGTTACCTGAAACTAGGTAGAAATAGAACTAGCCTAAGATGAAATCTAAATTGAATGGAATTTAGGGAATAATTGTGAAATAATTATGTAAAACTTAAGAGAAATTAGAGATAAGAAACTAGGGATTCAGAGGATCCACTTATAGAGATCAGGGAGATCTTATGCCTGCTTCAAGAATCATGGAAATTAAACTGAACTTCCTTTGATATAATTTTAAAGAGATGAAAGGTATATGAATTAGAATGGATTCCATCACCAAACCATGCCCAAGGACAAAGCAAACAACAGAATTAAACTAATTACAAACCAATCAACATGCTGTGAAGGTTAGGAAGGGTACCGTCATCCTACCATGCCCAGGAGATGATGGTGAACAACAGGGCTTCCTGACATCATAAACATAAAAGGAAAGGGACATGCTCAAAGCTATCGCAGACCCATTGTAATTTTAGTCACAACAGACAATTAAAAACTAAAAACATTCCCGATAATCAAACCATTATCAAATTCAGTTCGTAAATTAAAACTAAATTAAAGACATAAAGTAGAGTCTCCCATCTCACTACAAGCTTCACCTCTTAGCCCTAGCTAAGAGGTTTAGCCTATAAACATAATTAGGCTAATCTCTTAAACAAAATAAAATAAACAAGAAGAAAAAAAACAAAAGAGAACAACTCTACTCTCTGTCTCTCTCTCCTCTGTGCTCCACGTCCAGTCCCCAAGCTCTCCACTTTTCTCTCTCCCACGTCCCCCCTTCCGTTCTCTCTCTCTTCTTTCTTATAAGCAACGGACCCCCTGGAGAAGGAGTTCCGCACTCCTCTTTACGCAGCGGAACAGACTTCTGTTTCTGCATAAGAAAAACACACAAAACAGCTGCGTATGGCTTGAGTTTGGGGAAAATATCCATCCGCTTCGTTCATTCTGACTCCATAGGAAGGGTTGTGGTCCCCTTCTCCAACGTTTGGACAGTTTGGATCGAAGATCTGGCCCATCGTGATGGCTCACAGCGGTACGTTACGCCCGGTTTTTTCGGACTGTGAAACAGAGCCAGCGCTTCTTGCGCTGGCTGTCGGTGAAGCCCACTCCTTTCGGTGTATACGAAATCCACTCCGTCCATTGAAATCAAGTCAAAAATCCAGTAAGAAATGGTTGTTTTAAGATTGGATTGGGTGTGGCCTATAGAATAGTTTGCTCCGCCGTCCGTCCTACATTTTGACAGTCGAAAACCGATAAACGATGCTTCTTAGAAAATTTCCACCTAGGTCATTGTAACGACCTTGGAATTTTTGTGCTAATCTTTCCTTAAGTAGTTGTTTTTGGGGTAATTAGCGCTTTACTTGATTGCTTGTGAAATTCGCATCAATCACTTTAAATTGTATCTGCATGGCTCTAAACGTGTAGATTAGTGAGCGCTACGTTACTCTGAAATCTGGGATCCATCGCTAAATCCAGTTGTTCTGAGGAATTTTTGGAAGATCTGGATCGGACCTAGACCGCGCGTCGAAAGTCCGATAGCGATGATCTTAGGCTGCTGCGGTCACTGAGTTGGGCTTGGTCTTCACCTCAAAAATCAAGTCGATCTGATGTTCTGGGTCGATTTGGTTGAGCTCGGAGTGAAGAGTGTGAGAACGGTTGGAATTTAATAAGCTTTTTATGAAATCTGAGTCGTGTCGCTTGTGCGACGATTTTAAGCTATCTGACCGTTGGATTCTGACCCAATTTCACCCTCTGATCAGGGATAGTTGGCCAGGGCATATCCTAGTGCTTGTGGACTGATCGAGTTTCGTGACCGTTGAATTGAGTGTGGTCCGCCACGGTAGATCTGTAAAGCCGATCGGTACACTCGGCGACCTAGATCCATGGTCAGTGAGCTTAAGTCCGACCTTTCGTGGTTATAGGCCCACCAGAAGTGCTTCGTTGGATCGAGAAAGGCGTACTTTGGTTATAACCTAAGTATACCTTGACCCTGGGGTTATTTCCATCATTTTAAGGCCTATATATAGTCCTTAAACCCTAGCTCTCATTTCCATACGAATTTTCTCTAACCCTAGCTTGGAAAGAGAGTGGAAAAGAGAGAGTTAGTGAGAGAGATTGGTTGGTGAATCATCTTGATTCTTCCTTGTTTTTCTTCACCTTTGAATCTTCACTTTGAATCATTCCTTTAGCGATTCTGAGTTCTTTTGGGGTAAGTTAACCTAACCCTAACCTGTGTTAGAGCTTAGACTAGACTTGGTGTTGTTGTATCTCATTTCTATCCTTATTTTAGGGTATTCTTGCGCCGTTGACGAAGACAACTCGTCTAAATCAGTTCGGCGGTTCTTTCTTTGCTTAAGGTGCGGACTTTAAGTGTATAGGTTATGGTTTTCAAGGCTTTCAATCCCAGTTAGTGATTTATTCTTGTTATGGATGAGATTTCATATGTCAAATGTTATGTTTACATTGCTTTCCTGATATGCATGTGCTATATTGAGATTTGTGTATTTTAAGTGTATTTATAAAGTACCGTATACGTATAAAATACGCACTTGTGTTTGCCATGATTATTGGTCATGTATGTATGCTAGATGCATGTATGACAACTCCTTGGGAAAAGGAATTGTCTAAGTGCACGTATTTCAACATGCGTCATGTATGTTGTTCCATGTATGCTAAGTGTTTGTAGAAATGCATGAATGATCTAAGTGTAACTGATTACACTAATTGTGGGCGTTGAGAAGTGATTCTCAATACTCCTATTGATGCGCATGATTTCCTTTATGCAAGTTACATTCCAAGTTATTTAAATTCAAGCATTCCTATGCTTACATTTATGTTAAGTTGATATTCTTCAGATGTGTATGCACCATGATTTGAGTTGTTGATCCATTACTGTTTTACATTCCATATGAATATCTGTCGTAGTGTAGGATGTTTGGGACTATGCCTTAGTCCAGGAAATCGGTAATTGACCCTATGGTCGTGGTTGAGATTGCTTTCGCCACGTGAGACGCATTAGACGAACCCGAGTCGTATTAGAGTTGTCGGCAGTGGTTCGACCACGCGGAGTGTTTGCGCACTCCATGTCGTTCAATTCAACGTGCGCTCGTGCTAGTCGAGTTCGTCAAATAACCCGATTGTCCAGTGTATGTTAACCATGTATGGACGCTACTGCTTGAATCTAGGGTACCGAACTTACCAGTGAAATCCTAATAACCATGGTACCTGATCCGCTAAGACTCATGAGCCGGACATGGTGGTATGGGACACCGTGGTCGAGCTGTCGGCCTACGCTGGGGTGACGAGCCTCCCCGTAGTGACCAGTGAGCAACTTAACTCATGAGCCGATTATGGTGGTATGGGACACTATATTCGTGCTGTCGGCCTACATTGATTGGTGACGAGCCCTTTGTAGTGACCTCGAGCATACCTGGATACCGCAAGGAGGTGACGAGCCGATCTGTGGTAGTAAAGGCATGAAAGGCGTGCATTGATTGGTGACGAGCCCTTTACTACGACCTCAACTATATGATCGTATGCAATATCTAGGATTGACGACCCTAGTATGGATCACTGTTTGGATGGTGACATGAGGAAGGTATCTTAGTTTCCCAATCCTGTTGTGTGAAATGGACTAATAACAACTTGGTAATCATATCCATGCACCGCATTTGCATGTGCTTTGTAGATGTGGCGCACTTTGAGGCGATGTCATGCGTAACGTAAGATGAAGACGCTGAGGGTGTACGTGTGAGGGCACGCATCATATTGCATTCATACCTGCATTAATAAGAGTAATTAGGCTTTATTTAAGTGTTATGCTTTATCATTACTGTTTGATTGAACTGATAGCATGTTAACCAGTGCCTTATTGTTCAACTGAGTTGATCACTCACTCCCACGTTTCTGGGGCGGTGTTTCACACCCACCAGACTCTGTCTTAGGCCCTGATGTAGCAGATGTGGATGCGACGTCTGAGGCAGAGCGGGAGCTGGATGACGACGAGGCTGCCTTCTCCTATATGCAGTTTTCAGACGGGTTCTAGCGAGCCTCGGTCTGTTGCGTGGGATCTATAGGATTACTATTTTGGGAACTGAAATGATGTAACTTGTACTTATAATTTTGATAAATAACACTTTTACACGATCTGGTTGTATATGTAATTCAGGGACTTACACTTGTACACATATTTTACTATAAGTCTTCTGCTTGCTTTATTCACTTATCCTTGAATCATATCTGCGTTTTGGCTTAATCTATCCCATGTTTATGTGCTAATACAGTCAACATACATCATTCATTAATTATGTTGCATAAGTGATGTTTTGGAACTCGGGAGCTGAGTTATGCTCGACCCCCGAATTTCAGGGCGTTACACCAGGAATTATCAGAACAGACTAAACTCACTTATATAAAACTTGGCCCACAAGAATGGACCGCAGGTCCCTGTTTCAAACAGAGAACAACATTGCCATTTTTGAATTGTAGTCCGCCAACACCCTGTTGACCGACTTCACTTTCTTAGTGCATAGCAAGTCCTCACGTACATGGTGTACATGCACTGCAGCATAGGGTCCACTTTGATATATTCATGAAATTTAAACCGTCCGGACCAATTTTGAAGCATATCCAGATAACAGGTGGGCCCCAAATCAAGATTTTATGGTTGATCCGTCAGTTTAGCTACTTCCACAGGGATTCAGGAGCTGAAATTCGACGTGTATGGTTCATTTATGGTCCTCAGGCCATGTATAAAGTTTCAAGTCGAGAAGATGGTTGGAACCCTGTGACCTTGCATTCTGGCTGATTTTTGGGCTACTTGAGCTTCAGTTTCTCAGTTTTCTTAGATCCCTGGCATGTAAATCAATTGATCTTGGTCCCCTGGGGTCCATCCCTTGCCTTGGTGCATTCTGAGTGTTAATTTCATGCTTTTAGCATCCTTTTTCAGCCCAAGCTCCTAAAGTCACCTTGCAGCATAAACACGATTAAATCGGGCTATTAAACAATATTATGTTCATAAATCCAAGTAATAAATGGGGTCTGATATGCAATATTTGACCCTCAACAATGCCCATATGCATCATATGTATGTTTGATATGAGTAGTGACTGATCATAGCATATGACATGGGGCAGACTATTTATGGGACTCACTGATAGGAGTGACCCACATGAGCGCGTGGTACATGCAAGATTGATGTATGACTGGAGAGTGTAGCTCATGCATCTTGTATATGTGTGACATGATCATTGTACGCCCTAGCGACATCAGGGTCATGGCCTCCACAAGCACATCGTGGATGGCCGGATTAGACACCAGAAATGTTTGGTTCGAGCATCTGGGCACTTTGGATGTCCGTGGGTGAAAGTCTCTAAACTTCCGAGGCCAGGAGATGCCCCAATGTGTAGACCGAGTGGATACATGAGCGTCCGAGTGCCGAATACCAGTAGGCTACGTCTCCCACTATGTCATAATCAGTTGGGAGGGGTGTGGCCTTATCCGCCTATGTGAGGGGGATGTAAACTAGGCTGACTTTGACCAGCTCACAAATGAGTTTACTATCGACGAGCTGGGTAGGTATTGGTAGACTACTGGTCAGGCGGATAGTGTGGTCTCTTCCACTCGCTGGGCTATGGGGCTAGGGAGGCGGCAGTTAGTGTAGAGTGTATTAGACCCCGGTGATGATCCCAGAGATATACAGTACTGATATGTGGACTTATTGAGCAGGAGTTGCATACTCATTCATTCATCCATTCACTATCCACTCGGGCTGGTGGTGCACAACTATTTGTTATGTGTACCTTCGCAATGGCCAGGATTTCGGTTGGGGCGCGCGACTAACCTGAGATCAGGAGCTTACCAAATTGTGTTTGACTATCAAAATTTAAGTTTGGGACTGGTTTGGATAGAATTCCCTTGTGATGGACCCCATAGCCTGAAATACTACATACTTGCAATACTACATACTATCATCCCGACTTCACTCTAGCTTGGTCATTTTATTCGCATCGCATATTGCATTTCATCCACGACATATGGCATTTTGGATTTCTATGTTTCTGCACTTATATGGCTTAGACGGACTTGGCAGGATCTGCATATTGCATTACATCCGCAGTATATGATATTTGGCTCATTATGATCTACATTGCGTACTCTGATATTATATGACTCATAGACTTACCAGTATCTTTCCACTTACTCCGATATCGTATGATTCATGATCTTGTCAGTATTTTCGTTAATTCCAATGATGTATGATTTGTGGGCTTTATTGTATACTTGGCACTTACCTTACACACACTTTCACCACCCTCTAAGCTTTCTATAAGCTTATGTAAGATAGATGCATGCAGGTGGCGTTAGGTCACAACAACGTTGAACTTGAAGCGTGTAGTGGACTTCTGGAGCTTTGATTTTGATACATATGTATTTCCCTTTCAGCATTGTATTCAACTATTTATATTAGTGGATATGTGATGCTGATGTTGCCTTTGTGATTTGGGTAAACTTGTGGTTATGCTTCTTACGAAATAAATGTATGTTGAAAAATCCTCTTTGTAGGATCCCAGGATCGGAATCTGGCATATGGGCGCTGGGAGCCAAGAATGGGGTACTATGGAGGCTGTCAGCACCAGATTCGGTGATCAGGATTTCCTGTGAGTCAAATCTCTGGGTTTGGGGTGTAACATTATAGGTTCGCTTCAAATGGTAGTCTGCCGACCTGGATTCTCTAGTGAGCCATAGTCGAGTTTTCCCTTGGCATTGAGCAGGTTATTGACCTATCGACCTGGACCCACCAACCCTGCCATCGGGGGCCTTAGAAGACTGAGACCAAGCTCCTTAGCAGGACATATGTAAGATCGAGGATGACCATACTCATTATACCGTACAGGGCAAGGTCTTGCCGAGTGTAGTGATTCGGAGTCATCTCTCGTGGGGCCATGCCTCGGGAGACCTTACTAAAAGATGTTCTGAGCAGAAACTCGGAAATGTATGTTCCGAGCAGAAGCTCGAAGTGTAATGATTCATGAGTTGGTGTAGGCTTTTGCATTCTTACTGGGAAATCCTTGCTACGCCTAGACACGAAATTTGGATAAACTGTTGTGCCAAAGGGTAATAGTTGGGTCAGAGCTACGATATCTAGCATGGTCGGGCTCATTGAACGACAACCAAATAAGAAAGTGTTCATCAACGTGCTCTAAAAGGTTGAAGAAGCAAGAAGGGTAGGGTACTCTTCGACAGATAGTTTGATGCATTCATAGATGCTTACCTCTCTCCAAGTTTCCTCGTGTTGGGAAGACACACGGGCAAACCAAGACTCCCACTTTGGGAGTGGCTTTGGCCACATCCTAGGACTCTTCAGGGCATTTGCGGCATCGAGAATGGAGTCGAATTGGATCAAAAGGGTCTCCCAGGGGGTAGATGGGGAAATAACGGATCCATTGCTTGAACCTCCACCATTTCCGTTGTATGGGAGAATGTAGGACCCAGGCAAAGATAATCGCCCAGAGGCGATTCAAAGACCGTCTTCTCGACATACTTGTCTACAAGAGCGTCCGTTACAGCCCTTAGGTCCATTTAATCGAAGGAAGGAGTAGATGAGGAAGAGGTAACCATTATTAAAGATCGGAGTTAAAAGACAAAGTTTTCGGAGGAGAGAGTTTCGAAGAAAGAAGATGAAATGAGAGTGTGGGGAGAAGAAATTTCAAAAAGACGCTTATATCGGCCGAAGGAATGAAGCATTTATTAGGCCATCATTACGATTTTGTTAAAATCGATAAAATGACGCGTATCAACACAAGGTTCCTCCGTCACTTCGATAAAATGTGATCGTTGCTGACGTTGACTTATTATGAGGAGTCGGCCGAAGGCGGTTGATGCCCTGGTGACACGTGTACGCAATTAATGGGCTATTAATTAGTAGTCGTACGTTGTTCTCACCTTTCTGCCAAAGGTACGGCTACGTGGAGGGCAAATGTTCGTCCTTATTATCGTTATACCCTACCACGACCAATCAAGGGGAGTTACGTGTGATCTGTACAGATATGCATGGTGTATTCAGAGATCTGCAAATATGTATGGAGTAGATTTCTCGGTAAGCGTAGACAGGACGTATCAGGTGTTGTTGTGTGTTGCTTAAATGGCCGATGTAGAAGTGATCGTGCTTGAACGGTTATATGACAAGTGGCAAAAGGAGAAGCAAAGGAAGTGTTGAGTGTTAAATATTTCATATTTTCTCCTATTTATATCTTGGTTTTATGAACATGATAATGCTTAATAGTATATTTTATACATGTTTGTGTTACAAGGTGAATCCGAGAGCTTGGATTGAAAAGAATGTTAAAAGCATGAATTTAATGCTCAAGAATCATCAAGGAAAGAATGGATCTTTGGAGACCAAGATTAAAGATTTCAAGACCCCAAGATTTGAGAAAATCAAGTGGAGAAGGAAGGAAGTGTAGAAATTAGTGCAAAAATTCACAGAATCTGAGCTTAGATGTCATCGAAGGAGTTTCGATGACATCGAATAATTACGCAGAATATATGTAGAGTGTGTAAATTTGATGCAGTTTTGCGAATCTATGCAGACAAGGCTATAAATATGGGTTTTCTAAAGACTTCTAGGGATATCTAGGGTTGGAGAAGCATAGCAAAAGGGTGGAGCCGTCTCTCAAGATTTCTTCTTCCTTTCTTTCCTAGTTTTTAATGCTTTCTTTGAGGATTCTTGATCCAATCATGTCTATAGTTGACTAGACCTCTTAGTTAGCGCTAAAAGGTGAAGCTTGTAACATTTTTGGGATGTTTTTCTTGTTTTGATTCTAGTTCTTATTGAACCTCTTTGATTTCTAGTTGATTTTAACGAATACTTTCAATTTTTAATGGTTTATTGTGACTCAAATTACAGTAGATTTGCGATAGCTTTAAGTATTTTCTTTTCTTATTTAAGATTGTGGGATTGGTAAATCTTGTTGTTTGCCATTGTCTCCTGGGCATGGTTAGGTGATGGAATCCCTTTCAAATCTTCACAATTCTCCTCCTTTGATGCTAGATCAATGAGAAGTTCAGAGATTTAATTATCTCTTTCTCCAACTTGATAGGATAAGACTCTAATTCCAGTTAGGATTCCTGAATCAAGTAAGGTAGCATCTCAATTGCAACAAGTGGATCTTTGGCACCCTAGTTCCCTTTTGATTATTGAAATCCCTTTCACAATTACTTCCTTATATTTCAGATTTAGATTTAAATTTTCTTCTAGTTCTACTTCTAGTTATTTTCAGAAACGTACGAGTTTAGTCTTTGTAGATTAGACCTCAGTCTCACCGAGATTATTACTACATCGCGACCCTACACTTGGGGTTGTGAACAGGAAGCAAAGAACGTGGGAAACATCCAGAAGAAAGTAATGGAAAATGGTTATGGAAACCGTCAGAATGTAGGAAGAATCTAGACTGGCTGGATCAAAGCTATAAAAAAGATGAATGCAAGAAGAAAGATCGTCTCAAACCAACCCAAACAAACCAAATCTATCTTTTGATTTATCCTTTAAATTATCCTGTCGATTCACATTCTAAAATGTAATCCTTTATTTTCCTTGTTAAGCAAATTACATTTTTTAGTGTAATATTTACTTTCCAAGCTTGCTATTTTACATTCTGTCGTGTAATCCGTAGCAGTAACCAAGCAGCTGATAGTCTTTAGCTATAATACAAGTCTGAGCTCCAACGTTGGATTCAGTTCTTTACTCAAGAACGTCTTCCTCAGTTGTCCCTCATGACCGATTGTAAGGATCTCTTTTTCATTTCATTTTGATATGTATTGAAAAGTCCTTTCGTATGAAAGTCAAAGGTGTAACCCATCATGTCACGCCCCAAACTCGGAAGCCGGGCTCACAAAATTCTCGATTGCCGAATCTGGCGCCGACAGCCTCCGTAGTACCCCATTCTCGGCTCCCGGCACCTATACACCAGGTTCCGATTTTGGGATGCTACAAGGAGGGTTTCAAATCATTAGTTCAATTGTAATGAGCATAACCCACGAATAATAACCACAAGAACACCACAAAATCCACGATGAACAAAAACTTTTGAGTACAATGCGTCTGAAAGGGGAAAATACAAGATAATGCAAAAGATAGAAACTCCAAAGCTCGTCTGCACGCTCCTGCTGCTACTATGTTATGGCTGTGTCCTGGCGTCACCTGCACGCATCAATCGTGCATAAGCTTATAGGAAGCTTAGAGGGTGGTGTAAGTGTGTGCGCAATATAAGCGTGCTCAGAACGCAAGGTTAGAGTAATGCGGAATTATGGTGATGAGTACATGAATGCAATCAGTCGTACCAAGGCTATGCGGTGCAAGATATGAATGTCATCGGCCATAACACGGCCATGCGAAGCGAGATGCAACTCAAGCATGCCAATCCTCATCATATATCAGTACAGTTCTCATTCTGGATAATCACCGGGGTTCAATACACTCCAAATGGCACTGTCGCTCTCCTAACCATACAGTCCAAGTGAGCGTAAGAAACCTCACTATCCGCCTGGCCAATAGTCTGCCAATACCTATCCGGCACGTCGATAGCAGACCCATTCACGAGCTGGTCAAACTCAGCCTAGTATTGGTCCTACCCTTGGGCGAGTAAGGCCACACCCCTTTCCAACCGACCACGACACAGTGGGAGACGCGGCCTCCTGGCATTCGGCCCTCGTGCGCTCGTATATCCACTCGATCTCGACGTTGGAGTCATCCTCTGGTACCATCGGGTTTAGGGATTTTCACCCAGGGACATCTATGGCGCCCGTATGCTAGAACCAAACATTTTCGGTATCCAACCCAGCCACCCACGATGTGTCTGTGGAGGCTATGGCCCTGATGTTGCTAGGGCATACAATAATCATGATCACACAAATGCAAGTGCATGAATCACCCTACCAAACATGCAACAATCCTGCGCGTACCGAGCGCTCATGTGGGGTGACTCCGCCTATCAGGGAGCCCATAACGATCTGCCCGAAGGCATATGCTATGATCAGTCACTTCTCATATCAGGCATACATATGATGCGTATGATCATGAATCATGGATCTATGCTATACATGTTATGTGGTGATGGGCTCTGATCAAAATGAAGATGGGCCTAGACGGCCTATATACTACAGGTATGGGCCTATTAATGGGCCTTAGGGAGAGTCGTAATGTGGACATTTAACCAACATTAACCTTACAATGTGGACATCAAACCATCATTGCTCCCAAGGCACTGCCGCTATAAGGGTCAACACATAAATCATGGTATAGGCCTCATGTACATCCCATTGGGCCTCCAATACATCAAATGGGCCTCATGCATGGGTCTCGTATACATATATCAAGGTGGGCCTTAAATTATCTCTAAAATGGTTGGACAGTTGGATGAAACACATGCATCATGATGGAGCCCACTCTAATGGAGGGCATGGTTCACAATACATACATAAGTGGGTCCCATGTGGGGCCTACCATAATGTTTATTTCCCATCCAACCCATTGATAAGGTCATTCAGACCAGGGCCCACAGTAATGTTTATTTTCCAAGCAACCTAGGGCCCAACATAATGTTTATTTTCTAACCAACTGTTCATAAGGTCATGTGGACCATAGGAGGGTAGGGCCCACAATGATGTTTGTTGCCATCCAACCTGTTAAAGGGTCACGTGGACCACGCCGGTCACGTGGACCGAGGGTAGGCCCATTGTAATATTTATTTGCCTCTGATCCGTTCATGAAGCCAAGTGGACCAGGGCCCACCATAATGTTCATTTACATCTAGACGGTTGATAGGGTCACGCTGGAATGTTTTTTTTTTCCCATTTAAACCATTCATAGGGTCACGGTTTGGGGGTCCACTGTGATGTGGTCCACTGATCCAGCCCTTCCATTATGCGTGTCCCACTTGCTGAACGTTCAGACCAAGTTTCAGCCGCATCCAAATTTCAGGTAGGCCCCGCCAAGTGTTTTTATATGTTTAGGCATGTCTCCACATGATTTTAAATGGTGTGGCCCACCTGAGTTTCTGATGCAGCTGATGTTTGGGGAAGCCTCCCGGTCGGAGGGGACCCATCAAATGCACGGTGTTGATGGTCGACACGCATCACGGTGGGGCCCACAGCTGGACCTCACGGGAGCGTCTCGTGAGGTCAAGCGCATAGTACCTTTCCCCCGTGTGTCTTTGTTTTTTTTCAAGAAAACATGTTTTCTGCAGATTTTCCATGGTAGGGCCCACATCAGTCCGATCCGACCCAGCCATAGGATTCTACGACTCATGATCGACGAAATGAGACCAATATGCAACGTGTTGTTGGCGAATGGAAGGATCAAAGTGGGTTTTAATGGTGATACGTCTATTTCCTATGGTATGGCTCGCTCGAGAATCGGATTGGTTCCAAAATTTGGCTCAACGCCTAAGTCCCCACATACACATGGCCTACATCTTAGTTAAGGTGGGTCCCACATAAACGTGGCCCACCTGATATGGATCAATCTAATACTTGTGTTTTCCCTCCATCTTGGCCCGTTAATGGGTTGGATGGCGTAGATCCAACACATTCATCCAATGGGTCCCACATGAACTATATGATTCATGGTGGGCCACACTTACCCCTTCATCATCACTACCATCCAAAGAGAGAGAGAGAGAGAGAGATATGGTGAGACAGAGGGACCCCGCCACTATGGGCCCCTCCTGATTAAATCAAATACAACAAAATGGGTCCCACGAACAAGTGGGCCCTAAAGATAAGATTTCAACGGTGGATTACCCACCTCTGAGCCTCCTCCTTGCTCCCTTGGCCTCAAATGCTCCTTGCCTTTGCCTTGGACGGTGGATGATGGGAGATTAATGGTGTGGATGAAAGATGAGAGAGTATAGATGGAAGATGAGAAGGTGGACCACACTTGTGGTTTGGGAGAGAGGGTTGGACATGTGAATTTTTTTTTGCTTGGAAGAAATGAGGGAGGGAGAGAAGTGATGGGTGATACGAGGTGATGGAGTGATGGGTGATGTAAGGAGAGGTGATGGAAGGTATGGTTTGGGTTGAAATTTTGAAAAAAGAGGAATGGGTGAAGAGAGAGAGAGTTGACTTTGTGGAGAAAGAGGGATGGGTTGTTGTACTTGGGTAAGGTGTGACTTGACTTGTACTTGACATTGATTGATTGATTGATTGGACATATCGTAGAGATTCCCTCGATATTTGCAACGTGCGGCGTTTCTTCGGAATAAACGCAGATCGACATCTTCTAGCCTGGGTATCGGTTCGGTGCGCAAGTCACGGCGTTGGAACCGCGGCGACGACGCGGTCGCTATGATACAAGTTTCGGGTCGAGCTGACGTCGGTGTGCGGGACCTGGCTTAGGATCGCGCGCAAATGTCGGTTATGGTAAAAATGTTGCCGAAATTTGACCGGAAGGACCACGGAAGCCAACGGAATGGTACGGACTAGGACACGGGTCTTACACATCATGAGAGGGTGAACCCCACCCTCTGAATATCATTTGATCCAATTTTACATATTGAGCGAGTGGTTGAATAAGTGACCGATCTCTTTTAGATCTTGGTCATACACTATGTGTTTGCCTATCTTGGCACTGGAGGTCATTGCTGCAATTTCAGTTATGGCATGCCCGCACACCCAGTGTAAAAGATAACGGGCATCAACAAAAGTAGTTTTAGTTCTAATTTTAATTTTAAAGTGTTATAGAAATCACACAATCACAAGTCCTTGTTGGTATGACATTAATCTCACCAAGTTATTACTCCATTGCATCCCTACACTTGAGATTTCTTCGATCAAAGAACTGCACTACATCATTCTGGTGACCTTCTACCGGTAATAATGGCTGACTCGAGTATGCTTGATTACCTTCTATTACTCACTCCCGTATAGTGTAAGAAGATCTGAAATATTACCAACATTGACCACACCTGCGGCTTATATTAGGATTATGTGTCATTCATTGTAGTGCCTTTTCTGCACAAGTGCTTATACATTTGTGTCATTTTGCTCGTGCCAAGTTGTGTCACCTAAGAAAGTGGGCAAAAGATATCCGCGCTATCCAAATAAAACTTTGCTCATCATCAAGTGCAGTACGGATGTAAACGTAAGCCCACTTAAACGCTGGTCGTGGCTATTGATGTGTGAGGTACCCCACGCAGGTGTTATAGCAAAACCCCTGCATCACGTGTAAACAGGAAACAGATTGGCTACTCCCCTGCCACTAGACAATGGCTGGTGGTCGGTTCTCTATGTGCCCCACCATGATATATGTGTTTCATCCATGCTGTTCATCTATTTTTTCAAATCATTTTATGGTATAAAATAAAAAATGAGGTATATCCCAAGTGGACCACATTACAGGAAACAATGTTGAATGACCGTCGACCATTAAAAACCTTTTGGGGCCATAACAGTTTTGGATCAAGCTGATTTTTGTTTGTTTCCCTTCATCTGGGCCTATATAATATAATCAACATATTGGATGTCAAATAAACAGTACAGTGGGCTTATGAGAATTTTAATGGTGGATATCCAATCACTATTTTTTTCCTGTAGTGTGGTCCACCTGAAATTTATATCCCTCTCATTTTTGGTATCAAATCCTAAAATTATCTTTAAAAATGGATGAACAAAATGGATGAAACACATACATCATGGTGGGCCCACAGAACACTAGCAGGGAGTAGTCAATCCGTTTTCGTGCAAACAGCGAGCTCACGTTCTTTCGGAACGGATTTCGAGAAATTTAAGACTGTGGACCCTACCTTTTATCCAGCGATTTTTTTGAAGCAATACAAACTTACAATACGCACTTAGACCTCCTCGTACGGACACCGAATTCCAGGACGAAAATACCCCTCCTTTTCACGAAACAACTTTTCCTCTCCATTTCCTCTGTTTGCTTTTCCTCTCCCTTTCTACTGGTACTTTCACTGCCATTTCTTTCACCCCCTTTCCTCACTACATTTCCGGTAGAAAGACCAAAAAAACCCTTTTTGTGGGCCCTCCTTATCAGCATTTTATTTTCTTCTGAAAATGGTCGGTCCAGTGAAGAAAGCACGCAGCACAGGTATATATATTTTTTTATTTATTATTACACATGCACACACACCCCCACACACTCACGCCGGTGGAATTTCACCACCTATGGTACTTGAACCCTTGACCGGGAGTTGAAACTCCTGAGAGTTTACCACCTGAGCAAGAGTAAGGACCCAAACACAAGTATATTTTAAACTCAGATGGGCCCACATTGAATGTATGTAGTATATTCATGTCGTCCATCCATTTTTCCATCTATTTTAAGGGGTTGAGCCCCGAATTGAAGCATATCAAAAGATCAAGTGGATCATACCACGAGAAACAGTAGGCATAATGATTTTCTAGTTTGCCCCGCTGATTTCAGGTTTTCCCCACTCAATTTTATGTTTGCCCTGCTGATTTTCTAGTTTACCCCGCTGAATTCCTAGTTTGCCACACTGAATTTCATGTTTCCCCCACTGAATTTCATGTTTGCCCCCCTTAAATTTCAATTTGCCCCTCTCAATTTCATGTTTGCCCCGCTGATTTCCTAGTTTGCCCCGCTAAATTCCATGTTTGCCCCGCTGAATTTCATGATTTGCCCTGCTGAATTTCATGTTTCCCCCGCTGAAAATCAAGTTTACCCCGATCAATTTCTTATTTTTCCCACTAAATTTCATGTTTTCCCCACTAAATTTAATGTTTCCCCCGCTGAATTTCATGTTTGTCCCGCTAAATGTCCAAGTTCCCTTCCTTAATGTCTAGGTTCCCTTCCACATATGGGGTTTTGGTGTATACATATTTCGATGAAAACGGAGGGGTATTACATAATCCGATGAACATGATGTATTACAAATAAAACATCATTGTGGGGCGTAGCAAGCGTAATCGGATTGCGTACTGAGTTAATCAGTATGCTCCCATTGTACTAAGTAAACTCAGTCGGGCCCACCTTGAATATATGTAGTATATCCATGCCATCCATCCTTTTTTTATCTATTTTAAGGGGTTTAGCCCCAAATTGAAGCATATCAAAAGATCAAGTGGATCATACCATAGGAAACAGTGGGCATAATGATTTCCACCGTTGAAACCATAGTCGGCCCAACAGTGATGTTTGTTTGTTATCAAACCTATTCATAAGATCATACAGACATAGATTAATAGAAAACACAATTATAAGCTTGATCTAAAACTTCTGTGGCCCCTAAGAAATGATCAACATTAGAAGTTCAATTCCAAATTTCACGTGGTGTGGTTTATTTGAACATTGGATATGTTTAGATTTTTGGCTTAAGCCATGAAATTATTTGTTAAGTTTGCCCCGCTGAATTTCATGTTTGCCCCGCTAATTTTCTAGTTTGCCCCGCTGATTTCCTAGTTTGCCCCGCTGATTTTCTAGTTTGCCCCCCTGATTTTTTAGTTTCCCCTGCTCAATTTCATGTTGGCCTCGTTGATTTTCCAATTTGCTCCACTGAATTTCTAGTTTGCCCTGCTGATTTTCTAGTTTGCCCCACTCAATTTCATGTTTACCCCGCTGATTTTCTAGTTTGCCCCGTTGAATTTGTAGTTTGCCACGCTAATATTCTAGTTTGCCCCACTGAATTTGTAGTTTGCCCCGCTAATTTTCTAGTTTGCCCTCCTCAATTTCATGTTTGTCCCGCTAAAATTCAAGTTTGCCCCGCTTGATTTCATGTTTTTGTAATGGGGTATTCACGTGCTTCTTTGAAGAGGGCAACTCTCTTCTATTGAAACACAGAAACAACTTGATGAAGAAATTGTGACCATTTCATGAAGAAAATGTGACCAACCCATTTTCATGAAGAAAATGTGACCAATTAACCAACCAACAAAACTAGTTACAAATAACATCTTCTTATTAATACTACCAATATAAATGTTCACTAATCTGGCTAGCGCTGAACTTGGTAAAATGTCTAGCTTGCCCTGTTCAATATCCAGTTTGCCCCGCTCAATTTGCAATTTGCCTTGAACAAATTATAGCTTATGTTGATAGTTTGTATATATCTCCGACATTTACATTGCTTAAGTTGATGTATACGCTTTTTTATTTAACATTACTCTTTATTCTTTTGCAGACATCAGTAGTAATGAAATTAGAACCAACGCTACAAGAATGGGAAATGGATGCCGTTCGTTCGGTGCGTGACAGTTTCCATATGAGATGTTATGAAAAATGAACTATAATTTTTCTGTCATTGTAAAGTTATCCTTACTCTTACATATCCATCTAAAATTTTATAGCTCACTGAGACCTAAGAAGATGATGAGGAGGGTAATGAGATTGATCATGAGGAGGATGAGGAGTCAGATGATAATGATGAGAAAGGCGTGGAGGGAGAGGGACTGAGGGCGGGTATTATGAAGAATGTTGTTTTTATGGAGGAATTTCGGATTGAGAGGGAAGAGTTGAAGAAGGAGAGAGGAATTGAAGAAGGAGAGGGACGAATTAAGAAAAGAGAGGGAAGAGATGAGAAGGAAAGAAGTAATGTTTGCTGAGAGGGAGACGTTACTGAAAAAGAAAGAACAATTAAAGAGGGAGAATGATTTATTTTTTGAGGACAAGGAAAAGTTAACGAATGAGAGGAAAGAGTTTAATAAGGAGAATGAATGTAGTCGTACACAGAGAGGATGTTTTGTGATAGAGGAGGAGGGTGATGAGTTAAGGAAGAGAGGGGAAGTAAATGATATTGAAGATAAAAAACTTGGACATGGGGAACCGGATGTGCAATCATATAGTAATGTCAAAGGTAATGTATTGAATGCATCCACTTCTCATCCCGTTTATGAAAGGAGAACTAAAAGGATACCGAAGCCGTCATATTACAAGATTTCTCTGTACTTGTCCCTATCTACATTAGATACAACCCCTGGGGCGGTTCCCGAACCCGAGCAAGTAATAGCTTTTGCTACTTTTTCGATACTATTTTCTCTACAGATGGATCCTTTCAGGATACTATCCGCGCAGGAGGTGAAAGAACCAGAGGACTGGTATGAAGCAAACAAGGTCATGACAGCGGGAAATGGATCAGTACGATATGGATGAAGGATGCGTGGGTTGATAGTAAGGTAAGCATTACTAATTTATTCTTTATATGCATTGATTGACATATAATTAATTATTATATTAGTTTATAACTAAAATTGTACTATCTTATTGATTAGGCTATCGACACATACATCGAGTTCCTTGAAAAAAGGCATAACGACCTTTCAATAGTATATCCTCAGGATTGCAAGTTCTATCCTACGTATTTTATGGTAATTATTTATTTCGCTAATTTTTAATCTGTTTAAAAATTTTATTTTCTTACATGTATTGAACTTTGATCATGTTTGTAACAGCAAAGCCTTGAGGGGTGTTTGCCGGTTTTGATTGCTTACCGGGCCTCCAAATCAGCGTCAGAATGGGCCTCGCTAATAGGTTAGCTGAATACGGCCTACGCAATTACCAAGCAGCGAGATAAGCCATACGCCAAAGCGATTTAGTGTTATGAATGGGTAATGCACTTGTCACAGAACATCATCTCTTACTGTTATGTGTTCTATCATGTTTTGACTAATATATTATTTTGTGAATCATGAACAGGTCTATGCGCCTATAAATCATAAAAATTCACATTGGTTTTTACTGGTCATCTATCCTAGAGTAAGAGAAATCGTTGTTGTAGATAGCTTATGCACAAATCTAATGTCGAAGTACAAGCAAAAGATGAAGAATATGACTGATGCACTCCCCATTCTCTTTCATGCCACTGGAGACAGCACTACGCTTGAAGTGAAGAAGTAGACCGTCAGAGTCAATGAATCTACGCAAAAGCAGGACAATGGTTATGATTGCAACATATTCATAATGAAATACATCGACATTTTATATAGCGGTCTCACCTTGGCAGGAACAGACATGTAAAAATTCACCGCTGATTGGAGGAAGTCAATAGCATATGATTGCTTGTCTCTAGTCTGTATATGATATTTGTCCAGGGCATGAGAGGAATTTTGGAAAGATGTTATATACATTGTATTATATACATCATTGAATATACATTGTAAGTTTTGATGTATAGCATACTTTGTAAGTTTTGATGTATACCATACTTTGTAATTTTGGTGGATAGTATACTTTGAAATTTTTCTGCATAATCGTCGGAATTGTAAGTTATGATGTATAACATACTTTGTAATTTTGGTGGATGATGAAATGAACTTTATACTTTATCCCACTATATTTTCAGTTTATCTCGCTATGCTCATCGATCAAGTTCAATGCACATGGAACTCAATGCTTGACAATTGCTCTAGATCTTGAATTTCATGTTTGCCCCGCTGAATTTCACGCTTGCCTTGCTCATTTTCATGTTTGCCCCGCTCATTTTCTTGCCTGCCCCGCTTCACTCATTTTCATGCTTGCCCTGCTCATTTTCATGCTTACCCCGCTGATTTTCATGCTTGCCCCGCTCATTTTCATGCTTGCCCCGTTCATTTTCATGCTTGCCCCGCTGATTTTCATGTTTGCCCCACTCAATTTCATGCTTGCCCCGCTCATTTTCATGTTTGCCTCGCTCATTTTCATGCTTACCCCGCTCATTTTTATGTTTGCCCCGCTCAATTTCTTGTTTTCCCCGCTGAATTTCATATTTGCCCCGCTCATTTTCTAGCTTGCCCCGCTCATTTTCATGCTTGGATTCTCTGATAAGGGGCCCAGATAATGGCTTGGATTCGTGACCCGAACATTGTGAGAAATGGCTTTGTTTCATCTTGTATCATACTAGGGGTATAGATTACAATGTGTTTGTCACGCCTAACAGTTGCAATTGCATCTATGCTACACATGGCTTATTATGGGCCCCGCTAGATGAAACATGGGCAGGTCATGTTAACTATGGCGTGATCTCAACCATCTGATTTTGTATGGTGAATTTGGACGGCTGATCCTTTCTTTCAACCATTCAGTTGATGACCATCAAAAGTGGGTGCTATGACCATCTATTCTATACCAGCCCATGCATCGCATGCATAGTCGGGATATGCCACATGATTGTGGATGAGTTGCTACAATTTGGCAAAACAACCCCTTGTTTTAAAAAAAAACGCTTGTTTTGTAACTTCATCATTCATGGTGTATGTCCACGACAGAAAGTATGTTAGAGTCAGTTTGCCAATGACAGATACCAAGGCCATTTGCACGAGGATCAAATGAAAAGACAACTGGCGTCAACTGCGCTGACCTAGTGTGTGGCGAGATTGGCGCAATTCATCACGAACATATCTCAGTTTGCTCCACTCATATTTCAGTTTGCCCCGTTGATTTTCTAGTTTGCCCCGCTCATTTTCATGCTTGCCCCACTCATTTTCATGTTTGCCCCGCCCATTTTCATGCTTGCCCCGCTCAATTTCATGCTTGCCCCGCTCAATTTTATGCTTGCCCTGCTCATTTTCATGTTTACCCCGCTCATCTTCATGTTTGCCCTGCTCAATTTCATGGTTGCCCCGCTCAATTTCATGGTTGCTCCGCTCATTTTCATGTTTGCCCCGCTGAATTTCCAGTTTGATCGCGAAGTGATTGAAATTGACCTTCCTAGGCTCCACCTTGATGTTTATATGCTATCCAAACCGTTTATAAAGTCATTCCTAATGGGATGAAGTGAAAACACAAAAAATATAGCCTATACAAAATTTATATGGCAATGAGAATGCTTCAACGGTTCTTACTGAATTCCCACTGTTTACTCTCGTGTGGCCCATTTGAGTGTTGCATATACTTAATTTTTGATAATAAATCCTAAATTGAGCTCTAAATTTGGATGCACGCGGTGGATTTCTCAAAAACATTGAGATGGGCCCACTCAACATCCTTGCGTAGGAACCTCCTGCATAGGCTTTCCCAGGAAATCCGCATCCCGTTCTTTTCGGAAACGGATTGGCTTGTGTACAACACACCACCAATCTAAGTGGTGTATTGATGTCACCTAGTTACATGGGTCCTATCATGAGGTATGTGTTATATCCGAACCGTCCTTTTATTTAGGGAGCCCATAGTAAGGTTTGAAAAAAAAATAAAATAAGACTGATCCAAGGATCAAGTGGACCACACTGCAACCCTTTTGAGGTCACGGAAGTTTTGGATCAATATGAGATTTGTTTTTCCTCTTCATCATCCAAATCGTGTGACCTTGTGAACAGATTGGATGAAAAATAAACGCCATGATGGGCCTATGTATGTTTTAACGGTAAGAATCATGGTCCGACTGCTATTTCCGGTGTGGTCCACTTAAGCTTTGGATACAAATCATTTTTGGTATCATGCTATAAAATGATCTCACATAATGGATGAACGGTGTGGATATAAATAAGTACGTCATTTTGCCCTCTATGTAACTTTGATGGCCTTTGAACCATTCGTACAACTTGGAGCGCCAGCGCTCCACACGTACCCACATTAGCCAAATTGCTGATGTGCTGGAGCCAATCCGCTTCCCGTTCTTTCAGGGCGCTCGAGTTGCGCGGCACAACGCGGGAAACGGATTGGCTACTCCCCCTACCACTGGCCACTAGGCAGGTCGTGCTCTGTGGGACACACTATGATGTGTATGCTTCATCAATGCTGTTTATCTATTTTTATAGATCATTTTATGGCTTGCTACCAAAAATTAGAGGGATATAAATCTTAGGTGGACCACACCATAGGAAAACAATTGTAATTGGATATCTACCATTAAAATCTCCTAAGGTCTACTGTACTGTTTATTTGACATCCAATCTGTTGATTAGGTCATACAGGCCCAGATGAAGGGAAAAAACAAAAATAGCCTGATCCAAAACTTTTATGGCCCCCAAAAGGCTTTTAATGGTCGACACTCATTCAACACTATTTCCTGTTACATGTCCACTTGAGATTGGGATATATGAATTTAGCACGGTAGATGCTTACCTTTTATTATTATTATTTTTTTAATAAAAGCCGAAAACTTTTGTTACGAAAGTAAATTTCATGGATAGATGTCTAGATCGATAAGGTAGGTTTTGCTTAGGTCCAATAAAAAAAGGTGGATGGTCAATCACGCCTATAGTAAAAAATTACCCGGGATATATCTAATTTTTGGTCTCACACCATGAAATAACCTGAAAAAATAGATGAACGGCGTAGATGAAATACATACATCATGGTGGGCCCACATAGCACCGACCATCAGCCATTGGCTGGTGGCAGGGGGAGTAGCCAATCCGTTTCCCACAACGCGGCTTCAATGCGACCCGTTGAGCCAACTGGACGAGGCGGCCAAAATAAAGAAGTCTACTCTTTCAGGCACGCCTCTCCTTACCTTTCAGCCTTAAATCACCGCCATCGCACATGGCCCGCGGTACATTGAAGAAGAGGAAGATCCCAAATCAAGCGATCGTTGTCTCTCCTTCCATGGCATCGTCGACCCCAATAAAAGGCCTTTCTCTCTCTTCGCGGTTCACTTTCCGTACAAGCTTTCTCCCATCCGTCCTTCTCCTTTTCTGCGTCGCCGCTCTCTTCTACGCCACATCGAAAATAACTTTCGGGGCCTCTTCTTCCGAAATTTACACATTTGACATCGTCAATGAGTTCCCTCACGATCCAAAGGCTTTCACGCAGGTACTTGTTCGTAATTCCTCAAAGAGCATTCTCGTCCCGTTTCATGCCCTTTTCTTTTTCTAATTGGGATTTTCGAAATTGCATATCTGGGCTTATCTGAGCCGTTGAAAGTTTTTCTGGTCAAGATCGCAACTTATTGACAATAATTTTTATATGATCATTGCAGATTTTTAATTGATTTTTATTGATTATGATGCTTCTCGTCATCCATCAAACTCAGTTCAGGTTGTGTTTGGATGCACTATTGAATCGGATCACCATAAACCAAAATTTTAAGAGAGATACTTTGATACTCCGGCAGAGTCAGATGGATGATACACAGGCAGTTAGAAATTCCTCAGAAATTGAATGCATAGCATACATGTAATACATGTAATTGAAACCAAGAGTCCAAATTATGGGTACTAGTTTAGATGTAAAAATTACTCGTATTTGGTTATGTAAACATTAGATTGCTGAACATTTACTGGAAGGCTAAAATGAAAGAGTATCCAATGGTCTTATTTGAAAAGAAAACAATTGTTCATGAATCAAGGGTCAGGATTGTTCAACCATTCTGATTTTTAGAATGTAACTGATCGACAGCGGGTTCATCAATTTAGTTTATTTAATTTGAGTTAATATGCTCTACGTGTACCATTTCTAGGTGCCTATGTATAAGTGTTGCTGCTGCTCGAATCTGGACAGGTAGGGCCACACCTATGGCGTGCGAATACCTGCCCTAAGAGCATACAAAAGACAACGGGGGCGCCGGTTATGGCTAGGGACCCTCTGAAGCCTAAGTCCGGCAAACAGACTTATAATAAAAATGAAACTTCAGCTAGGGTTCCTTGTGCTCACCTTCTTCAATAACAATGGGTGTATTTATAAGATGCATGGGTGGCTTTTATGATAGCGTATCTTGATGAAACACGCCGGATCATCGTATCATGGTAGGATACACTATATATGCTAAGGGGCCCATATTTGAATGGGGTTCTACCTCTGGAGATATTGCCGAGATAATCTCGGCTAACATGATCTGAGGAGATCGGTCGCCTATTCAGCCACTTGCTGACATTGTAAATGGATCAAGCGATGGTCAGAGGGTGGGGTTGGTCCTCTGGTGATGGGTTTCTCCTTACCTTCCGTATGCAAGGACTTTCTTATGCATGAAGAGTGGAATGTAAAAAAAGAGATATTAAAATCGACTGGTAAAGAGTGCTTCGATTATAGCTATAACTATCGATTACTGTGTTTATACTACGAATTAAGCTAAAGAAAGCAAGTAGCAAATGCGGTAAGTAAATGATTACTCTAAAGGAAAGGAATTACTTGATAAATGCTACGATTACACTATGGACAGGATAATTGAAGATAATTGATTTGTTGATTTGTTTGGGTTGGTGTGAGACGATTTTTCCTGCTTGTGAAGAAAAACCATGCATGGCTCGTGAAGAAAGTTGTATGAAGTATGACCATTCTGCAATGCTAAACGTTGATCCTTCAAGAGAAGAGACGGGGTTTTAATGCTTAAACAACCCATAATGTATATGCACAAGATCGGGAGCAAATTTGGCCTAAAACGAGACGGTCCTTTTCGTCCCTTAAAGAAAACAATGATAGAAATTTCGATTGCGAAGATTATCCAGGAAAATTCTACCCAATCGAAATGGGGGCAGTATGGTCATGTAACAATGCAATAAGACGAAGTCTTGTCACAGTGCGATCTCCATTCATGTACTTTCATGAACCTTCTCTGGTAAAGCGAGGACGGAGAATGATCAATAAAAAGAAAAGCTAAAGAGAGACAAGATCTCCAAATATTCATTTAAACATATTCCTCCAAGCAGTAGAATAGAATCGTCGATCCCTTGATCCTGAAAGAGGTAATTGTTGATTTTCTGAGATAATAATTGTCGATAATAATTCTACAGGACAGAAACCGGTTTAGAATTATCACCACGATTGAATTATTACTACGGCCTTAAAAAAGGGGGCCTTTAAAAATTATATATATGCCCTAAAAAGGCTTCAAAATTATTTCTGGATTATTGTCAATTATCTACGAGATTATCGCGAATTATTTTCGGATTATCACCGATTATCTGTGAGATTATCGCCAATTATTTTTGGATTATCGCTGATTATCTGCGAGAGTATCTTCAATTATTTCCGGATTATCGCCGATTATCTGTGAGAATATCGCCAATTATTTTTGGATTATTGCTGATTATCTGCAAGAGTATTGCCAATTATTTCCAGATTATCACCAATTACCTGCGAGACTATCTCCAATTATTTTCGGATCATAGTTGATTATCACCAACTATCAGGGAATATCGCTGATTATTTCTAAGATTATCGTCAATTATCGCAGGATTATCTGCAAGATTATTGCCAATTATTTCCAGATTTTTAGATGTTATCGCTGGTTATCATCTCTAATTGATTGTTGATTAGCAATGACTTCTAAATATTATATACGCCAATAACTTACGAGTATAAATTGTGAATATTCCTACAATTTACGAGTATAAACTGTGAATACTCCAACCACTTACGAGTGTAAATTGTGAATACTCCAACCACTTGCAAGTATAAACTGTGATACTCCAACCGGTATAAACTGTGATACTCCAACCACTTATGAGCTTAAACTATGATGCTCCAATTACTCAAGAGCTTAAATTGTGATGCTCCAATTACTCAAGAGCTTAAACTGTAATGCTCCAACACCTCATGAGCCTAAATTGTGATGCTCCAACACCTCACGAGCTTAAACTATAGTGCTCCAACTACTTATGAGCCTAAAATGTGTTCCCTTTAACTACTTACGAGCTTAAACTGTTGGTGACGCCTTAGTTCTATTAACTGAACTCTAAGACAGAGAATACAACTTAAAACATGCTAACAAGCAAAAATTAGAATGACTAAATTATGGTCATATTATATACCTCAGATTAGAGGGAAACGTGTAATTGAAATATGGATTGATACAGGTTAAAAGTCATTCATAATCGTATGTCGGAATATAAGTAGAATTGCTCATAGCTTATATGCTTGAAATTGTTTGAAAAATACAGATTTCTCAAATATTTTGGAATTGTCAATACATTACAATTATTTTGAAGTTGAAAATACATCATGGAATTGGATCAAAAAATTGTGAAACCTTGAATCACTAATATTGGATATTTTGGTAGGAGAAACCATTGCTCAAGGTCCTGGAACATATAAGCTATGGCTCAGAGCGCATCCCTGATTAAGGAACGTTCGAAAGCTCAAAGATCGCCTCGACAATAGCCACATTGAAATACGGACCACCGTGGCAGGAGCAACATCAAAAGATGGTTCCTTGACCTTGGTGCTCAAAGCCGAGTTGCAAGAGCTGTCATAGCAACATACTTCAATGGGAAATGAATTGCACAAGCAGTCGCAATCGAGACTGTAAAAGATGCAATTGTGGTCTCATTCATCGAAACACGTTTTTACATTGATATCTACCTCCAAAGGTTGCCGAAAAGACCGCCATTTCCTGATCAATCTCCACATTGCATGGGGAGGATAAAGATCTGTACGAAGAAAGCAATGTCGCCGCTACTGCCTACGCCATCGGCATAAAAAGTTTTGTTTCTCTTAACATCTAGCAAGGAAGAGAGGAATTGTTGACACTGAAAGTCGCGAAGATGTTAGCTACTGGTGAGTGGCTAAATTCTCCATAGTTAAGTGCTGCTTTGTTTGCAAGAGTATTCGCTTAGCCAGTTGGTGTAAATACATCTTGTGAGGCCTCTTGACCAATCGTAGCGACTTAGTCCGCGGTGTCATCCTCATTGTCAATATTTACTATCTTGCCCATACATGCTTGCACTTCCACAGAGGTTGCTATCCTTTTTTTTTTTTTTCTTTTGTGGATTCGGAGTTGTAGCTTCGGCAGGTTGCTTTCCCAATCTCCTCAGTTCCTCTAAAAGAATGCCTATGCAATCCAGCCCTCCAAAGTGTCGACAAGCTTTACTTGGGGGATAGGTTCCTCCGAAGAAAATTTCACACACACTTGATCGGGGGCAGGTGTCGTTTCTATATTCTGATCCACCTTCATGCTCCTAGAAGCGGATAAAGGTTGGATAGGAAACATTAGCATCGTCATCACATTCCCAAAGGTCAGGTATGAAGGACAAAGCCCTGGGGGAGCCAATGAATATTTGTTTCTTTCATCCATTGCTCCAGCTACTGCACAACAGAAAGTCGATCCAACTTTGATTCCATCTTCGAAGCAATCAAAGAGGATCAAGGGGGCATCTGTTATGGCACAAATTGTTTTGAAGCTTTTGTGTGGATTTGAAGCTATTTTGCGGATATGAAGTTGTTGTACAGATTTGAAGCTGTTGTGCGGATTTGAAGCTGCTGTGCAGATATGAAGCTGTTGTGCGGATCTGAAGTTGTTGTGCGGTTCTGAAGCTGTTGTGCAAGTTTTGAAGTGATTGTGCAGAAAAATGATGATAGTCTACATGAGATTGCTTTGTTGCGTGATTGCACAACACTAAGAAAGCTATCAGATTGGGGGCAAGCTGCCTAGACCGGATAGATAACATGTTGCGCGGATATGAAGCTATCGTGCGGATTTGCAGTTCACATATGTGAAAGCCTATTAATACCACCTTCCCCTCTCATTTCATTTATTCACAAGTGAGGAACATCAGAGAGATAAGAGGGATCTTCGAGAATTCAAAGCCGCGACATTCAAGTATCCCACAACGTGGTATGAGAGGAACAAAGGAGAAGAAGATGCAGGGAGCAATGTAGAAGCCTGTTGCGCGACCGTGCAATAGAGATTGCTTGTGCAGTTGTGCAACAATAGTCCTACGATAGATGTATTTGGCGATTGTGTTTTCCTGCAAGATCCAGAATCTCCCTCGAGATCAATCTTCTCGCGTGATCCAAAATCTTCCTGCGAGATCTAGAATCTCCCTTGAGATCCAGAATCTCTTGCAAGATCCAGAATCTCCCTCGAATTGATCTCTTATGCATATATTCTGCGTACATCGGTGTGGAACAAGGGTTTCAAACCTGCACAACTCTCCTGTCATTGCGACAGGTGCCATACAAGCTGAGATGCTGCCGAAATCATCATTAGATTGTTTCTCTATTACATTGATTAAATGTACTTTGTCTTAGAATCAAGGGCAACGCTAGGGATGTAATAAGAATCCGGAATTAATAAAATAAGCGATGATGTTCGTTCTTCAATTTTCCTTTGTTATTATCGAACGTGGATATTCCCATCTCCAATACTTGTTTTTGGTCAAAACAGATTGAATCAGATTCAGTGACTTCTATAATTATCTTGTTCTCCTAGAGATTTTAGGTATAAATTAGCTAGCAAAATTTTGCTGCTCAACTAGGCGTGACAAATGTTCTATATTAATGGGCTTAACATCCTATTTTAGGATCCTATCCTTCTTCTGAGGAGTGGCTAAGCATTCTTTATTCTTAAATTTAATAGACTTGGATGGAGGATATATAGATTCAACTGACCATGTTGAATAGTTTCCCAGAACTGAGAGGTTCTCTTAGTCGATATAACTTCGACAGATGGTTGGAATGATTTAAACCAATCAAAGAATAAGAAGTTTTTTTTTACCTTCGAATACCATTCAGGCATACCATGCTTGTCAAATCAAACTCTTTTCTTCTTTAGAAAAGTGTTTTAAGAAGGATGCTTTTAATGGATGAGAGTTAAGGTTTTCTCTCAAAAGTTCTCTGTCTATTTGAAATTTAGCTTCTGGTACTGTAATGACATTAATATTTAGATCTCCTTTTGTAATATCAAATGATTTTTTTAGAAGATTTGTCTTCTTGGTGATAGATTGGATAGGAAATACCAAACGACCTTGAGAAGCAATCTCGTACTGTTGAGTACGATGTGGAAGGTTTGGCTGATGTAGAAGTTCTATGGGTTAGGGTAGGATTAACACCATAGTCTTTGAAGATGATGTTGACAGATCCATCTTTGTGAGCTATGATTAAATCTACATCATCATTCTCTTTCCCAGATGCTGGTTGAGCATCTGGAATGCGCCACTAACTAGTAAGGCCAAAATTTTCCCACTTAATTGGCTTGTGAGTAATTATTCTATTTGCCATATTTGTAAGAAGCAAAGTGGCTTCGAATAAGCCACATTAGGAACTATGGATTTCATCAGCTTACAATATACACAGTATACTACAACTATGTTCTCACTTCCTAGCTTCGTGTCAAATCCTTTGGTATGAACTCCCAAACTTAAGATGTTTGAAAGATTTTAATCAATCAGGGAAATTGAGAAATTAGGGAGACAATTGAAAAAAAAACTAGTCCTTGACTAAGGCTAGCTTCAACTAATCCTATTAGGGAGTCTCTAAATTGATTATGCCTTTTATCACTGTCACATCCCGAGTTTAGTTTTTGAGCTTACTCAACTCTTACACCGAGTTGTAGGTGTAACTTGGTAAAATATTATCTCATTCATGACATTCATTACAGCTTAAGCATTCAATCTACACAACCATAACATTCATCCACATAAGATTTAAAATAAAAACTACCGCATTTATTTAATCCAAATGAAAAATAAAATATCAAGATCTCCATCAATCCTAAATAATCGTTCCAAAGAACAGAAAATATAAACAATAACTATTTTCCTAATTCTTTCTTGGCTTCTATGACCACATCAGAATCATCGATCACTCACGAATCTTACGGATCCATACCTTGCCCTGTAAAAGTGGTTAACAACTTATATAATGAGCCACGATACCCAGTAAGTAATTTCAACAAAGTTTTATCAAACATATATGGACAAACACAATTCTTCGAAGATTTATCTCTCAAATAAACCATGCATGCATGAATGCTTTAACATGCATGAGATTACCACATTTCTCAGTATAGTTGATTGCTTGAACATCCAGTGCCACAGACTATGCAAAGGTTGGCCACCAACAACCCATCCGGCTGCAAGATCGATCCACATCACGCATAGTGCCTACATGTACCATGCACAATCACCGAGCCCAATATATGTGGATTAATCGCCAGAGCTGGTCTGGCTCCTACTCTGTTTGACCTAAAGCCAACAGAGGCCCTAAAAGGTACCAATTAGAATTGGGGAATCGCACCCCGGGGCTTTCTACTTTCCTCTCTAGATTTAAGGGCACCTTAGTCCCCAAGTTGTCTGGTGTTCATTTGTTGTTCCATGATTGATGCTTATCATCAAGTCCGATGCATGCTTTTCATTTACTAAAAGTTCATGTAATATTTCTCAATAAAATGGAATCTTTCCAAGAATAAGCAATAGTTCATCAAACTATATCCATGTTCACAATTTCAAAGTGATGCATGCAATGCATGATGTGGTTCCAAAGTGCAACATGTGAGAACATTACTTACCCAACTAGGTTCATTGGCATGAGTGTGGTGTTTTTTCTTAATTCGGTGTTGGTATCTCCACTTCTTTAGTTGTTGCGTGACCTTCTTGGTCCAACGGGGCTCTCTAGTGTGTTCATGTTTCCTTCCTTTCATTGACTAGATGAGAAGTAATATATTAGTGGTGGTTCTAGCTTGATCATACACAGTTTTCTAACCACATTGGATGATAAACAAAGGTCAATGCCTAGATTCCCCAAAAATAATCTCAAATGGGCGCAGCATTAAATTTAATAAGTGACACCATCTAATTGTAGTTCCATTGGATCTCAATCGGGCTCATCTTTACAGTTTGATTTTTACTTGTTTAGTTAGGGTCCACTAGGTATCACTTTGGGAAAACTAAGGTGGTTTGGCCTGCCAACCAAGGTTGGGTCCCGGTGGGCTTAAAACCTTTAAGCTAGATGGTTCATTTTTTGGGGTAGTCATTAAACTCCACTTGGACCTAACCACAGTCGGGGTTTGGCTTTGCCAAAACGTGAGGGTGAAACATATGTGTGAGGGTCATTTGGATACATAAAACTGTCCAAGATTTGACCTTTTCATTGTCCAAGGTTTGTCTAAATGTGGCCCACAAACTAGCTCATCTAAACATTTAAAAATAAATAAATTTGGACAGAAATATAGAGTTGACTTTGGACCGACATTTGGATAAGTCAGAATGGTCCCAAAATTATGAAAATTTACAGGAACCAAGTTAATTTAGTGTACAAATATCAGACAAAATTTGGTCCTAAAACTCCCCTCGGAAATGCTTGAAATTTGGCCGTCTTCAGGGTCCAATGCTGCTACCAGTGCACCGGGCAGCATGCTGCACCTCTATTCACTGATCTATTTTAATAAATATTTGTAGGGTCCCAATGACTCTGTTTTTTCTTTGGTGTGTAGCACATCAAGGGGTCCCTCTACGGTTAAAATTTTGGCCCATTCTGACGGTCATTAGTGGGCCATACAGCAGGCTAATTCAGAAGAAGTAAACAAAAATTCCAGCGGTTTTTGACAACTTAAAAATCTGGTCCCAATGCGGCACTTCCGGTGGTCCATTTGACATGATTCTTGGTACATATCATGGCTGTTAACCACACATCATACACCTAAAATCTCGGGTTCATCCGAAGTCCCAAATGACCAGAATCAATATGTTCCGTAGGGTATTGCTGCTGCCCATGCGCATGTGGAACAACTCAAAGGTCATGACTTCCTTGATTTGGGGTATTGGATGGGTTACCAGGATTACGAAGATCTAGATCAAGATCCATCTATTGAGGCAATTTTATGATGTCTTATATCTAGAGGTTTAGATGCGTCCTTAGCCAAGATAGTACACAATACACGATCCGGGCTATCCACTAGGTTCGATCAAACCCCCAATTAATAGATTTTAAAAGAGAGTCATATTACCATCAATAATATTAGCGGTTACATACTTCCACACAATGCAATCGTTAAGGGCGTGTTTGATTTTCCAAACCCTCAATAAACATATTGCAAATGGGTAATAATGATTTCCTTTGGTACTTACGACATTGTTACCCATGTTTGATTTGATGCTCACTTTTTTAGCACTGAAACCGAGCACATTGCGAAAATATGTAGGGCCCATCGTGATGTATGTGGCTTATCCACTCTGTCCATCTGTTATTCTAGTCAAATTTAGGGCTTTGACCAAAAAATGATGCTGATCCAAAGCTCAAGTGGACCACACCATAGGATTTAGGGAATCAAACACATGCCATTAAAAACTTCTTGGGGCCACTGTTTCCTTTGGTGGGGGCCACTTGACTGTTGAATCTGCCTCATTTTTCAGCTCATGCCTCAAAATGTTACGCTAAAATGGATGGACGACACAGATACATCATATATGTCATGGTGGGCCCACAAATTTAAACTAGTCCTTTTGGACCAGTTTTTGAAACGGAAATACAAGTGCATTTTCAAATAGGGTGGATGAGTAATAATTACTTATTCACACGGGATTTACATAGTATTTGGAAAATCAAACAGGCCCTAAGAAAACAAGAATTGACAGTACACACTTAAGTTAGGGATCAAAACATACAAATCAAAGTGAGGGTTTACCGATCATAACGGGGGTCTGTCATTATATATCTAATTAGAATTCTTTATTTCTGACATTGAGTTTATTTGATGGAATCCATGTGTGGCTCATTGGTGAAATCTGCACACATTTTGATGGTGAGGTCCACTCATACAACTCTCGTGTCGTCGGTGCAATCTTCGATTCATCTAATTAGTGAAGTCCACTTGTGCCACACACGTGCAGTCGGTGTGACTTTCTACACTTTAGATGGTGAGATCCACTCGAACGATCACTCATATGATACACCCATCATACCAAAATCTCATTCATTGGTTTCAATTCGACGATCCTGCTATTTATCATATTCCCATCATGATGGTGGGCCAAAAATACTTAAGATGGTACCCCTTAACAAGAGTCATTATATGTCAACAAACAGGTCCATAATTAGATATTGGACACATCTAGACTGTTGGATTTGTTGGATCTCGCACGTGGACCGTTGGATCAAGACCATGTACCATCTTGATTGTGGACCCATTGGACACGATGGAGCCATTGGGATGGTTTAGTTTAGTTATTTAGTTTATTTATTTTAGGTATTTTGGTTTATTTTATAATTTAGTTGAAAATAAGGGTGTTTTAGTCAATTTTTATGCAATAAAGGTATTTTTATATAAAAAAACCCTAATTAGACTATTAAAGTGTGAAGCCCTATGGATTATTATACATTGAAATAAAAGTTCTCTTTTTTGCTTTGAGCAAAGAAAATCTCCTGTGATTGGAGTTTGTGTGAAGCCATGGAGTGATTCTAATTTATCTCTCATTTATTCTCTTCCTTCAAGGTACTTTCCTCTCTTTGCTCTTCTTTTACTTCCCTCTGCTTCCCTCTACTTCTCTCTATTTCCCTCTATTTCTCCCTATTTCTTTCTTCTCCTTTTGTTTTCCCCAAAACCCATCCCCATCATCTCCAAAACTGCCTAAACCTAGGCCCTACCCAAACCATATGACTGTACAGGACAACCTCTTGGCCGTACGGACACAACCGTATGGCCGTCTGTACGGCCCATCCCCCCCCAAAAAAAAATTTTCCTCTTTTGATCCTTCAATCCCTAAACCAAAATCTTCAATCCTAACCCTAAATCCCTCCCAAATCTCAAACCCTAATTCAACTCCCTAATCCCTAGTCCCCAAATTTGACCCTAACCTACCAAAACCCTAACTAGGATAAGTGATTCCCTTTGAATCAAGATTATTCCCTATGCTAGACGAAAGTTCTATCCATAGGTCCTAATTGATTAATGTCTTACAAGATCTTATTGTGGGTTTGTTGTTTGGTTCTAACTTGAGCATATTAAATACTTGAATTCTTCAAATTTGTGATAGATTAGCTTTGTTTCGTGCTTTGATTTTTCGAATTAATCCGCTATTTGATTTTATTGCTTCATCTTAAGTTAAACCATCTGTCCTGCATCATACTCTCTCTCTTCCTCTCAAGGGGAAGTGTGAATGGGGAAGGGCATGAACCCCCTGAATAATTGTGAGGGAGGTCCTCACTGGGTAGGGCTCCTCATATATATGTGGAATCAGCAAACCTCTGGTTATAGATCAATAGATTTCAAGATAATTCTACACTTCAGTCTAGAAGTCTATATGATTCATATAGAATGTGCCTCGGCTACTGCTACATGAGTTTCCTAGTTATTGAATCAAGGTCATATGAAAAACCTTCTGTTCAAAGTTTGGAAATTTTGTTCTATCTGTTTGGCGCCTCGGAAGTGATTGGTCCTAGCACCTAAGTTGTTTAGAAACTGAAATTTATGAAATAATTTCTTACCAATTGGAAACACAAAAAATATAGAGATATATTAAACAATAAGGGCCTGTTTGGGAGCGTGGATTTGGAACCCCCTGGATTTGAAATCCTCCTATTGTGTTTGGCACCCTGGATTGGGAATCAACTTCAATCCAAAAGTAGCTATGCATGGTATATTTACAGGGTTTTGAATTTATTTACTAAATCAACTTTAATATATCTAATTAGTGACGTATGTAATGTTTGACACAATGGTTGTAATAAGCCCGCTGAAATATATGCTTTGCAAATGATGAAATTCCAAGTCTCGGATGGGCCACAAGCACAAGATCATGTCCGAGTGACTAACCAACGGTTTTTAACCGTTGATTTAGATGGACAATGTTTGGATGGTGCTGATCATCATATTAAAGTAATTTAGTGATGCAATTGATAATCTAATTGTTTTGGAATATCATTAGTGGGCCATGTGCCCAATAGACACATGATACACATGCAACTCCTGGTAGGATTTTAAATGTAATCCAAGCTCTCACCATGGATTTGAAACCCGCTCGATTTGAAACCCCCATTTACTTTATGCTACCAAACAACCAGGGGATTTGAAATCCCCTCAAATCCCCCCCAAATCCATGGTGCCAAACTGATGCGGATACAAGTGCATTCAAGGTGTACCAACGAAGAAAGCGCCAACCACAAGTGTCGTCCTTGTGGATAGGCGACTATTGAGGAGCTGAAGACCTTTCACATTGCTGTCCTGCGTCACAAACGACCCTTAAGCTACGCTGAGCTTACACAGCGTGTCTAATTCCCTTGATGCTGGAAAAACTCATCTTCACATTTACACTCACAATGGTCAATCTCCCAGTGTTTGTGAGCCGTCCATAGGCAACTAGTGTGAGTGTTGTTTACATTACTATATACCTTTTAATAGGCTTATCTCCCATGAATATGTGGTCGTCTTCATTCCTAAGGCATATTAGTCAAGCTACCCGAATTTGGCCTCTTTTTTCTATCATGGCTACTCGAATTGACACTCTTCAAGGTTGCTGTCTTAGCAGTTGTTAACCTACAATCTCTCATCAAATATTTGCATACGCTTCTAATTATTTAGTTATATACACATCCTAGTCAAATATCTTCAATGATGATAATTAAGTGTTTGTTTCTAAATTTTAATTCCACATATAAGTCGACTAATCTTCATGGAGAGATGAATTCTCCTTGTACTTAACTGAGGACATAAAATCTTTGTTATGAAATTCTTTTAATCCACCGATGATGAAAATAGTATGCATCTTGTCAATTTGAGCAGTGTTCCTACTTTCTGAAAGTCTGCACCCGCTTCAAATCAAAGATGTCAACAAAGATTTGTTTTCCAATTATTCCTTGCAATTAATCATAAAGAAGATAATTTGTGTGTGGAGGTTCTATAAGCAACATGTCATGGTTTTTCATCTGCCCCTCTTGATGCTTCATTCATTCATTCATCATCATCATCATCATCATCATCATCATCTAAGCCTTATCCCAATTAATTGGCATCGGCTATATGAATCCTGTTCCACCATTCCCCTGTCAAGGTTCTGATGCAGCAGGTCGCTTATAAGGAATGCCCTAACATGAGTTTGGAATGTCATATTGTTTGGATTCATGATGGAAATTATAGCATAAGTTTGATGCCGGCTGCCAACCTGATGCAACCTCCTTTATCCAGGTTTTGGACCGGCAATAAAAGCACAAACTCCCACTGGCACTATGTGATAGACTATTACATAGGTTGATTACAATCAAGCGCTATCTAACATTCTATTGCATAGGTTTTTTTTTTTTTTTTTTTTTAATTTTTTATTTTTAATTTATTTTTATTACAATCAATGTTATTGTGTTTTCTGAAATTATCCCTCAAAAAAAAAAAAAAAAAAAAAAAAAGAAAAAAGAAGAAGAAGAAAGATCTCTGGAAGTTCTTGTTTTATTACTCGTGCGAGAAGCTAAAAATATGTTTACCACATGTCAATGCACGCTTTGTTCAAATGCACACAGTTTAATGATATAAAGTTTCATGTGGGGCATTCATCTGTCTAAACACTCAAACATTTCCAGATAACTAATACATGCTCCTCCTGTCCAATCTGCAACCAAAGCGATAACATACATCTGGGCTGTGGCTTCACACAACAGTGGGTGTTCTTGCTAATTTGCAATTCAGAAACCCTCGAGTCATAAGCATGTCTATATGTCAGAGCACTTTTTAGGCTTTAATCCATGCCTTGTACCGTGGCCTAGCCACCTATGGATGCTCATGTTACCAAAATCACATGCAAGATTATGCAATCCTTCAATGAAGTAGATGCTACTGCTATTGAGGAGCTGGCTGAGCACCTGCATGCTTGCTATGATTTCATCAAGGTGATGATGCTATGATTTCTGTGCGGCTTCAATAAGAAATTTGGCTATCAAAATCCCTTAGTTTCTAGTAGCTTTTGCACATGATGTCTCTTTCTCATTTGTTAGTTAATGATTGCAATGGTGGATGTCATCTATGTTTTTTAGGTCATGAGCTGAATATCGTCTTTGGGTTTCAGGGGCTCCTATATGGTGGAAACGACACACTATTTGAGTCAACTGGTCTTTATAGGGAGGTGAGCTGGAAATTTCATTTTCATAATGATGCCATATTTTGGCCACTCACTAAAATATTCTAGTTACTTTTAACCTAATGGAGTTATTTGATACTTTGATTGAGTGTGATGCCTGATATGCAGGCACTTATATATTGTATGTGTGGCATATTTTATCTCAATTTAAACCATCCAAAATTTATGAGCCACTGTAGCTATGTAGCTCATCTTCCAAAACTTAGATAGATTGAATGATCCTAACTTCTAACTAATGGGCGTTTCTTTGTTGCATTTGGACCATTGACTATTTTTCTCTTTGATCATCAATTAAGTGTCCATCAATGAATAACTTTGAAATCAAGTTGGTGTAATTTTCAGATTACAAGCCTCCACCCATGCTTTTGATGGTTTAATTTCTGCTACCAGTATGCCACCTGTGCAATTTGGTATGCCTACATATCAACCATCACCATGAGTATCAAAGTTTTTCAAATTTTCTTATATCGACTGGTTTAACATTTTTTTTTTCTTTTGGTGTAAATAGTGTTCGAAATATCGGTATTGCGCAATGTATCGCACCCTTGGGATACAGATATGTATCGGTTGTCGCACGGGATATATCGTTTGTATCGCGTAATTTATTGCACTTTTTGAGAAACATAGGGAAACATTGGGAAAATGTTTGAATTTTTCAATGAAACTTCAGAGATTATTAAAAATGCCCTTAATACACACTTTTAAATAATAAAATCTAAAAAAAAAATTGCACATAATAGGTTTCCTTTGTATAGTGTCCTAAGTTATGCGATGTCCGATTGAACTAAAACAACTATATTCAAATATCTTGCATAACATTTATAAATGCATCAAGACGTGTATCCACGCCGTCCATCTGTTTTGCCACCTTAATTTACAACACCATACCAAAAATGAAGCATATCCAATTATCAAGTGGACCATGCCATCGGAAACAGTATTTGATTGAAGGCCCTACCATTAAAACCTTCTTAGGGGCTTACCTTAATGTTTTTGTAGTGTTTATTTTCCATCCAATCTGTTGATAAGTTCACATAAGCCTGGATGAAAGGAAAAATAAATAAATATCAGGTTGATCCAGAACTTTTGTGGCCCATTAATAGTTAATCACAACTTTTTCCTTTGGTATGGTCCACTTGATAATTGGATGTGCTTCGTTTTTTGGATAATACACTCAAATGATTTGGAAAAATGGATAAACAAGATACAAAATACATACATTAAGGTGGGCCCCCCATCAAGGGCCACACCATCTTGGGTGAGTATCGGCTCTCACCTAATCCACTCTCGAATTCCTAAAGTTGATATTTTACTTTTTGATAGGTCTAGGCTCAAAAAATGAAGCAAATTGTGTGGACCCCATACATTGTACCCATGCCGTCCATTCATTTTTTTGGATCATTTTAAAGCCTGAGAAAAAATGGGGTAGATCCAAAGATCAACTGGACCAAGTCAGAGGATGTACGTAATATGGTGGGACCATGACTGTGGGGCCACCTCGACGTAATATTTTGTATATACACCGTCAATTCGTTTTGGCATATTATTTTAGGGAATGTGCCAAAAAATGAGGCAAATCCAAAAATGAGGTGGACCGCACCACACGAAAAAGTGGTCATTGAATGGCCACCATTAAAAAAATTTTAGGGGCTACGAAAGTGTTGGATCAAGCTAATATTTATATTTTCCCTTCATCTAGGTCCGTCAAACCTTATGAATAGATTGGATGGCAAATAAAATTCACAATGGGCCCTAGGAAAGCTTCAACGGTGGATATCATTGCCACCATGACTTCCTGTCATGTGGCCCACTTGAACCTTATACTTAACTACATTTTAGGCTTATACCCTAAAATGACCTATCAAAATGGATGGACGGTGTGGATAAAACACATATATCATGGTGGGCCCTACATAGCCTCTGACTGGATCGTCCCTCTCCGTGGCTTTCAATCCTCACTGGACGCGGATTTCCTGCAAAAGGCCTTCGCAGGAAGTTCCTAAGCTTGGATGCTAGGTGGGGCTCACTGTGATGTTTGTGAGAAATCCACCCCGTCCATCCATTTTATGAGCTCATTTTAGGAGTTGCGACTGAAAATGAGGTGGATCCAAAGCTCAAGTGGGCCATACGAGAGGGAAAACTGGGGAAAGAGTTTCCTAACGTTGAAACTTTCCTGGGATTCAACTTGATGTTTATATGCCATCCAAACCGTTTATGAGGTTCGTTTATGAGGTCATTCCTACTGGGATGAAGTGAAAACATAAAAAACTTATCCTGATACGAAACTTCTGGGGCCATAAAAATGTTTCAACGATGGTCACCGAATCCCTACTATTTCCTCTCGTGCGGCCCACCTGAGTTTTGGGTCCACCTCATTTTCGGTCGCATGTCCTAAAATGAGCTTGCAAAATAGATGGACGTGGTGGATTTCTCACAAACATCACAGTGGGCCGCACCTAGCATCTCAGCGCAAGTACTTAATGCGCGGAAGTCTTTCGCATAAAATCCACGTCTGACCACCCAATAGAAAAGGCTTGGAAGCCCTATTTCGCAGCAGAGAGGGTTTCGGCCTCCGAAAACGGATTGTGTACTGAGTTACTCAATACACTCTTATCGTACTGAGTAAACTCTGTTGGGCCCATTGTGAATTCATGTGGTTTATCCACGCCGTCCATCCGTTTTTCTAGATCATTTTAGGGGTTGAGCCCAAAATTGCAGTATATCAAAAGCTCAAGTAGACCATACCAAAGGAAACAATGGAAGTATTGATTTCCACCATTGAAACATTTCTAATGCCTCCAGTGATGTTTATTTGTCATCCAAACTGTTCATAAGATTACAAAGACATGGATGGAGGGAAAACACAAATATCGTTTTGATCTAAAACTTCTGTGGGCCCCCAATAACTTTTCAATGGTAGACTTCAATTCACACTGTTTCAAGTGGTGTGATCCACTTTATCTCACCACTTTATCTTTGGATATGATTAATTTTTGGTTTAAAGCACTAAAGTTATATGATAAAACGGATGGACGGAGTTGATACAATGCATGAATTACGGTGGGCCCCACAGAGTTTACTCAACTCAGTATGCAATCCACTTCCTTCGGCCTCTTAGAACCCTAATTTCTCTCCCAAATCTCCAAATTTCTCTGGATTTTTTTCACATTATCTTCCAAAATCAATTCCTTACAAACTTCTGAAATCAATTCCCTACGACTTCGATTCGAATGGCCCACTAAATGAGCTTCCGATCAACGCAAACTCTTCTAGAGGTACAAAAATCCACATTGTTGAAGGTTTCTCTCTTTTTAAATTTTTTTTCCTGATTTTTTTGGATATTTACATACAATAAAAAAACTTTTGATGAGTTTTGTATCGCTGGACTACAATACTGATAATATCGGCCGATAGTTTCGATATTGTGAACACTGGGTGTAAATAACAAAACTGTAGCAACATATTCAAGTTCCCAACACTTTGATAGATAATGTCTTTCCTTTTGGCAAAAAAAAAAGCCTTTTAAAATTTCCATGTCTGTACTTTTGCGCTGATATCATCTTCTGCAAAAATATATTTATGGTGTTATAATCTGCAGGCATTTCCAAATTTGACATTGTTAATGTGTTCAACATTTTGACATGCATTGCGATTTCTTTGTAATTCCAGTATGTGACCTTTCATCTTCTTTTTGTCAATTCCAGTCGTCAGTGCGCCAAGTTCTCCTCCACACTGGGAAGGTATACGACTATATTCTGCCTATTTTGTGGCTGTCAAAAAAAAAAAAAACAAGCCTTCATGATATCTTTATTTAAACTTCATGATAGCTTCATTTCTTTTATACACTCACTGAGACTGTTTAAAGGTGTAAACTGGAAAGTTCTGATTCTCAAATTCTTTGTCCAATTTTCCCAAAATGAAAAATTGTTGTTTGTAACTTCATGAGAATGTGGTGGTATGTGCGCATGTATTCACTCTATACGGCTGCAGGCTGTGATTTACCTCTCTTTTTGTATTATTTTGGTGATTAGAGTCTTTAGAGATAAGAGATAAGATTTGTTAGTTGTAAGTAACAGAGATAAGATAAGATTTGTAACTTGTAAGTGATAAAGAGTGAGAAGAATATAATTTAAGTGAGGTCTATGAGGAGATCGTCTCTCTCATACTTCTTTTCCTTTCCATCTTTCTTTCTTCGTTTCTTCTATTTTATTATACCACGGAAAAAAAACATGGTACCAGCATGGATAACCTTGTCACAGCACCTTCTTTACACCATCATCTTCAACATCATGTCATCATCATCTGCACTGCTTCAAATAAGTCCATTAGTAGTTTCTCATCAGATCTTCTCATCATCTTCATCACACTGCCTAATCATCAGTTGAATATCTAGACACCATTCATCGTGCCGCACCAACTTCCACTCATACTCTACTTCATCACACTCCATCTTCTTCGGAATGTCAGGACATTGTTCATCATGCTGCACCAACTTCCACTCATACTCTACTTCATCACACTCCGTCTTCATCAGAATATCAGGATGTTGTTCATCATGCTTCCCCATCATCAGCAACTGGCTGTCCAGATTTTATCCTTCCGTAACTAACAACTGATCCAGGAAAGAGAGAAGCATTTTGTGCTGTGCATGTGGTTTATCCTATCAGCTCACATTAAGCATATACGATCAGGTCACACATCCATTCAGGTCAGCCCACCCATCAGTGGTCTTTCAGATCAGCCCATGATTGAGACATGATCGGCCCACTACAGGCTATGTGTTCATCTATCAGCCCATGCATCAATGGTATTTCAGATCAGCCCCTGGTTGAGACGTGATTGACCAGCAAGCAAGCTACACATTCATCTGCTTGATGAACATTGATTGTATAAAAATCTGTTTTGTTATTGATTCGAGTTCTCTCTCTTGATTTCATGATTTAAATAGTGCATTATGTCATAAGGGAGTTTGGATGGTGATCATAAAATCCAGATTCCCATAAGTAGCCAAAATGACCACCTTGGACTAATGATCATTATAGTCAAACTTGGCGGAAAAATTTACTTGGTCTCAATCTGTGACAATGTTTATTGGAAATAGAAGAAAATTAGGTTTTATAATTGGAAATGAAAAGGAACTAACTGCAGGTAATCCATCCCATGATGATAGGGAAAGCGACACTTTGACAGTAATGTCATGGCTCTTTCACTCGATGCAACCAAGTATCGGCTCTGAATTATTATTCACAAGGACTGTGAAGGAGATATAGGACACTGTTGCTAATCCATATTCTCAACTGGAGGATATGACTTTATCAATTGCACTCTGAAATAAAAAATATGCAACAAGGTGATATGTATGTTGAGCAATACTTTACAGCAGACAGAAGCAGGAATAATTAGAATGTGCAACAAGGTGAGAGATGTCTGTTGATGAATACTTAACAGCAATGAGACAAAAGCAGGAATAATTAGACTACTGTCATCTCATTGCTTGTATTCCTGAGGATATTAAGAAGCGGACATAACAAGGAAGGATCTTTAAGAGGTCGGTTGGATGCCTGTGAAATTTAAGTTGTAAACACTTCACGCCTGAAACTCTTACAAGCTGCAAGCCTCTCTTGAAGAATTGTTATTATTTATTTATTTTTAAAGAAAAAGAAAAAAATAAAAGAGAAAAGACTATTTATTGTGCCTGTAATCGGATTATCTATAATCTGAAACACACCTAAATGCAAGGATCTTGAAAGCCCTTGTAACCTATCACGTGTTTACCGGCATCCAAACAGCCTCTGTAATGTCTTTACCTGTAAACTCTTTACAAACAAAGGATTTTACAGCATCCAAATGACCCCTATAAATTCTTGGCTGGTCTACATTCTGAATATGAATTGCAAAGACTGCATTTCCTTGGAAGGGATTCTCTGCCTTCCTTGGAATAGATTGATAATTACATTAGATGAGAGGCTAGCCAACAAGCTGCTATTGTGGGACATAATTCTGTTCTCCCTAAGAGATCTACTCTTGCTATTGATTCTGAATAGATTGATAATTACATTAGATGAGAGGCTAGCCAATAAGCTGCTATTGTGGGACATAATTCTGTTCTCCGCGAGAGATGTACTCTTGCTATTGATTCTGAACCATCCAAAGGGATGGTTGGGTAACCATGCTCCCTTTTCATCTGTAGACTAGGACGAACTTTGATGTACTCTTTGCGAGAAAAACAAACATCTTAGGGAGCAATGCCTGGATTTGAGTCCTCTTCTATGTCCAAAGCCAAGGAATGCTATGGCTAACTCTGTTAACGTTGAGAGGGAGTCAACCCCTACTACTATATTTTCCACCCATTCTACGTCGGGCCTAAGGGATTAAGTCATCAATGATCTTTAGGAATAACTGACTGCTCTTAAGGATTCTCTTCTCTCCATAACTCCAAATGAGCAATTGGGTGTATCTGCAACTAATCATGTCTCTCAACCCCTATCTCATTCCTCCACATCTTGGATCATTGATTCAGGAACCTCTGGTCATATGATTGGTAAGAAGGAATGCTTCATATCTGTGCAATGGACCGGCAAACTTGCTAGTAAAATTTTGGCTAAATGTGTAACATCCCGAATTTTCGTTACCCGAGTACATACTCGTGCCTGAGAATTCCGGGTGTTAATAATGTAAAGATTTGGATGCTTCAGAATCTTGATTTTCTTTCCATTTAGATCACATCCAGTTACATTCACGAAAGTAACCATTCACGAGAGTAAAATCAACTACATTTATTATTCCATTAGATTAAAAGAATTCAACAAATTATCAACTGCCCTCTCAATGAGAGCTTATTACATTATCAAAGTTTGCAGCGAAAATAAATAAAACTAAACATATACCTATCTCTTTATTTATTCAAAATAGTCTTCTATAAGGGGATTGTCATCTGTGTCTTCAATCTGCACATCACCTGCATCATCTATACAGTTGGAGAGGGTCAATGCCATACTCATAGTGATGGTTATCCTTTAATATTAACAATAATTCAAGAGATTCATAAGAGTAATGTAAGGGTTCCGATACGTCTCATACTCCACCACTACGAGTGGTATCGGTATGCGCAACTAATATATATGAATGCATGCCTAGCAAAATGTGTGCATCTCATCATACGTAGTAATCATCATAATGTGGAATATAATTCATAGAAAACCCGACTTGCCCTGCCTCCCATAACTACGGAGATTTGCTAGCGTGTTCAATGCTACCATGAATTTACATGAACACCTCGAGGCGGCATAACACAGGAGTCAGATGAATTACGTGACACGATTTGTTCATGGAGTGACTATGTGTGACATCCAATCCCGGAAGTGATGTAACACGCATTGCGAATTACTTACATCGATTTGTGCACCACTACCCAAACCCATGAAATTACGCATCGACTAAGAGGCTCTCTACCCAGAGTGCATTACGTCCACGATAAAATATTTGAATTATTAGTTTTGAGACCTCTAACATATCACTTGCGTCAAAGGGAAAGTAAACTGAATATGAGAGTTTTTGGAATTCGAAGATACATGCCCAAGCCATAAAGGGAGGTAGCATAAGGTTAACCTAATAAAAGAGAAAAGTAGCATTAAGCTATCTCAATAAAAGAGAAGAGTCACAAATAGGATAACTCAACAAGAATAAGGGCAAATGAGCAAAAGGCCAACTCCATATAGAGTGGAAGCATGCGTCGCTCTCAAAATTGGCAAAGGGCAAAGCTTGTATCCATCGCCCCACATATATTTATAAAGATCACGCATAATTAAAATCATACCTTAACCATAATTCCCGAAGGATAAATAATTGATAATGGTAAACTAAACAATTGCATGGAGGATTCACAGTAATATCGAAATATGTAAAAACAAGATAAATCATACCAACTCAAATTAGTGTAAGCTTAAAGGAATCTCTCACCTTAGCCTTAATCTAAACCCTAGGTAGATATCCATGTGGGACAGTTTCTACATGAATCACGACAGCACTTGATCAAGAGGGATATACCATATGTTTGGATAAGGAAGCGGATGACGGACGTCTAGGCTTCTCTCTCTTTCTCCTTCTTTCTTTCTTTTTCTTCTTCTTTCCTCTCTTCCTTGGGCGTTGGGAGATTGGGCATGTGGAGTGGAGAGGGGAACGCACACCCCTTTTTAAAAGGAGTGGGCGTGTGAGAGAGGTGTGTTTCACATCCCACTTAGATTGGGTTTCTTCAATTTTCCATTTTCTAACGATCTTTCTTTAAATCTAATTTGTTCATTGTGTCAGGGTCGTCGAATAGAGTCGGGGTATATAATTTTCTTGGTGATCCAAAATTTAGATTGGCTTATCTTGAAAATTCTCCTAACGGGTGCCAAAACAAACTTGATCTCAATTAATGGTCCACACTTAATGATCAGGGCCCAATTTTGGGGAAAATGTGTAGTCAAGATAGGCAAACGGTTGGACAAAATTTGGTGGTCGATCGATGGTGGAAAAAGCCTAAATATAAAATTCTACCTTTTGTACCAAAAAGAAGGAACTGACTTCAACCTTCAACGGTATAGGGTCATAGATCGGAGCCTAAATTTTGTATAACCTCGTAGTCATATGAGACCAACGTGTGGTCCAAATTTGAGTTGCGATGGACAGAAGGAAGTGGTTAAATCGAAAGATCCAGATTTATAAGGAGTTGGTAGGTTTTGACAGGATAACTTCGCACCTAAGGAAAAACCTACCAAAGTGGGATTTTCATATTTCACACCAAGTCTATATGATGGGCAATCCAAGTCGTTCATATAAAGGGAAATATCCTACTACGACTACCCACGAAGTTTCTTCACTCGATGGACACCAAAATCAACGGTTAAAGGGCTGATTTGTCAATTGGGTCACTTTTACAATGATCTAAGGGCTGAAATTTGACATGTATGGTTAATTTATGATACATAGGCATGGTATAAAATTTCACATCAAACGGATCATGAGAACCATGTGATCTAGAATTCAAGGGTCTCGGTTAATGACATTTTCTTAATTATTGCTGATATGAGAGTTTTGGAAAATCTAATGGTTCTACATGGTTATAGGCACGTTTCTAAGCAATTCTTACAAAAGAACTTATATCTAAATCATTATGAATAAAGAGTTATTCACCAAATTAATTAGGGAATGTACATATATCAAACCACATAATGGATGGTCAGATGACATGTTAAAAATAGTAGAACTTGATGGTTAGTACTCTAACCATGTATGTAGGTGGATGTACGGTCAGTTTCATAAACGGATGAACACAAAATGGGTTTTTGGAGTGATCGAGAGGTATAACATGTATATCGTTAGATTAAAGTAACTTGTTCACATGTGTAAGTTCCTTGGATTGTAGTTATGATGGTGGGTTAAGCATATTTATAGGTGGTGAATAAGATGAAGGGACCGGAATATTTATTCGATGTGTACGAGCGGATGCTGAGATCAAGTTGCCAGTTTACTATGATCAGGTGGTCCAAACTTAGAGCGGACGGTCATATATCTTTACCTAGCGGGGAATAGTTGACTGAACGGTTGGTTATGATGGACAAGTGAGAATACTTGAGTATATGATGATCCTATCTCAAAATCAACGGTTAGATGGCTTGATCTATGGATGAAGATTATTCCCAACGGTCAGATTCGTGTTGGAGAATAGATATAAGGTTAGGATAGATAGATTGGTATTGTACACATGTACATAATAAGTTAAATTTCATGGTAACACTCGAGAACTTTCAATACTCGGGTATCGAAAAGTTCGGGGTGTTATAGAAGGAGTTGCCACTAGCCAAAAATCTTTGAATCTACAATAGGTTAGAGTCCATAGAACCAAATAACCCAAAGGTTAGAATTATAAATTTTGATTGAACAACTCCATCGAGGTTAAGTCTTCCAAAGATCCAAGGGCACCTTTTCTGCCTGTACTTGCATATGGCCTCTACTTTACTGAATTCCAAGTTTTTAGGATTAGAGATCAAGGCAACCATTTGTAGCTTAATATTTTATTTTATTTTTGCTTTTTTTGAAAGGTTTGTAGCTTAAGAAAATGAAAATAGAAAATAAACAAGTAAGCATGAGGGTGTAGGAGATTTAGGGATGCAACGATGTAAATGAATGCAATCTCTTTATAGAAATGGTACATATTTCCTACAAAGGGCCTTAATTCTAGAGATCCAAAGAGGAAGAAAGAACTCTTAATCCTCCTGCAAGCAATGGCTTGAGAGCCATTTGTAGAAACCCCCAGAGGTGGAGTTGTGTGCCTTTGCCATTACATTAATGAAGATTAAGAGGGGTCTTAAATCCTTAACCCATTTCTCTTTCTTGAAGTTTGGATGCCCCTCTTCTCCTTCTTAACAAGGTAGAACTCTATGGAGGTTTCTTGGGGGTTTCTCTAAAAGAAAGGGAGAAGGTAGATAGAGGTTGTAGAACGGTGTACAGAGAAGTTGGGAATCTAAAGTCCCTTTGCTTGGAGGCAATGAGGGCTTATTTATAGACCTGGGCTTGGTTTGGTGGTAATTTTGGGCTGTTTGATGGATATAAAAGGAAGTCGACATCAGTTATTCTGTTTAAATTTTAATGGGAGAAAGATCTTCTACTAATGATACTGGGATAAAACTCGAAATTGTTTTGAGCTCCATTACAACTTAATTCTTGTTTGGTTCTACCTAGGGTTTTACTGATTTTCTTATTGTTAGAGCACGAATATGATGCATTCTAACCTAGTGTTTTTAGTATTGGTATTGATTGCTGTATTGCACCCTTGGGATAAGGAAACGTATCGGGTATCGAATGGGAAATATTGGATGTATCCTTGTTTTTGGGAACATTGGGAAATTGGTCGAATTTTTCAACAAAACTTCAGGGGATGTTAAGAAAGACATCATTACATAGAAAAAAAAATAATCCAAAAAACAAGTGCACAAAATAAGTTTCCTTTATATATGGTCTTAAACTATGTGCTATCCGGCAAAAATAATGGAACTATTCAAAATTAGTTCATATCATTTATAAATTTAAGAAGTGCTGTGATAGGTGTCTTGTATTCTGCAGAACAGTGTAGGGGAAGTTATATGTAAGACCCAACGGGGGTGCATGCCCTCATGCTTGGGGTTGGGGGTGCACCCCACCTCGATGGGGGTTTGGGGGCAACAGTGATGATCTGAATTGTATGAAACTTGAACCAATACCCGATTCGAAGACCCGACTCGACCGAATAGGGTATGTGGGGTATTTCTTTATATGGGGGTTTATATATTCTTTGTGGGAGTCGAGTTGGGGTTATGCAAGGGAAACTCTTTTTGAGTTTTGGGTGCTAGAAAGCTTTAGGGTTGGTCAAAATCATATGAAGGGATATTAAAGTAAAAAAATTGAGAGAAAACATTCCTTTTTCTTTTGATTTTATTAAAAAATTTCGATTTTTTTTTTTTTGGTATCGTCGATACCAAGAAGTATATAACGCCAATATCTTGAAAACACTGAATGTATCGGTATACCATTGATACATTGTGATATTTACCGATATTTCTCACATTATAATGAAGTTTGGCAACTTCCAGGCTGTTTCATATTGCTGATCTGCGATGCCGACAGTATCGGCCGATTTGATACCGCAAACACTGTTCCCACCTGATTTGCGACATCATTCTAAAGTGAGAAGTTTGTTTATTTCTCTAGGAAATTTGCTGCATATGCTGACTCATATGTTCAATATGGGCTGATGGGTAGTCCTTATGAGGCAAGGCACTTGGCAATAACGATTTTTTTTTTCTTCTCATCATCGTGCTATTTTCACTTGAAATAATTTTTTAAACAGCCATATCAAGTTATTCAGTAAAGTCTTTTGTACCACTAACTAATCTCTTATGAGTGTAACAATCTGTTTTATAAAGGTTGTCTATCTTTGTTTATCATGCTGTTTCCTATATTTTCAGGTTCAAGCTATTCATCAAATGGATGGATCTTACTTTGGGGAGGGTCTTACTCTTCTAGGTGAAAGGTCTGTAAGAAACATGTCTTAGTTCCAGTTTAATTCTCAAATAGTTCTATTAGGCCTTCTTATCTCTTTCCAAATTTTATTTGTTTCCTATACGCGATTAGTAGTTCAAGTGTAGCTGATCTATGGAGGCTTAATTTAACTGCACTTTATTTTAATCTGTAATATGACCATGATCAGTACTTTTTTGCATATCTTTTATAATGTGCTATTGATAATGAGCATGAAAGATTGGACCTCCTCCAGTGGAATAGGAAGAGGGTGTACTGGTCTAGAGTAAGTTCTGTACATCACTAACTATTGTGAATAAGATTTTCGCCATAATGGACTGGAACTGGGACAACAATATCTTAACTAATAATATATGTTCATTTATACCTGCTATTGGTCGCATGGGCACCACTATGGATGTGGATTCTGCAAAAGTCTACCAGCTAGGAAGAACTCAACCCCTCAACTGGTGGCCCAAAATAGACAGTAAAGAGGGAAGCATCCACGATTTAGAATTTTTTTTTTTATTTAAATTTTTATTTATTTATTTATTTTAAAGAACAAAGATTGGGTGGCTAGTATCTTCCAACCCAGATGATTTCTTAGGTATTCCACATGCACAGTAGGGTCATCATTTTAATGGTCTTTGATCACAAACTATGTCTCTGGTAAATAAGGATACTATATGCATCCTCATGTGTTAGGTTCCTGTATTTCTCCTATGTAAATTTCACCTTTTCCTAACAGTTTATAGCTTTCATGATTAACATTGTTCTTTCTATATGCTTAACTTCATGCTATCAGCATTACGTTTTCTTCCAGCACATGCGCTGTATTCTTAGGTTCTTTTGGGATCAAGGAAATGAGAATATGAATTTGGTAAATGCATAAACTTGTCAAATTCATGGATTTGCATTAGATTTGGATGTGGCAAATCCCAAGTCCACTGTTCGGGAATCAAGCTACAAATCAATGGATTTAGGAGCATTTATTGCTTTTAAGAAAGTCACTCATTCCTTGGATTTGTGAAGTCTTTATTTATTTATTTGGTATGTGGATTTGCCCAAAATCCATCCATTATGGCAGTGAGAACCTGAGAATTCCAAGGATTTGGCAAATCGCCAACAAAATACAGACCGGGGAGATTTGAAATTCATGGATGTCACAAAACCCTGCCCCAAATCCCTCACCCCAAACAGCCCCTTAGGATATCATGGATTTATGTAGGTAACACACTGATCCATGAAGAAGTTCATTATGAAGTTTTGACTAGTGTGAAGTTCATGGATGTCTCCAACTCGTTAGATGAGCTGGTGGAGACAGTGCAGCGTGTCAGTGATCCAGGGTTCAAACCCTGGTAGTGTCACCTTTCAAAAAAAAACAAAAATTATGAAGTATGACTAGACTCAATGTAAATATAACAAAGGGCATGTTTAGATATGTAGAATTCAAGGAAAGGAAAATAATGATAGATTCCAATTTTAGAATTTGTTTGGATAGCAATTGGAAATCTCATATTCTTCTCACAACAGTCACCTAGTTTCTTGTCCACAGAATCCAAATTATGTAAAGGTGTAATGGTTCCTTTGTGGTAGCTATCCTTTTCTTTACTTTCCAAACAACACAAATGGTCACATCGAAGGAAAACCTTTTTCCTTTTCCATTTTTTGACATGTAATCCCTTCTATGCAAACATGGTCTAAGATCAAAGTGAGGGTCATTTGCTGTTGGTTCATTTTCCTCCACCCCTAATTGTTTGTTCTGTTTTATAGGCTCGTTATAAAATTCAATTTCTTTCTGAAAAGAGAGATCAAAAGAGATCATGTGCCATTTCTTTTTTTATTTTTATTTTTTATTTTGTTATGATACAACAGTCTTTTTCCAATCTAATTCTGAAATTCACCTAATCTTCAAAAGAAAAGAAGAAGAAGAAGAAGAAACACTGAAATTCATTTGCATGTTTAATTAATCTTGTATCTTTATGTATTAGAAAAGTTAGCAACCTGTTGATATTGTGGTACACAATTACTACAACTAGTACAACCAACAAATGAATTTTAAGTTGTGTGCAGATTTCAGATCCCTTTATTTTCATTGAATCTACATGATTCTAGTTCATCTTTGATCTCTCTTTTGATTAGAAGTCACTCATCTAAGTGATGTTACCTTTTTTCTTTAACCGTGAATTTTCAAGTTAACTGTTGATATTTGACATTTTGTAGTGTTTGCTTGGTCCCGGTTTACTGGACCTGCTCAGAAATTTGATACTAGTAAGTTTGGTGTTCCTATTTTTAGGTTGTTCCAAGTGACTTGGTTGAAGAAAACTGGTTTCATATATGATCGACATGATCTTAGCAAAGTTCGTTCTTCATCTTCTTTCTCTCTTATCTTTCCACACACTGTTAAGTAGTTCTGTTATGATCTTTGTGAACTGCATGCAGTGTTCGAGTTGTCGGTATCACTACGAGTTTTGCTAGTTGGAGATAAAGATATAATATCTTTATCCCCGATAATATCGCCAATAACCGGAAATGCGGAGAAAAATGGGGAAGCATGGGGATAACGGTGGATTTTTTCAGTGAAACTTAAGGACATGCCTAAATACACATATTTGCATATTCAGGAATTACAAAATTACAAAAAATAAAAATAAAAATGCATTAAAAAATAAGTTTAAATTTAATGGGGCCTAAAAAGCATGCGTTGCCGTAAGAAATCACTCCAATAATAAACAAAATGAGTTTATATAATATAAATGCAATTAACATGTAATAATTAATACATGTAAAAGTAAATGAATTTTAAAAAAAAAATAAATGTATTTTTCTTAACAATAATGTAGAATGTTGATCCTATTTGGGAGTTGGGACAAACATACATTAGATCCAGTGTTCGCAATATTGATACTATCAGCCGATATTATCGGTATCACTGGCCAACGACACGAAACCCACACAACATCAGTCGGAAGTTCTAAAAAAAAAGCAAAAATATTTGTATCGCGCGATATCGGAGGATTTCTTCAATATCATCAAGATTTTTTTTTTTTTTTTGGTTTTGTTTTTATTTATTTATTTTATTATTATTTTTTTTTTAAAGGAAAAAAGGGATTTCGTACCTGTAAATGAAGATTATGCAATCAGAGATACATCAGCAGAGATTCCGGCGAGAAATCTATAATTTTTTTTTTCTAGATTTGGATTTGATTAAGGAGGATTTGGGGATTTTAGGGTTCCGGACCTTCCAGAACCCTCCCTTTTCGTCTGGAACCCTCCATTTCAAAAATGGCTTCCTCCCCTTTGAAATCGGATTTGGTACTGAGTCGCCCTCTTATTGTACCGAGAAAATTCCATGGGGCCACCGTGAATGTATGTGGTTTATCCACGCCGTCCAATCGTTTTTACAGCTCATTTAAGGGGTTGAGCCCAAAATTGAAGCATATCCAAAGCTCAAGTGGACCATACCCTAGGAAACAATGGGAATATTGATTTCCACCGTTGAAACCCTGCTAGGCCCCACAATGATGTTTATTTATAATCCAACCTGTTCATAAGATCACAAAAACATGGATGATGGTAAAACATAAATATAAGCTTGATCCAAAACTTCTGTGGCCCTTAAGAAATTTTCAATGGTATACATTCAATTCATACTGTTTTCCATGGTGTGGTCTATTTAAGATTTGGATATACTTCAATTTTAGGCTCAAGCCCTAAAATTATCTGATAAAATGGATGGAAGGAGTGGATAAAATATATAAATCACGGTGGACCCCACAGAGTTTATTCAATGTGTGGTTACGTGTGGTGCAAAGACGAGCGCTGACACTCCTGAGTTGTACCAATGGTTCAAAGGAGATCAATGTTACATGGGTCACACAATGATGTATTTATTATGTCAAACCCGTTCATCTATTTGGCGAGATCATTTTAGATCACGAACCCAAAAAATGAGTCATAACCAAAGCTCAAGTGGACCACACCACAAAGAGCAGTGGGGACAATGATTCTCACCATTAAAACGTTTGTAAGGCCCACCATAATGTTTCTTTTCCATCCAATCTGTTCATAAGGTCACACATACCTGGATGCAGATGAAAAACAAATATCATATTGATCCAAAACTTTTGTGACCCCAAAATGGTTTCAATGGCAGACATTCAATCCCCTACTACGTTTTGCAGTGTGGTCCACTTGATAATTGGATCTACCTTATTTGTAGGCTCAAGCCTTATGGCTAGCTTGCCAAATGGATGGACTGTTTGGATATAACACATACCTCATGATGGAACCCACAGAACTTGGTGACCTGAACACACCAGCCAATCCGCTTCCGTTCGCATGGGGAGGGATTAGGTGAGACTCCTTCGCGGATTTACTGCCAAACTCTTTAATAGGAAACGTATGTGGGGCCCACCGTGATGTTTGTTAGAAATCCACTCCATCCATCCTTTTTGTGAGCTCATTTTATGACTTCAGACAAAAAGTGAGCAGGATCCAAGACTCTAGTGGGCTGCACTAGAGGAAAAGGTGGGTGGGGAAATTTCTACTGTTGAAACCTCCTTGGGGTCGACAGTGATGTTTACATGCCATCCATACCATTCATAATATCATTCCTACTGGGATGAACTGAAAACACAAATATTAAGCTGATTCAAAACTTCTGTGGCCCCATGAATATTTTAACTGTGGACGTTCAATCCTCAAGTTTTCAGCCCACTCGAGTATTGAATCCGGCTCACTTTTGGCCTGATGTCCTAAAATGAGCTCATACAACGTATGGATGGAGTGGATTTCTCACAAACATCACAGTGGGCCTACCTAGGTTCCTAGTGCACTTCTGCCAAAGGCTTTTGTACGAAATTCACGTCGGTGAGACTTGGATCCGCGGAGGTGGGTGGGACTCTGATTATGGGACTCAGGGTGATGTATGTGTCTTAAATCCACACCGTCCAACAGTTTTGAAAGTTCATTTCAGGATATGATCCCAAAAATGAAGCATATCCAAATCTTACGTGGGTCGTACTACAAGAAACAGTAGTGATCCAAATCTTACATGGGCCATACTACAATGTTTATTTGCATCGAACCTGTTGATAAGGTTGCAAAGATCTGGATGAAAAGACCACACAAATATCAGATTGATTGAAAACTTTTGTAGCCCACGAGAAGTTTTTAATGATCGATTACCACTGTTTCCTGTATTATGGTCTATTGAGATTTGATCTGCTTCATTTTTTTAATCATTCCCTAAAATGAGCTTTCAATACGTATGGACGGTGTGGGCCATATGATATTTGGATCTATCTCATTTTTTATCTCATGCCATAAAATAGTATGAAAAAATGGATGGATAGCCACCTCACTATCAGTAGGCAATCTGCGCTAGGGTCGTGTCCACATCATGATGGGTCACTTGAACTTTGGATCTGCCTCGTTCTTTAGTTCCTATAGGCACAATATTGTCTATTTGTGGATGAGCAGTACTATTTTCAGCCCCATCGAGATGGAGATGATGATTACGAGCCACCACGCAACTCTATGTGGGTATAGGCCACAACCAGTTCACATCATTGATATGTATATTTTTTAATTTTTACTTCTTTTTTCTCTTCAATGAATTGGTTGTGTTTTCATACATGTCTTTGATACATTTATAAATGTCATGCATTCAATTTAAATCTATTTGCATTAGTTGAGTTAAATATCGCATAGCTTAGGACCCTATACAAAGGAAACTTATTACGTGCGCCTTTTTTTTTGAGATGTTATGATTTAAAAGTGTGTATGGTCTTTTTTAACAATTCCTGAAGTTTCATTAAAAAATTCAACAATTTTCCCAATGTTTCCCCTTGTTTCCCAAAAAGTGCAATAAATTATGTGATACAAACGATATATCCCTTGCTATAACCGATACATATCTGTATCCCAAGGGTGCGATACATAACGTGATTCCGATATTTCGAACACTGATTAGATCTACCCCATCCATCAGGTGGGCCATCACATTTTCACTATATATCCTGTGTTCGAATTATCTCCGATATTATCTTTATCTCCAGCTCAGCAATACCGATAACACTGGTAGCGATACCAATAAAGTTGGTAGTATCAGAAATTTCAGGTATTAGCAATGTATTGCTAAGTATCGCCAATATATCAATATCGCTACTGTAATCGCCAATATTTTCAACTATGTAAATTCTAAGTGTCGCATGTATTGCCAGTGCATCAGTATTAACAATGTATCGCCAATATTTTCAACTATGTAAATTCTAGGTAATGCTTGTATCATAAGTGTATCGACAATATTTCAATAATATCGCCAACGTATTGATATCATCAAAGTTTTGTTTATTAGAAAAAAAAAATTTCAAAACTTTTTTTCATGGGCACATGGTTGTATGTAGTGTTCAATTTGTCATTAATAATATTGATAACATCTCAATATTATCGATATCGCAACATGCGCGACCACAATCTTTCGTTTCCTTTCCAATTGTTGATGATTTCTTGGTGAAATATCATGTATTGTTAATATTTTGCAATATCAATGGATGTTTGGATGAAAGGTTGGATAGTTAAATAGGCCTCATTAAATGGAAACTTATTATATATGCATTCTTTTTGCAATTTTATTTATTTATTATTATTATTATTTTAATTTCTAAATATGCAAATATGTACATTTTAACGTCTCCTGAAGTTTCGTTGAAAATTCCACCGCTTTTCCCATGTTTACCCGCATTTCCGGTTATCAACAATATTATCGGCAATATCGATATTGTTTCTGTATCCCTAGCCAATGAAACTTGTAGCGATACCGATACTTTGAACATTGTATATATCATTGAATTATATAAAATAAAACACTTAATTACGCCAAATAAAGGTGTAAAATTATCTTAAAACTCTAAATTCAAGTGTCATAGCCCACATGAGCATTGAGTGTTGCAGGCTTGTAGCCCACTCTAAATTATCCTTAAAACAATATGGAAAATGGATGAACGACATAGATAAAATACAAACATGATAGTGTTCTGGTGTTTTGGTGTGATCCTGGATCGGCCGACTTCTGTCAGATTTTTTTGGTGTTCTGGTGTGATCCTGGATCGGTCGCTACCTTGCTCTCTTCTTGGAATGGACTCAAACTAGGGAAGGCCGAGTCTATCATTTGGCGCATGGCCATTATTGCAATCTGGTGGGCCGTTTGGGAGGAAAGGAACGATCGCTGTTTTAATGATGTCTCCTCGTCTATTTCGGTGGTCGGATCTACGGCTAAAAAGCTGGTGATCGAATGGGCTTCTAATGTAAAGGACTAAAGATTTTTTTATTTTACTTTTCTAGGCTGTTAGGGGCTGTTTGCTATCTCAGCAGCATTGCCCTTCTATCCTTTGCTTTGTTGTGCTTTCCTTTTGTTTCTTTCCCTTTGTTGTCTCTCCTCTCTTTTTAATGAAGTTTCAGTTGCTTTTAAAAAAATTAAAAAAAAAAAAAAACATGATAGTGGGACCCAAAGAGCACCGTCCAATAGTCACTTGCTACGTAGCGTAGGCCATCCACGTCGGGAATGGATTAGTTGTTATGCGGTTAACAACTTAGTGGGTGTTAACTGTTACCCCTACCGTGGGTCCCACCTTGATAATTTGTTGCGTATCCATGCTGTTCAACTGTTTCTACAGTCCATTTTAGGACCGGGTACCAAAAACTATGCATATCTAAATCCCAAGTGGACCACACTACAGGAAACAATGGTGATTGAGTGCTTCACCATTAAAAGTTCCAAAGGGCCCATCATAAAGCTTTTGTAATGTTTATTTGCAATCCAACTTCTGGATAAAGTCATGAAGATCTGGATGACGAGAAAGTAGAAAGATCATATTGATCCAAAAATATTGTGGCCTATAGAAAGGTTTTAATTGTTATTCATCACCTTTTCCATTGCTATGGTCCACCTGAGATTTGGATCTTCTTATGATTTGGGACCGCCTCCTAGAATGAGATGTAAAAATAGATGTATGACGTGGATACACAGAAAATACATCAAGGTGGGCCCCACACGGTTAGAGTAACACCCATTTAGCTGTTTCCCAGGTAATAACTAATCCGCTCCCATCCATGTCCGGCAGAAATTGGATTGTTCGCTTTTATCGTACCAAGTAAACTCTGTCGGGCCCATCGCAAATGTATGTAGTTTATCCATGATGTCCATCTGTTTTTCCATCTCATTTTAGGACTTGAGCCCAAAATTAAAGCATATCTAAGGCTCAAGTTGACCACACCACATGAAATAGTGGGAATAATGATTTCCACCATTGAAACCTTCTTATGGCCCATTGTGATGTTTATTTGTCATCCAACCTATTCATAAGACCACACAGACATGGATGAAGAGAAAACAAAAATATCAGGCTGATACAAAACTTTGTGGCCCCCAAGAATTTTTCAATGGTAAATGTTCAATTCACATAGTTTCCTATGGTGTGGTCCACCTAAGCTTTGGATATGCTTCATTTTTGGGTTGGTGCCTTAATTATCTAATAAAATGGATGGACAGTGGATCAAATACATAAATCAGGTGGGTCCCACGAAGTTTACTTAGTACACAATCTGCTTCCATTCAGGTGCGGTTTGGGTAGATCCCTGAATCTAACAAGGTCGGTGGATCCCTGACTGTGGGACCCACTATGAAGTATTTTCCTTACATCCACACCGTTCATCATATATGATGGCTCATTTTAGTCATGATTCCAAAAATAAACAAGATCCAAATCTTAAGTGGACCACACCACATGAAACTGTGTGCATTGAACGCATACCATTAAAAACTTCTTGGGGGCCACAAAATTTTTGGATCAAGCTGATATTTGTTTTATCCCTTCATCCATGCCTTTGTATATTTATGAAAAGGTTTGATGACAAATAAACATCACCGTGGGCCCTAGGATGGTTTCAAAGGTGAAAATCATTATTCTCATTGTTTCTTGTGGTGTGGTCCACCGGAGCTGTGGATATGCTTTAATTTTGGGATTAACCCCTAAAATGAGCTGGAAAAACGAATGGATGATGTGGATAAATCACATACATTCACGGTGGGCCTAGAGAGTTTACTTAGTACGATAAAACGTAACATGCAGTCCGCTTTCAGAATTCTGAAGCTTAAAAAAACAAAAACAAAAACAAAAAAAAGGCTTTCGTTTGCGAAGGGGATTTTGGCCGAAGAAAGGGGGATTTTTGATTAAGGGTTTCAAAACCCTATATCCAACAAAAATCGTAAAGAAATCTCCCAAACTCCCCGATTTTTCGCCGAAATCATGTATTTGCCACATCAATCTTCCAATCAAAAGAAGAAAAAAGGGAAAATTTCAGGGATCTTCGATAGATGCCCACGAGATTCTCTTCTTCGAAGTTCCAATCAACCATCAACCGGGTATTATCGAAATAAAAGTTATTTTTTCCCTATTTTTTCTGATTTTTAACTTTATTCGAAAAGGAGGTAGTTGGCTACAACTTTTTCGTGATAGGTTACGTGGTTGGTGGCTGCAGTTGATATTGTCAGAGAGAATCCAAAATTATTGACAATATTGCCGATAATCCAGAGAGAAACAAAAAATTGGGGTTTCGGTGTCGCTAGTCTAGTGACACCGATATTATCGACATTTCGTCAACAATGCGAACATTGACTGCATGTAAATGGAAGTAGAATAATCAAGGAACCATAACAATGGGGTTGGCGGGATTGATGTTAGCTCAAGTATAAATGGTCAGTTTTTGAAAGGGCTGGAGTAGTAGTATTGTCTTAGTGCATTGTAATTATTAGATTTCTTGGTTTTTTATTGAAATTGTGCAAGTGGCTTTGCATTCTGCCTTGAAGTTTTTATTCACTCACTGACGAGCTTTTGAGCTTGTATTTACCATCTTATTATTATCAATCGAATCTGCCTATCAGTTGGAGATTTGGGCAAGGAGACTTCTATCTTCGTCATAAGTTACGTTGAGTAGTGTCATATGAACAACTTGACACCTCGTCAATACTAGGTAGGTAGTGTTCAATCACTTTTATGTTGAGATCAATTTTTTAGTATTGGTATTTGTGGATGTATAAGCACCCTTGGGATATAGAAACATATTGGCTATCGCATTGGAAATATCATATGTATCGTTTTTTGGAAATATTGGGAAATTGGTTGAATTTTTCAATGAAACTTTAGGGGATGTTAAAAAAGACATCATTACACACTAAAAAAATCAAAAGATTACAAAAAACAAGTGTACATAATAAATTTCCTTATACACCTATCTAATAAAAGTGATGCAACTCTATTCAAAATCTGATCCATATCATTTATAAATCCAAGAAGATATGTATGAAAATACAAGCAATGCATTCAAATGGCAAATAAGTAGAAATATACCTATGATGTGCCCTCAATGTGCATGTGCAACTGTCTCAGGCCCACTTTGAGTATGCATCGGCTTAATGTCATCATCTTCATTTCTACAGGGTTGACCATAGTATTGCTCCTACACAAACTGACAATACTGTGCTAAGGTCATAATAGAATGATACCAATGAAAATACTCTCTGATTGTATTGCGTAATAATCATCATCCTGTATGACTAATATGGATCTGGAGCTAGATACGGGGTGGATATATCATATATATGAAGCTCCTAAATATACCTGTTGCTTGTAGCCATACCCGGGATATCCATTCTCGTACGCGGAAGAATACTCGTGCCCATAGTTGATTAACTATGCACCATAACTATTGGAGTCACTTGTCGCATATCCATATTGTTCAAAACCATATCCATAATCATATTGTTGCACATAACTAGAGCGGTCTTGTCCACTACTGATGTCCATGGACCCCATGCTCTGTGCTCTCCCACGACAGCCTCAACTTGTGGATATAGCAACACATATAGGTAATGCCCTATAATCTCATGTGGCATAGGTGACACTACAACCTCGTCCCCATACTGCCAAGGTGTACCGTTACGGTAATGGTGGGTGTAACGGTCCCCACCGTTACCGATACGGATATGCCCCATATCGGCCGATACGGGGCTATAATGGTCGATTTTTTTTTATTTTTATTTTTTGTCAAAAAAATCTGAAAAAATATCCAAAAAATCCAAAATGTTCTAAATATTCCAAATGTGCATTCATTTATAAGTTTGAACATGTTTATGGTGGTGTAACGGTCTACTCTTTGTATCCGGCTATCTGATGAATTTATGAACCTGACAACCTGGAATCGACTGCAAAACTCGTATATTTAATTTTCTAACTGTTTAATATCAATGATAGATATATTAGAATGAATTTTATATCAAAATATCTTACATGTGTAGGTGTTTGCAATTATTTTTCATAATTTATTCTATATTATTATTAACTTATTAACATACCTGAGGAGTGAGGTCTTTAGAGTCTAGACTTGCATAAATTACAATGTTCATTCTATTTTAAAGTCTTCGACATGTTAGAGACTTCTCCTCCTATCCTATGATTTATGTCCTATCATCCTCAAGTCAAGAATATATAATAATAAAAATTAGCAGTGTCTGATATACTCCCCTGCAACTTGATTAAGGATTACTTGATTGGTTGTTAGGGGAGTTATTTTAAGTACAAGTTCGGCAGTGTTAAGCGTGTGCTTGTTTGGTGAATGTGTGGGTAATGGATTAATGAGTATATAACAATACTTATCTTAATAAAAATATATATTACTTACAGTCACCATAATAAAAATCACAAGTCCCCACTCAGTCACTTGCACCGTGACTCGTCACCAAAATGAAAATCTGCTTTGTTGTGGTTGCTCGACCTCCACCTCCATGTCATCGTCATCATCAGGTTGTGGCTGTGGAATAGGTGTTGCATATCCATAATATCCAGTGCCAGAGGGAAAGATTAGGTCAACGAAACTAGAGGATGACTGATCCTGACTAGGCAACGACTCCGACCCCGAGTAAGGATTTCCACTAGTGCCCATCCAATAGCCGTACTGGTGCCCATACTTAGGCTGTTGGGAATCCTGAGATTGAGAATATGTTTGTGATGTGTAACTTGGATTTGGATATCTATAATTATATGGATATGGATCAAGAAGACTACTTTAACATGAATGTGACGAAACAGACTCATTATAACCATAATTCCATTGGCCATAAGAATATCTATCATAATGCCCAGGACCATGGGCTTACTGATATTCCGGACCTCCCGGTGTACCACTAGACGTAGCCTCCTTCTGCTAGCTGTATCATGACTCAATACACTCATATGTCTGACCTCGTGTACCTCCTTGTCGATGTTCATCGGCCTTGCGATCTGTAGACGGCTATATGATGTGTTGAGCAACACCAGAAGTTCCAACATCAGGGGTGTCATCACCATCACCAGCATGATGACTCGGTCTCGCTGCTACTACTACTCGTACTCTTCCGTTAAACTTGAGCTGGACTTTGCATGAAAGTTGCCCCCTCTTTTTGGGTCCATCACAGTTGCACGACTCTCTTGCTGTGCCGTGCATATTATTGGGTCATCAACTTCCAATTCTTCACTATCCTCTTCAATATGTTTTTCCCTTGCTTTCAACCAAGGTAAAAGCGAGTTGTCCTCATCATAAATATTGTCCAAGTTTATTGGATAATAGTTCGTGTCATCGGCGCCTGTAATGCTCTTATCTCCTTTAATGTCGTCACATTCTTAGCCTCATGTTGTAGTGCATAAAGACAAGTATATCTAACGTCCTAGTCTGCAATATATTCCTATTCTTTAAATGAATAAGTGCAAAACAACTCCAATTCCTTTCGCAGCTAAAAGATGTTGTCCAGCTCAAAACTTTTAACTGCAATTTTTTAGAGAGCTTTCGTACTCTCTCCGAAATTCATCCACCATTCAGCCGGTTGTAACCTAGATACTACATGTTGTGCAAGAGCATCTCCAAAGCTACTCTGACGATTTTCAAATGTATCTAATTCATTCAACACCTTTATTTGTATATCTAAGTTAGGCTTTAATTTCTTTATCACATTCTTTAGCCCAACACGAACTTCATTATCCGTAACCAGTGTTCGAAGTATCGGTATCGCTACAAGTTTTGCTGGCTAGGGATATGAAACAATATCGATATCGCCGATAATATTGCTGATAGCCGGAAATGTGGGGAAACATGGGGAAAATGGTGGAATTTTTAGCAAAACTTTAGGAGATATTAAAATGTACATATTTGCATATTTAGAAATAAAAAAAAATTGTAAAAATAAAATAAAAAATGCATATGTAACAAGTTTCCATTTAATGGGGCCTTAAAAGCATGTGTTTTTGTAAGAAATTAGTCCAACCATCCCATTCGACCTATTTAACCATCTAACCTCCCATCCAAACATCCATCGATATTGCAAAGTATCAACAACACATGATATTTCACCAAGAAATCATCAACAATTGGAAAGGAAACGGAAGATTGTGGTCTCAATATTGTGCATGTTACGAGATTGATAATATCGAGATATTATCAATATTATCAATGACAAATTGAACACTACATACAACCATGTGCCCATGGAAAAAAAATGAAATTAATTTTTTTCTAATAAACAAAATTTTAATGATATCAATTCATTAGCGATATTATTGAAATATTGTCGATACGCTTATGATACAAGCATTACGTAGAATTTACATAGTCGAAAATATTGGTGGTACATTGGCGATATTGATGCATTGGTAATACAAGTGACACCTAGAATTTACATAATTGAAAATATTGGCGATTACATTAGCGATATTGATACGCTGGCGATACTTAGTGATACATTACTAATATCTGGAATTTTTTATCATTACTAGTATTATCGGTATCGTTACCAGTGTTATCGGTATCGCTGAGCTGGAGATAAAGATAATATTAGTGATATTTTGATAATATCGGAGATAATTCGAACACTATCAGTGTTTGAAGTATCAGTATCACTACAAGTTTCGCTGGCCAGGGATATGGAAACATTATCGATATCGCCGATAATATCGCTGATAACCGGAAATGTGAGGAAACATAGGAAAAACGGTGGAATTTTCTGCGAAACTTCAGGAGATGTTAAAATGTATATATTTGCATATTTAGAAATTTTTTTTAAAAAAAAAAATTGCAAAAGAATGCATACATAACAAGTTTCCATTTAATGGTGCCTTAAAAACATGTTTCGTTGTAAGGAATCAATCCAACCATCTCATCCGGCCTATTTAACCATACAACCTTCCATCCAAACATCCATCAATATTACAAAATACCAACAACACATGATATTTCACCAAGAAATCATCAACAGTTGGAAAGGAAATGAAAGATTGTGGTCTCAATATCGTGCATGTTGCGATATTGATAATATTGAGATATTATCAATATTATCAATGACAAATTGAACACTACATACAACCATGGCCCATGAAAAAAAAAATTATTTATTTATTTTTTTCTAATAAACAAAATTTTGATGATACCAATTCGTTGGCGATATTATTGAAATATTGACGATACACTTCCGATACAAGCATTACCTAGAATTTACAGTCTAAAATATCGGTGATACATTTGCAATATTGATGCATTGGTAATACAAGCAACACTTGGAATTTACATAGTTGAAAAGATTGGCGATTACATTAGCAATACTTAGTGATACATTTCTAATACCTGGAATTTCTGATACTACCAGCATTATCGGTATCGCTGAGCTGGAGATAAAGATAATATCGGAGATAATTTGAACACTAATGTTACCTTAATATGCTAATTATTTGCTGCTGTTTAAATAGCACATTCAATCCATAGTTTGAACAATTGGAATAAACAAAAAGCCACTTGAGATCCTATTTCTGCCTAGGATTTTTTAGACTGCATTTTGATACTACTTAGCTTCTTATTAGCCACTTTTCGAGAATAATCTGTTTCCACAGTGTAAAACTCTTCGAGTCAATAGGTAATGCTTTCTAGCATGCTTGGTGCAGTGGAAGATGTTTACTCATCAGATGAATGATGGATGGGGACTGGCTACGGATGGAAAAGTCATATTTGGGAGTGATGGAACCTCAACACTATATCAATTGGATCCCCAATCCTTGAAAGGTCTCTCAAGTATAGAACAGCTCTTGTTGTTTCCAATTGATCTCCTCTTTATGCTTACATATTTGGAAATATATGCATCCACTTCTTTCAACTTGACAATGCCATGTCCAGTTAAAAAATTGTTTTTAAGTCTTTGATAGCTTCACCATGCTTTTTGCTGGCTTCTGAATAACTTTGCATTTTGATGCAGTTTTAAGAAAAGTAACAGTCACATACAAAGGTCGTGAAATTTTTTATCTCAATGAACTAGAGTATGTAAATGGTGAAGTGTGGGCGAATGTTTGGCAGGTATCATCCAACATTTCCTATTAAACTAATTGAAAAATGCAACTCTTCTTCTGGGTCCAGTTCAGTTGTGTGTTCTGTTTATTAGCTCAATGCATTCTGTTTTTGCAAGTTGAGGGCATTGATTTTATCACTTTTGAAAGATCTTCAATATAAGACAGTGGAAAGGTGTGAAAGAATTTTCTGATCTGCAAATCATACTTGAACATTATTGACAGTGTGCAAGTAGTAGCTTGTTGAACCACTTTTTATTTAAACAACAAAAACTTTCAGTTGTCTAGGGTTATGCAAAATTCGGTTGTAGAGGTTGTATGTGCATCAGTTATAACCAAGGTATCTCGTATCGGTATCGGTTGGCGTAACGGTGCCCTCCGATACCAATACGGATACGGGGGTGTAACGGCAATACGGGGGCGTAACGGCCCATAATAGTGCAATTTTTTATTTTTTATTTTGCCAAAAAAATATGAAAAAATATGGATTAAATCCAGAATATTCTAAGCATTCCAAATATGCATTCATTTATAAATTGGAACATGTTTATGGTCGTGTAACGGTCCACTCTTTGATGAGAAGTTGTATCAGACTGTCTGATGAATTTATGAACCAGATAACTTGAATTTGACTACAAAATTCATATATTTAATTTTATAAATATCTAATTTATATACTTAACAATTTGATATCATTTCTCCCAATAGTTTTTTAAAAAAATGAAATTAAATTCAGGTAGATGGCGTTGCCAATTTGGGGCTAACTTGGAGGACCAATCCATGCCCCAAATCAGCCTCAAATTCATGCAATTTATTGGCATTATCTCACTTATGAATTGGTGGACATTTATTGGATAGTGAATCATGAAAAAAATCAAAAGACCCTATTTTAAAAAATAAGCGTCCACAAATTAACAATTAAAACTATTCAAACAATTTGATTTTGGCATTGTGAATTAGCAATTACAGTCCATAATTTAAGTGGTAAATTTTAAGTTAATACATGTCTCGTGTACAATTCTTTAAAGGCTCGAATTAGGCGGGACCCGAATTGTGAAGTGTAGCACACGAGTGTCAAAGTTTTTTGGGCCCCACCTGTGATGAATGTGTTATATCCACACTGTCCATCCATTTTGCCAAATAATTTTTGGGCATGAGCCCAAAAATGAGGCAGATCCAAAGCTCAAGTGGACTGCACCATAAGAAACAACAATAATTAAACGTCCACCATTAAAAATTTATTGGGGGCTACAAAAGTTTTAAATCAAGCTGACATGTGTGTTTTCCCTTCATCCACGTCAATGTGACCCAATTAACAGGTTAGATGAAAAGTAAACATTACAGTGGACCCTAAGAAATTTTTAATGGTGAGCATTCTATAACCACTGTTTCCTATGGTGTGGTCCACCTGAGATTTGGATCTTACTAATTTTTTGGATCATGACCTAAAATGATGTGGCAAAATGGATGGACGGCATGGATAAAATATATACATCATGGTGGGGCCACGCGGCACGTGTACAAAAGCGTCCCACGCACATTTCTTTGAAAGCGGATTAGGTGGTGTACCTCACTGACATACCTGTATTGACGTCAGTAAGTCCTGTAGGTCTGATCATGAGGTATGTGTTATATCTAAACCGTCCATTCATTTGACGAGCTCGTCTTAAGGCTTGACACTAAAAATAATACAGATCTAATTATCAAGTGGACCACACTGCAAAAAGCAGTGGGGGATTGAACGTCTACCATTGAAACCCTTTTTGGGATCACAGAAGTTTTGGATCAATATGGAATTTGTTTTTCCTCTTCATTCAGGTCTTTTTGACCTTATGAACAGATTGGATGGAAAATAAACGTTATGGTGGGCCTACGAATTGTTTAATGGTGAAAATCATTATCTCCGCTGCTATTTTTGGTGTGGTCCAGAAGATCTTTGGATATGATTCATTTTTTTGGGTAATGCTCTAAAATAATATCCAAAAATAGATGAACAGTGTAGATATAACAAATACATCACTGTGGAGCCCGTGTAACTTTGATCTCCTTTGAACCGTTCGTACAACTCAGAGCTCGAGGATTGCCAGTGCTCGTTTTAGCATGACACGTACCAATAGTAGCTATATAGCTATAGTTGGTGTGTGGTACACCAGTCAATCGGCTTCCAATTTTAGACGAAAAAGATGGGAGAGAGGGAAATTGAAAATAAAAAGAGGGAAAGAAGAGAGAGAGAGAGAAGAAGAAGAAGAAGAAGAGGGGGTTCCTTGAAATTCCCTGTTGAACTGGAAGTTGAGAAATTTGATCCAATTTTCCTTTGATGCATTGGCTTCAGCTTTAGATCAACTCAACATGCTCGAGTTCTTGATATGATAAAAGCTGGATTTTTTGGGGTTTAATGAGAAGGGGAAACTTCCAGCCGCTTTTTAGAACTAAAAAGAATGTTTTTATCAATATAAAAATAAAGGTTCTGGTTGTACCAAAGACTCCATAAAGCACAAAGTACGTCATGGTTTGCTGTTGTGCAAGTAGACTCATTCTACTGATTTACCAGTCACCACTACCCCAAAAGCAAGATTTTGCTATTTCTATTTCTGTCATTATTCTTGCTAACACCTATTACCACCTACCCTCTAACTCAACTGCCCTAAGGATAGAAAATCTAATGATTATCTAACTGTTCTTATCTGGATAGATCCTTTTCTCTACTCTCAAAAGATCAATTAAAATTTAATTTTCTCCGATTTCCCTTGTCATTTTAATTATTGGAAATGGGAGTTTAGAAAAGATCTTGGATTGCTCATTTTATTTCTAGAACTTCAATACAGCTAGAACTTTGTTTTTATACATTGAGTTCCCATTTCATTATTTAAAAATGATTTGTAGCTTCTTGATTTTATATATGTGGAGGATGTCCCAGTTACTAGTGACATCTCATAAAAATATCATGTGTTTATCAGTGTAGTTGGTCATCTTATAAGAGTTTGCCATTGCCTCATATTACCTCAACTTTTTTCATGCTTGCATGGCACAGTCTGACTGCATAGCTAGAATTTCGCATCAAAATGGGGTAGTGCTTGGGTGGATCCTCCTTCATAAATTAAGGTTTGCTTATTTACCTTTCGTGAGTGCAAGTTTCTTTTTCCAGGGAAATCCTGATTTTCTTAAAAGCAACCATGTCCCATAATTTGTGCAGTTGAGATGAATAAATCCTTGATGCAATTATTTGAAAATCTCTTGACATTTAAATTTTACTTTTTCAGGCAAGACTTGCTATCATCTAGGAATACGGTAAGTTAGATTTATTTTTTAATACCAAAGATTTTGTTTGTGGACTTGTGGGTGGGATATCTATAACTATCTTTACTAGTTATGGCACATGCAATGCATGTTGAGAGAGAGGAAGTGGTTTGCAAGACATGCATGTTTACTCAAATCCTTCACCAAAATACTGATGTTTACGTGCATACATGCATGTGTATTTGTGCATTGAGACATACATACGTACATAATGTATGCGAATAATTCATTGAACCACCCTTGATGAAATGTATAATATGTGCGTTCGCCCATGCATGCATCGTTACAACCCTGAGCATTCCAAGAACTCCGGTAGTGATTTAAAGCTGAACAAAGACCTACTGAAATTCCTATGGTTGAATTTAATCATTGGTGGTACTGAGTTTAAGAAATACATTGCATGTTCTTGCTTAGATGCTATCTGTTTACATGTGTCTCAACTTTGCTGACTTACTAGCTTTGAGAATTTGAAAATATTCCAGAATATTGATGTTCTGAATGGAATCGCTTGGGATAGAGAGAAGGACCGCCTGTTTGGTGAGTTTCGACATTCAATTTATCACTGCTGCTGCTCTCTAGTTCTACACATGCGCACCCCCCAAAAAAAACACATGCATATTTTTCAACATTTAATCTATGCGAACAATATCTCTTCACAAAAACATGCAACACAGCACAATTCATTGATATTTTTCAAATTTTAATTTATGCCACGTCATGCAATTTTGAATGGAATGAGTTCTCTCAAGTCATTGAATTGCCATGCCTCTATATCATGTACCATAGATGATTCAAACATGTATTCTGTAGGTGAATGCAGCTTCCTCCACAATTGCTAGCAAAATCACCTTGATCGGAATATCCTAACCATGTAACAAATGAACTTATCACAAAATGTGAGCTATTGCTAATTTGTCTTTTAGGGCCCATTTGGATAACACCAAATAAGTAGCTTTTTTAACGTACATAAATTAACAAGTTACTTTTCTTAATTAAGTGAGTTTGGTTAATCAACTTAATTAAGTTATTTTTTATTTCTTTTTAATTTATGAAAAGTAACCCTTTATTTAAAATTTTTTTTTACACGCACACACACCCCCACACACTCGTGCCGTAGTGGGATTTCACCACCCATGGATACTCAAACCCTTGACCGGGTTTTGAAACTCCCGAGAGTCTACCACCGGAGCAAGAGTAAGGATCCAATTTATGAAAAGTAACTTGAACCACCGTCACTGTGTGGAGTGCGCTATAAGAATGGATGTGCTATGTTGAGAAATCCACCCTTGATGTTTTTTAGAAAACCACCTTGTCAACTATTTTTTTCATCTCATTTTAGGAGTTGGGCCCAAATATGACATAGATATGACACTCAAGTGGGCCACATGACTTACAACAGTGGCAGTGAATGCCCACTGTTGAAACTCCCGAGAGTCTACCACCGGAGCAAGAGTAAGGATCCAATTTATGAAAAGTAACATGAACCACCGTCACTGCGTGGAGTGCGCTATAAGAATGGATGTGCTATGTTGAGAAATCCACCCTTGATGTTTTTTAGAAAACCACCTTGTCAATTATTTTTTTCATCTCATTTTAGGAGTTGGGCCCAAATATGACATAGATATGACACTCAAGTGGGCCACACGACTTACAACAGTGGCAGTGAATGCCCACTGTTGAAACCGCACCCATTATTGTGTCGCCCACCATGATGTTTCGAAGAATCCAACCCGTCCACCAGTTTTGCCAGCTGATTTTAATCAGTGGGCCCAAATATAATAAAAATATGCAAAACTCAAGTAGACCAAGTAGCTTGAAACAGTGTTACTGAACCCCACCTTGCTGATGGAGGAGCTCAAAAAACCGGAGTGTCCCACCATGATGTTTTTGAGAAGTCCACTCAGTCCACCAATTTTGATAGCTCATTTTAGGCTGTGGGCCAAAAAATGAGATAGGTCCAATACTCAAGTGGGCCACACTACTTGAAATAGTGGTATTGAACCTCCATTGTTGAAATAGTCACAAGGCCTACATTGATTTTTTTGAAATACCCATCTATCCACTGGCCTCTTCATATAATCTTATGGGTCTGGGAATGACCTTATGCCTGGTTTGGATGGCATATAATCAGCAATGGGCCCTAGGAAGATTTTAATGGTGGTCGTCCAATCTCCATTGTTTCCTTCAATGTGACCCACTTAAGCTTTGAATCTGCTTCCTTTTTTAGGCCCGCCTCCTAACATGATTTGGTAAAATGGATGGACAGGGTGGATTTCTAAGAAATGTCACGGTGGACCTAGGCACGTGGAGTTGGATTCACCCACCAATCCACCTCCGGCAAGAGGAGTAGAGCATATTAGTTAGTTTGGGGTAACGAACGTGTTCAAATAAGTTGTAATTGTGGACCCACCTTGATGTATGTATTGTATATCCATGCCTTTCATCTATTTTGCCTGCTCATTTTAGGACACGAGCTCAAAAATGAAGCAGATCCAATTCTCAGGTGGACCATGCCATAAGAAATATGGTGAATGAATGCCCACCATTAAAAACTTCTTGGGGGCCACAAGTTTTGGATCAAGCTAGTATTTGTGTTTCCCTTCATCCTGGTGTATGTAAACTCATCAACAGGTTGGATGGCAAATAAACATTACAGTGGGCACTTGAAAGTTTTTGATTCCGCGTGTTCAATTACCACTATTTCCCGTGGTGTGGTCCACTTAAGATTTGGATCTGGTTCATTATTGGGCAAAGGTTTAAAATGAGCTAGCAAAACGGATGGACGGAGTGGATATCTAACACATACATTAAAGTAGGCCCCATGGTTATGGCATTACCATACGAGGTGTATGAACAAGGTAAAGTCAGACTTTTCCGCAATGCATTTTAAGAACATACTTACCAAACATGCTTATTTGCTGATTATATAGAAACCAAGATTAGCCACTTGAGGCATAAGTAGCTTATGTAAAGTAACTTACTGATGCAGGACACATAATTTAATGCTAGAATGTAACATGGAGATTATGAAAGAGTTTATAAAGTAATTCAATTAACAAAAGATGTTAATCCACTAAGTAATTAAAAGTAAACAATAGGAAATAAAATCTGATTTAGCCTAAATCATATGCCCGCATGCTGAGAAATCACATAAATCAATTAAAACTACGCTCGATGAAAGGATAGAACTTCCAATTTAGCATAGGCACGTTCCACACTCATGGGATAGATTCGTAGGTTTTATGATTAGGGTTAGCAAGGGGAAAATATGAAATTTGAAGAATTAAGGTTCATGGGAATTGAGAATTTTGGAATTAGGGTTTTTTTTTTTAGAAATTAGGAAAAATCTAGGAAAGTTAGGGATTTTAGGTTTAGGGTTAGGGTTTTGGGAATGGAAGAAAGGGGTTTTGATATAAGGATGATGGAAAGCCAAAAGGGGCTAGGTGGGATTCACACATGTGGCGTGGGTGAATGGGTTTAGGTCGTTTAGGGTTTGGATTGTGGATAGGTATGTGTATGGGTATGGGAAAGTTGGATTTGGGAGAAGACGAAAATCTGGGATGGGAGAATTAAGAACCTGAAGAAAATACCTAGATGGGGGAGAAAAGAGAAGATGGTGTGAGGATAGATGGAGACCTCGCACCTCCGTTGATGAAGATTAGTCTCGCACCAATCTTCCTTCCAAATCACATGAAAGTTTCTTCAAATCGCATAAAGATGACAGAAGAAAGCAAGAACTTTTAAAAAATAAAAATAAAAAAAATCACAAATTCCAATGAGGGTTTGATCTCTACCCTATTGTGCTTTTATTATTAAAAATTCAACATAATTACAACTATGTTACTCACTTAAGTGAAGTAGCCTATCGTCCAAAATAAGAAAACTAAAACATTTATTATTAATCTCAACCATCAAATAAATCCTAAAAATAACTAAAAAAAAAAAAACATAAAGAAAGCAAGATCAAAGTCCAAGGGACTCAGATCTAAAATATGTGGTGGCCCGATTGCTTGATCAACAAGATCCAACGGTCGGATCGACATGAAATAGCGATCCTATGACTAAAATGATCTCCTGAGCAGCCCACATGCATCATCCCAAGGTGGGGTCTTCCTGATGCACGTCCAGTGCATGTGGGGTCTTCAAAATGGCCCGGTGGGCCCCATCTGGAACTCGTCTCCCATCCACAAAAAAAGTTACGCTAATGTGGGTAGTCGTCTCCGTTTCTGGTACATCCAAGTAGGTCCTCCGATGTCCCCATTACTTACCATCCAAACGGGCCCTTAGTGTTTATTTATTAGCCACCGTTGAGAGGGTTAGGATTGTCCAAAGAATGTGAGTGTTTTTTTTTTTCATGAAATGAACACTCTAATCTCATCCATGTATGCCATTTGTGTGGCAATGACATGTAGGTAGGGCATCTCCTATCCTTATGGAGGCATTGGATCAACTACCACATATAGCCAATAAAATTTTTATTTTTTTCTAAATGAAGTGAATGCTCTTATCTTATCCATGTATACCACGTGTGGCAATGACAATTGATTTAAGAGGTTTGGGAAGAAGAAGGAAGAAGAAATGAGAAGACGGTGAAGGAAGGAGAGAGTGGATAGTTTTGGAAGGAGTCCCTTGTGTGTTAGAGAACCAAAACTCTTAACACCTTTTGTTATATTACTAAAGAGCACCTTTACATACTCCTAAGGAGCACAAAAAGACTATGTAGATAGTACAATGTCATCGACGTAGACAATTAATATCATAACTCCTGTGGGTCAACGACAATGTTGTCATGTGCGGTCGCATATGCGCGCACACACACACACACATATATATATATATATATATATATATATATATATATATGCATTGATCGCATATGTGGTGATGGCACATGCGATCAGCACATATATGCGATTGCATACATTAGATATGTGAGCATATGCGATCGCATATGTGCCCAATGGTCAGAAATCTGGCCATTGGGAATTTATTTATTTATTTATTTATTTTTGCATAATTTGGACTTGTTGCCTATAAAAAGGCATTCAAGCCCCCTCTATTTCCAAGTTACATTCACTCAAACTCTCCTCTACTCTCATTCTTTCAAATCTCTCACTCTTACATTTTCCATCTTTCAACTCTAAAGTTCCAAGTCTCCAAGGCCCAAGCTCCAACTTCTTTCAAGTTTCAATCAAGAATCAAGATAGAAGAAGCAAGAATATATCAAATTCCAAGTCTCTTACATTACATAGTTGCACTTACATTCTCTCATTTCATTTTCTACAATCTCTTTCGAGTTTCTAGTTTTAAGTTTCTAGATGCATTTTCTTATTTCATTTTCTACTTTCTCTTATCACATTCATTCTCTAGATACTAGATATTATATTACATTCTCTCTCTACCTCTACATTTTACATTCTTTAATCTCTAAATTCTCTACAGTTTACATTCATTCATTCTCATTTCTATATCTCTTTAATCTCTAAATTCTCATTTCTACAATCTACATTCATTCATTCCCATTTCTATATCTCTTTAATCTCATCATTTCTACAATCCACATTCATTCATTCTCATTCTCTACAATCTATACATTCATTTCTATTAAAATTTGAATCTATTCTACATTTCTATATCTTTCTCTCTCTCTTTCTGTACATTCAAGACTTAAGAGTCAAGACATTTTTTATTTTTACAACATACAAGTTACAAGATAAGATTCAACTTTCAAGAATCAAGCAAGAGTTCAAAGAGTGCAAGAATCTTTATTTTACAAGACTACAAGTCTACAACTACAAGATTCAAGACAAGATTGAAGAATTTTATATTCAAACTTTTTTTTTTTGTGTAATTGTGTAACTCTCTCTCTCTCTATCTCTATCTCTCCCCTACTTAGTGTGTAAGTGTAACTCCCTCTCTCTATCTCTATTTTCTCTCTTTCCCTCTCTACCTGTCCCTCTCTGTCTCCAATCTCTTTAAGTCTTTAGTTTTTAGTTTTTACAAGTTATAACAAGAAGAATCAATACACCATGTTTTCTTCCCAATCTTCCTCTTTGAAACCCAAGTCGAATGACCCAAGTTGGTAGTATGGGTATTATCGTAGTGCTTCGGATAAGACTCACATAGGATGTAAGTTATGCAGGTTCTGGTGGCATTGAGCGGCATAAGCAATACCTTGGTCATACACCAAGGTCAAATGCAAGTGCATGTGACAAATCACTCTAGAAATTTGAAGGGAGATCATGGAGTATATGGATAAATAATCGAAAAAGAGATGTGATAGTGCCCTACGTGAAGAGGAATTTATGGAACAAGATGCATACGAGGATATAAATGTAGTTGATGTACATGAAGCTAGCCATAGCCCCCATACGTCGACAGGCCAGTCTAGACTACCACCAGCCTTGAAAAGAACTCATGGGCATGAGCCTATGGATAGATGGTGTAGACCACACCCTGAGGATGTGGTCTACCAAAGGGTTGGCTCAAATAACTTTAGAAAATAGGTACAAACAAAAAGATAGGAAAACCACTATTCAACATATCGCTAAGTGGTTTTACCTAGCTAGTATTGCCTTCAACACAGTTAAAATGAAAAGCTTCAAAGTTATGCTTGAGGCAATAGGTCAATTTGAATATGGGCTTAAACCTCCTTCATATCATGAAATGAGAGAGGCATGCCTAGAAGTTGAGGTTGATTATGCATGATATTTTATAGTCGAATATAAGGAATTGTGGAAAATATATGGTTGGTTCACACATGGCCGACCGATGGACCGATAAATCTGGTCAGTCTCTCATAAACATTCTGGTGAATTGTCCAACTGGGACAACGTTCTTAAAGTCTGTGGATGTATCGAGCAATTCTCATACTACAGATTACTTATTTAATTTACTAGATAGTGTAGTTAAGGAAGTAGGGGAGGAATACGTTGTCCAGGTAATTACAGACAATGCAGCCTTGTACGTAGATGTTGGTCATCGTCTTCTTGGAGAAGAGGCGTCGTTTATTTTGGACCCCTTGTGCAGCCCATTGTGTTAATCCTATAATCGTTTTGGAAGATTCATACCAAGGAGGAGGGCACGAGGAACTTCAAGGAGGTGACGATTCTTTGTCTTAGCCCTTAGCTATGTCGTTTTGATGAGGAGTTTGTGGACATGATGTCTGAGACAAGATATCATGATCCTGTAAGAAAGCTAAAAAAACATTCAACATATATTCGCTCCCATTGTCAGAATGTAAAACTTTGATGGGGCATTAAAATTGGTTATCCACTTCATTGTAAAAAAGCTTAAACATATCAAAAACTTCATGCTTGGATTTGAGAAGATAAACCAAGGTCATCCATGTGCAATCATCAAGAAACGTAATAAAGTATTGATATCCAAAAAGAGAAGTAACAGCGGCATGACCCCAAACATCCAAGTGAACTTACTCGAATGGGATGGTTTTCCTCTCAGATAAACTAGGAGGAAACACAACCCAGTGATGTTTGGAGAACTCACAAGCTTCACAGGTTAAATGTTTTGATACAAATATGGAAGGGAACAAAAGTTTTAACCTATACTAGGATGGATGCCTTAAATGGCAATGCCATCGAAACACTTGACTCCTTATCTAAGGACAAGACACTAGATGCTATTGTAGGTGATCATAAAAAAAATAATAATAAATAAATTCCTCCACGCTCATGGCCCCCACCAATCATCCGCTTCGTCTAGGGGTCTTGAAACACACAATGAGAGGGAAAGCAAGTTACTGAACAATTCAAGGATTTTGTAAGAGGGCTTATAGGTAATAGATTGAGGGGGAAGCTAGGTATATGCAAAATTGAGGACAAGCGCATAGTAGGAGAGTGTGATGCAACCCGATCCAGATACAGGAGTTTGGTTTCCATCAGCAATTGTAACAGATTATGTCTGAATAAAAGGGAAATAAGAGGTAAACAGATAAGACCTAACTAGTCATGTGAGAGGTAGCTCCAAAGTCAATGACTCGGGAAGGAGAAGGAGAGGCTACATGGAGGGCAGTACATGACTGGGCTATAGAGGCTCTGAAAGTGTCAAGGAGCTCATGTACATGCAGGTGCATCAAGGCATCATAGGCCTCACTAGATGAGAACGGAATCACTTAGAGGTAGACTTCTCTACTATCGTCGGTCCTGAAGACTTCTCGGAGCTGGTGGAGGCACTATCGGCCAATGACACACCTGCCCAAGATGGGTGACCAACAAGATCCAAACAACGATCAACAAATTGGTTGGTACCCCCACAGTGAGTGCAATAACGAGGTCCATCACGACCACATCCTAGTCCACCACGGTCACAACTATACGTCCTCCACATTCAACATCACGACATTTGCCTCGAGTGCTCGATCCATAATCATGTCCATGTCCTTGAGTACCCCATGTAGGAATTCTAGAATTATGGCTAAATGAAAACCGATATCCAACAACATACATAGATCGATCCAATGAGACAAAGGGAGAAGCGAATGATGTAGGGAAGGAAGAGGATCTATGACGATAATTTATCTCCGACCACCATGATACGAGTTGAGACCAGAAAGGAAGTGCATAATTTTGCTCTCTTCACGCTGCTTCCATACATGCTCATAATCAATTGTACAATTAGAGGGAAGGGGATGATATAGGTCCAACTCATCCCACATACCCCGAAGAGCAAAGAAGTACTCCTCCAGGGATCTTGAGTCTTATTGAAACCTTCCAATGTCTGAGATCAATGTGAATATCCGTGATATATTCTGAGTTTCTGAGTACATGTCATGGAGAGTATCCCATATCTTGTTAGCTGAGGTTGGAAACATAACGGAATTACTCATAGTTGGTTCCATACTATTAAGCAGTCAAGCCATGACTTGGTTGTTTTCCTTTGTCTAAGACTTGAAATTCACATCTATAGAATCTGGAGCTTCGTCAAGTATATACGACAGTCTGTCTTTTCCTCCTAAAAAACAACTTTACAGATTGTGCCCACTGCAAGTAGTTGTTACCATTCTACTTTACGGTTTTGATTAACAATGGATGTGATTCTGAAGGTTCCACACTAGATCTTGAAGACGTCTTGTCCTCCATAAGGGTTCACACACAAGAACCCAAGAGAAAAACAACTACGAGAGAGGACCACAAGGTAGAAACAATAAAAAAATCTATAGAAACATATTTCCAGATGATAGTCTGAGGGTCCAGAAATGGCGAAGAAGAAGCAACACAACCACAAGAGTCACAAAAAGCTCAAACTTAGCACAAACACTGCCCTACACATGACATTCAGCCATAAGCACATACACCGTGAGTTCTGGTGTCCAATCAAAACCCCCAAGGACCTAAAAAGGGTACAGTTGACCCTCTGTTTGCTCCACAACATCCTCAAATCACTTCCTCTCTCAAAAACAACTCCATGATGAGTCAAACACAGCTAATCCGATCCAACATGTGAGGAGAATCCAAGAAAATAGCTATCGATTTGTGAGAAATCGAAGAAAATTCGGGATTTGGGGTTTTTTGCTGGAGGAGAAAAATGAGGAAAACATACCTTAAATGGGCTCTAAAAATCTCGTAAAAATCACCGTAATTCTTCTAAATTCAAGAGCTATTAAACCGTGTTCTTCTTGATCAAAACGGAGTCATACAGATTGTATAACAACTGACGTCAGCCGTACGGTTGTTGATGTTAGCAGAAACTTGTAGCACCAGTCAACATGAAGTTCCTTGTTCTGATACCAAGTCGATTTGAGAGGTTTGGAAAGAGGAAGGAAGAAGAAATTAGAACAAAGTGAAGGAAGAAGGAGAGAGTAGATAGTTTTGGAAAGAGTCCCTTGTGTGTTAGAGAACCAAAACCCTAACACACCTTTTGTTATATTACTACAGAGCACCTTTATATACTCCTGAGGAGCACAAAAAGACTGTGTACACAACACACCCACACACTAACATTATATGAGTACATTGCATTACATCATCTTTCCTATAACGACATGTAGGTAGGGCATCTTCTATGCCTCTAGAGGCACTGGATCAACCTACAATGGCTTTCTATGCTTGGGAAAGAAAATGCTTGAAGGACTGATCCTGCAATTGTCACTCCAATGAAAAGACTTGGGTGTTTTGTTATTGTATTGATTAAAATTAATATGAAGGAACCCACCTTAACTCTATCATTATTCATATTTGACACATGAATCCATTCCATTCCATTCCAATTCACTGCCCATCCTATAGGAATAGTTCTCGTTATAGTTCTCTTAAAAGGGAGAATAAGGTACAAAGGCTGGCCACCAACCTAAGGAAAAGTGACAAGCTAAGTGGGGGTCTACCTTTTGCTAGGATAAAAGATTGGTGCTGAGGCCCGTTCCTTCCTTCACAAGTGAATACATACATGATTAACTTAGATATTTAAATAAGAAGAGAGCTCCCTAATTTAACTGAAAATGTACAAAGCCTCCAACGTTTTAACCACTTGCATGTGCATTCATTGACAATCATCGATTCCCTTTACACAATTATGCTTTGCTGGCACCTGAAATAAATTTGAGACCCTAATAGCTTTTGCCTCAGCTATGTTAGCCCCCTAACGGATGCTTCCAAAGACAATTTGGATACAGTCACCCTTTATCATTTCTAATGATACTTTCGATTGATGGTCCCAAATTCACCATAAAGGAACAATAAAAGAGGCAGCTTCCACGTAGATCGTTTTTCTTTTCCTTTTGTGCTTTTACTATTCAGAACAACCGTCCCAAAGAAAATTAGTTGCATGATTCTTCTAACTAGGTGTACTCCTTCGAAGCGCACTTTGGACTCTTGCTTCCTTGTTGTTTATACTTGGTAACACTTTGAAACAGACTTCCCCACTCCCGCATCCGAATTTGTTGCCACTTCAATTTACACTTCATGCAACTATGACAATGAAGGTTTTTTCTAACAAGAGCCCAGTTGATGATAATAGAGAAAATAATTCTGTTGATAAGCCTTTCAATGGAAACCTCACAGTTATTGAAATTCTCTCATTCCATTCCTTTCAAACACCCAAAAGGATTGTGTTAAGGGAAGAGTCTTCCAAAAAGTTGTTCCCCTTTCTTTAAAAGCCACAATATCCATCTTATAAGTCTTTGCCACCGAGCTATAGAATACCCAATTAAGACAAAAGATGTGAGTAAAATAATACCAAAATTTCCTTGTCCCACGCATGTAATAAAAAGATGCACTACAGTTTCCTCCGCTTCTTTACACAAAGCAAAGGCTGGGCATTTGGTGTCTTGCTTCTCCAAATTATTGAGTGTAGGGACTTGTTCACCACCCTTATCAAAAAAAAAAAAAAAAAAAAGATGCTTCCACACAGGTGGCTCTCCTTTTTCACACACCTTCAACAAGGTAGGATCGCCTCCACTATTCGGAAGGCTTTCGAAGAATATTTCAAAGAGAAATCGTTGCTTGTTGTTTTTCACAAACCCTCCTATCTCCCCTTAATGTAAGATCATGGTTCCAAATATCCATTTTGTATTGGTTGATATGGGTGTGTCACATATCCATATTCACCGGTACGCTACTTGATACGATGGTGAGTGGCTCACTTTAAGAACTGGTTGGAGTATCAAACCCTGGCATACCGATATGCCCCTGAGCATAGCAGGTCATTTTTTTAGTTTTATTTTCAAATTTTCCTCAGTTTTTTTTTTTTTTTTTGGTATTTTCTTCAGTTAAGTGTAGAGGAAGGCTAGGAGCTCATTTTGTACTAGATCTAGGCTTATTTTGGTATCAAAACACAAGATTTGAGTGTGATTTTGTGAATTGAAGTGGCGAGGAACTCATTTAGTTGTCATGGTCATAATATGATTATATCAAATCGAATTTTGCATATTAAGGGGGTGTGGGGTGGGGTTGGGCCCCTTGATTAAGTTGGGATAACAAGCATATAATTACTTATAACAGTATGTTTTTCTTTATATCACTCACGTTATTTGTGGTTATAGTCATAATATTTTGAATTTTGGAGCCATTCATGGTGACTTTTTTGGAAACACATTTGTGGTAATCCCTATGATGTTCAGTTAACAGAGCCCCCTCATGGTAAAAATCAATGATTGGCCAAAAGAACTAATTCCCACAAGCTGCCAACAACTAACATTCTTACCAAAGAATGGTCCTATACACCACAAAATAATGTCCAAAAAAAAAAAAAACAAAAAACAAATAAACGACAGATTCTTGTGTTCCCAATTTTATTTTATTTTTTTTCTGATCTTTTCTAAATTTTCTTAGTGAGTAAATTAAAAAAAAAAAGGAAAAAAAGAAAGAAAAGAAATCATGCTGAACGGGGTTTATTGTATCTGTTTGAGTTTGGTCAATATACCCTCCAACCCCAATTTTCAAAAGCTTGATAAAGGGAGGTGCACTTCCCATAGCATCACATATATCTTACATAACCTTCTATTTTATCAAGTATTTGCCACCCAAGAATTTGTAGAAATCCTTCACTAGGCTTTCTTTTGCTATGGCCGTGCTATAAAAATCTGTAGCATAGATGCCAAAGGTTCTGATCCCAATCATCGCACACAAACATCTTCCCAAAAATGAATCGTATCCAATCCCCCCCAACACACGCACACGCAATTTTACCCCCTTTTGGAATGTTCTTCTGTAATTTTTACTTTTTATTTATTTTTCAGCCCCCAAGCAACAAATGGTTTCCAAACAATGGTTGCATTTCTCCTTCTGACGCCACCTGAACCATACCCCAAACCTGATACTTTGTGGGGATGGCTCTTCTCCACAATGCTTCCATTTCGACAGCAAAGGGGCACCAGCACCACTTCTTCCCAAGCACCACCCAATTTTGTACTTTCAGAGGGCAATCTTAATGCCCCCTTTCAGTTTAAGTTTTTGGACCAATTTCCGTTGACTGGATGATGCTTACTCCCCCTTTCCGTCAAAAGAAAATCTCTTGGGAATTTTTACGATCTTTTAATTTTCAGTCCCAAAATGGAAGAAGTAAGCCATGTGACTTGGGTGATCCTTCCCCTCCAATCCACTCTTTCCACTGTCGGATGGAGGCTGTGGGTGTACATTTTTTCATCCATTTTCACCACCTTTGGCTAAAACCCATCCCAGGAAACATGTATCAACAAATAACCAATAAACTCGATTGCAGGCTATGAGAATTTCATCTAATATCCAATGAATCTCAAACCTTTTTTAATCAACTTGCCAAGGGATTGGCCTCAATCTTGTAAGCTCTTCCAACATGGTTAACAGGGTAATGGTTGTGTCATTAATTATGATAGAAATGGCATTCCTCCCATTCTTTGGTTTCACGCGTCTGTGAAATTCCTTCATGACTTCCATAAAGGCATCCTTAATGATGCTCCAACATCTTTGGTAAGAAGTGAATGAGAAACCACGTGGCCCACTGCTTTATCACTCTCCAATTCCATGATCACATCGTCCACATCTCTCTTCGAAATACCTTCCAACCCAGTCCATCCTTATCAGCTGGAATTGTGCCAAATGCTATATTGTCCAAGTCAGGTATTTGGGTGCTCTCATCTGAATATAGCTCTTCAAAGAAAACCAAAATTTCTTTCTTGATGTCATCCCGGTCTAAGGATACTTTCACCTTTCTGGATAGATTTAATGGTATTACATTTTTTTCTCCTAAATGCTCTTAATTGCTGATGGACCAGGAGAAATGTGTATCATCTAATTAACTTAAAATTAGATTTTTCTGTAGACAGAGACAGATTTTCCTTTGAAAGTGCTTCATGATTAGATGATATATTCATTTCCGAAGGTCAAAAAATTGTTTTATTTGGTCTGACTCGTTGGATACGAGCCTCTTGCTATTTCCTTTTAATTAAGAAATCTGAAAATAAGGAAAATAGAGAACCAAGGATGAATGAGGAAAAAAAATGAAAATTATAGACAAGTTGCGCATGATAATTCCTGCCAGACCATCAAAGTATTTTTTAATGGTCATTGGTCATCATAGAAGTTCACATGGTAGTCCAAAATGGGAAATGCATTTACCGTCGATGCCCGCTTGAGGTTTGCAGTCCATCCCCTTGATAGGCTAACAGAAGTTGACATCCATGTGGAAGGACCTTTTCTTCTCACTCCACGTGCCCACACTGAAATTTATAACTTGAGGACTGATGACTTCCTACCTTGCTTTGATGTTGTCCACAGTGACAGGAAAATGGTGGCCAAAGCTTTATGAGATCAAGCTGCACCTGGTGAAGGGTCCATATCAGGGTTCCATAGAAGAGTATTGCATGCCAAGAAGATACTGACAGGCTGGCCAGATGAGCCATTCCGGTTTTGATGATAAACATGGATTCACCCATTTGAAATCTCAGTACAGGTGCATCCAAGCAAAATCAGAATCTGATGGTGCAACACGCATGAGGGGTTCATTGATGCCCTGCTTGGCAGTTAGAGCCGGTTCTCCATTGTTTGTTTTGCAATGCTATTAATATATGTATCATTGGAGTTCTGAGGGTGTGAGATTGTTTTTTGATTATGAGTGTAATGTGGACTTTCTCCATTGTCTCCTGTAGCTTATCTTGTGTGTTGCTGTGTTCTCTGGTATGAGCAATTTATTGAAGGATGCTAAACCTCTGATCGGTGGCCTACAAATCGTTGGTTTAAGTGAAGTACCATGGAGTTACATTCAACAAAAGAAAGCCAAGGATCAAAGGGACATGATCTTCCACTATGGGAGATTTTCAGTGCACGTCTGTTGGGGGGCGGCGGCATCACCGGATAAGTGGTTTGGATGAGCATTTGTTCAAGCTAGTACTTGGACTAAATGCATGGGCCCAACCTGCAAACCGAGGATCATGGCAGTGTTAAGGGTGTTTGGGTCGGGCTGGGCTGTAAATTTGTTGAGGCCTCTAGGCCATATGAATACTGGGCCTTAAAAAATTCATGCCCATGCCCAGAAAAAGAAAAAAAGATAAAAAAAGAATGAAAGAAGCATTTGAGTCTCATTACCAAAGAAAGATGGGCCTGGCCTACCCCCAGCCCATTTTATATTTTCGCCCCTACTCATGAGACCAAAAGTAAAATGTTTGGAGTAATAATAAATGAGAATCATATCTGCTAAGTTAAGAATATTTGGAGTATTAATAAATGAGAATCATATCCATAATTTTCACTCTACCCAACTTCCGCTCATTAGGTGGGTCACACCATGGAAAATCATGTCTAGCCATTGATAAATCACAACTACAAGTGTGGTACAATCGGTGAGTGGATGTGGCTGCTCTTTGCGGTTGGACATTGCACACGCATGAAAAGTTGAAAGTTATTATTTGCTGGGTAGATCCTATATTTATGGTCTAACCTGCTGGACTTGAAATTTAGTTTATATATATATATATATATATATATATATATATATAGTAACATTAAATGGGTACGTTTGATTGCCAGAAATATAGTGAAATTTCATGATTCATAAAAGAATTAAAATTAGGTGCAACCAAACACACCCTGCAGATGAATAAATAATGAGCAAGTATGGGGCATGGAGCGCTTTTGTTTTCAAAGGTACATGTTACTTGAAGCATGGCTCGGGCAGTTTTCATAATATGTCCAAGCCCTTTACCTTCCGAATGACCCATTCACCACAAAGCTTGGAAAACTTCATAAAGGGCTGGTGGCAAGGAGCTTGATAAAGCACAAAAAGCCTTGCTAAGTACCTCGGTTGTAAACAGGGGTTCTCTAATGTCAAAATGGTTAGGTCAGGTCCTACCTTACCTTCTGGTTTGACTATACCCCTCACGTCCAACTGCTTTGGATGCCGTTCATTTGGAGCTGGATTTTAGTACATTTAATTTCCATATAAATGGGGCAGGGAGAGAGAGAGATGCGCTTTATATATCTGTTTTGACAGCTCATCCTAGGGCATGATCCCAAAACTGAAGCAAATCCAAATCTCATGTGAACCACCCTATAGTAAAGAGTGGTGATTGAATGCCCACTATCAAAAACTTGTTGGGGCCACGGGAATTGTTTAGTTGCCATCCAACCTGCTAATGAGATCACACAGACTCGGATGAAGGGACCACACAAATATCAGCTTGATCTAAAACTTTTATGGCCCCAAAAAGTTAAGGGTGGTCATCTCTCTCTCTCAATTATTTCTGTTAGTGTGGCCCACCTAAATCATAGATTATTCTAACTTTTTGGCCTTAAGCCTAAGGCGGTATTGGTATTACATATCTAATGGTTGGAGTGGATCTCAGATACGCATCATGGTGGGCCACATCAAATGCTAGGGTGAGCTTCCCATAAAGTTTCTGTATTTTATACAAATCTCATGCGTACTAGACCATAGGAAACAGTAGTGATCTAACGCCCACCATTAAAAACTTATTGGACGGACAGTGTCACCATAGGAAAACAGTAGTGATTGAACACGCATACCATTAAAAACTTCTTGGACGGACAGTGTTGATAAAACACACACATCATGGTGGGGCCCACTGAGCTTTACCAGCAGCACATGGTAGCGTTGCTGTGATACTTACGCAATCCCACTCCTAGAAAAGGGGATGCCGGCCATGATTGGCCACACAACTATTACAGTTTTGGAGGATGAGAGTTGGCATGTAAACTTTTGTCAATAATATATGGTCCACCTCAATCACCGATGTAGCTAATTTTAGGGATGGCACAGCATGGTGGACAAGCTAGATTTCACTTAAACACAATAGTGGGGCCCACCTTATCACCTCGATTGTGGCCATTACTAACATTAATTAACGGTACATTAATTAGCACTACCGTTACTAAAGTGGTTGGACGTTCAACTGATTGGACTTAAGACTCTCTCTCTCTCTCTCTCTCTCTCTCTCTCTATATATATATATAGGGAGAGAGAGAGAGAGAGAGAGAGAGAGAGAGAGAGAGAGAGAGAGAGAGAGAGAGAGAAATGCTCACACACAGGGTTGGAGATGAATACCATGAGAGATGAGTGATTTCAGGTCACAAAGGGTTGGAGATTCAGATGGGCCTTGCTATGGTGTTAATTTGAAATCCATTTCCACCATCAAGTGGATCACCCAATGTTACATCAAGGGACTGAAAATCAGCCCCAACATGATTTATTAGTTTTATCCACACCGCCCATACATATTTTCAAATCATTTTAGTCAATGATCCCAAAAATGAATTAGATCCAACACTCAAGTGGACCACACCACAAGAAACAGTGGGGATTGAAGGCCTACCTTCAAAAACTTCTTGGGATTCACAGAAGTTTTGGATCAAGTTGATATTTGTGTTTTCCCTTCTTTATCCAGGTCTGTATGACTTATGAACAGGTTGGATGGCAAATAAACATCATGGTGGGCCCTAGGAAGATGTCAACACCGGGCATCATTGTTCCCACTGTTTCTTTTGGTGAGATTCACTTGAGCTTTGGATCAGCCTCAGTTTTGGGGCCATGCCTTCAAGTAATATGAGAAAATGGATGGATGGCGTGGATAGAACACATACATCATGGTGAGGCCCACAGCTCTTTGCCATCTATACACGGACGTGGATTAGATACTGACAGGTTGAGTAGCGAGACTCGCTACTGAAGTGACGTCACCAAGTTCTGTGGACCCCACTATGATGTGTGTTGTATCCACAACGTCCATTCATTTGGAGATATTAATTTAAAGTATGAGCCAAAGAATGAGTCGGATCCAAAGCTTTAGTGGACCCCACCATATAAAACAGGAGGGAAGATTGATGCCCACCGTTGAAACTTTCTTAAGGCTCACCATAATGTTTCTTCGAGATCCAACTTGTTCAAAAGCTAACAAAGACATTAAAGAAGGGAAAACACAAATATCAGCTTGATCGATAACTTTTGTGACCTTTAGAAGTTTTTAATGGTGGCAGCGTCATTCTCCCAACTGTTTTCTGTGGTGGGGTCCACTGGAGCTTTGGATGTGACTCATTCTTTTGATCTTACCCTAAAATGATCTCTCCAGATTGATGGACGGCATGGATATAAAACATACATCATGCTAGGGCCCACAGGACTTGGTGACATAACTTCAGTAGCATTCTCGCTGCTTAACCTGTCCGTAGCCAATCCGTGTCCTCTGTACACGCCCATGCTGTTGTGTGGTACGCTACACAATCTAAGTCCGTTCGGGAAGACATCAATCTTTTCTTGGAAGGAATCGATCTTGTCTTGGTACTAGACTATTTTCTAGTAACCAGTGTGGAGGCACAGTCATATTTTACTAGGCCAAACCTTGATGTGTATGTGAGATCAACTCCGACCATTATATTCGTAATCCCATGGTAGGCTAATTATCGAAAAATCAGGATGATCTGTTATTCAATTGAGGCACACCAAGGAAAATGGTTGGGAGAGAGACGTCCACCCTCGATTTTTACAGGACCCTTCTATAATGTGTATGTAAAATCTATTACACCCATTTAGGCTAAAAGATATCCTTAAAGGCTAAAAAATAACGCTCACACGGGATTCAAGTGAGTCACATTTAGGGAACAGTGTAGAGGGTGAGATTTTCCCATAAAAATTTTCCAATCGTGTGGCCCAACTGAAACAAAGATAGGCAGATTTTGCCCTTGCTCAAACATGAGGTGACTTACCTGATGGTTGGGGAGGGTTTCACTTTAACACTACAGTGAGGCCCACCCAATTTGGGTACTCATTTTGCCAAGCAACGTGGAGCAGCGTCTCTACTGAGGAGAGCATTTATTAACATTAGTTCGTATGTAAATTAGGTAATGGATGTCAAGAGAAAATGGGATGACTTAGGAAGCTGCACACATGTGATGTATTTGTGAGGTGCACCAAATTGTATAAGAAATTTGATTAGTTAATTAGATAGGATTATTTTTAAACATGTGAAGGACATAATTTTTTTTTAAAAAAAATGATTAATGGTGTGATATTTATTTACAAGAAAACGGGGCTAATAGAAATCCATTCTTGCTGTATACATTCAACTTATATGTGTGGCTTCAGTGATGATGATCGTTTATTAATTTTTAGCATATAAAATATAATTAGTATGCCCTAGTTGATGGATAGGCTAGATCTTTGACATATAATTTCTATCATCCTTATATAAAACTTGATATTATGAATACTCACGCGTTATATTACTTGCAATAGAATAATAATTTTTTTTTGTTATTTAATACACAGCTAGTTGGCAATTTAATTTGTCCAACTAGTTGTCTGTGAGCAATATATGTATATATATATATATATATATATAGGGCACAATTGACAAAACAACGTTACAGAGCATCAGAGAATCCAGGGAACGAATCATTCAGCCAAATGCAGCCAAGAGAAACTATCAAGGTTTGAAGTATCATCCAAAACCAATATATATCCGTTTCAGTGCGAAATGCGAGTCGGTTGCACCAACCACCTCCCACCTATTCCAAGCCCTTTTAACTTGACAGGAGATGGTATGTATAAATGCTTGTTAACGTATTTTAATCCATTGTGGGTTTTTGGGACTTAATTAAAAAAAAAAAAAAAAAACCGAAAATCTTGGGAACATGGTCTGATATGTATAGGATATCGATCATGGATGATACGACATGGATAGGGCATCAGTCATGGACGATGCCATACATGATGCACCCATTTTAACCCTTGGAAATGACACAACTCGCTTGATTCCATGCTAGCAATGGCAAGAACGCAGTCAAGAGGTTGGCTACAATATCCATGAACAGACATATACATTCCATGCTGCAACAAGAAAGTTTATTTGGCTCATGCATATCCATGATCCCAACCGTTTGGATCACTGTTAGGGTACTGTGCATCAGGAATTGTATACTAACTCCACCAGATTATAAAAGAGAATGGATTTTGATACCTCTCGTGATAAATCAGGTCATCATTTGCTTTTAAGTTCAGAGGTAGCAACAAAATAATAATAATAATAATAATAATAATAAATAAATAAATAAATAAATAACAATACTATTAAGCCCACAAGCACCTATCACATCTGGTCACAAGCCAATCATACCAGCACATGGAACAACTTAGCCGTGTATCAGGAATGGCACGCCATATCCATGGCCTGGCCCCAAAAATCAGGACAATGCATCAGACAGGCCACACATAAAATGTTGAATGTTGTCGTCCCCATTGTTTTCATTCATGTGGCCACCTGATGAGTAGACAAGCCTGTTTTTTGGTCCAGGCCATCTGATGCAAGGCTTTTTTTGCCCCCACACATGTGCTGAGTTGGCACATGTAGCTGTGGGCTCTCTTGACAAACCTTGGAAAGTAATTTACCTGACATCATTCCATCATCAACTAAGTAGGTGCAACAAATTAAGGATTTCATTAAAATCTATTACTTTAAGAAGGGCACATAGAAAGAAAGAGCTTACTCAAACATGCCCCAATAGATAGCATAATCCTGGCCACAGCCCTGATGGCAGAGCAAAAACAACTTTGAAATCCATATGCAACATGGTAATTAAATACAAATCTCACTTCTCAGTATGATGCTTTGGAAGGGACATCATTTCCTCATCAGAAGGACGACAGTGTGAGCAGCAATACTTCGATTTTCTCCAAGGCTGTCAACCTTCTCATGAGTTTTTGCTTTAAGATTAACGACGGATGGGTCTGCTCCAAGCAGCTCACACAGGTTGGCCCTGATGGACTCCTTGTGTGGGCTCAGTTTTGGTCTTTGAAGAATTAAGGTAGCATCCAAGTTTCCAAGCTCATACCCTGCCTCATGCATTAGCCTCACCTGAAATGGAATAAGATCATGGAGGATGAGTCAATGAATCTAATCACCTGAATTGTATACATTGATATCCTATACCTGGCAGTTTCTTAAGAAGCAATGGGAATCAGATACATGAAGGAGCTCGAAACCATCAGTAAAGCCTCAAATAAGCTCCATTCAATGGAAACATGGGTGAGAAAGGGGTATGCTCTGGTAGTACATCTACCACCATAAACTCCAGTGATACCAGGCATAAATGAGGCCCACGTGATGAATTCACAGCATCCGTCCTGACCATATGATGCATCGCCTCACATCAATCCCCAGGGTCCAAAACATATCTCAAAAGGAGTCTCAGATAGGCCACATCACAGGGGGCAGGTTGAGAGGGGATGCTCACCCTTGATTCGCATTAGATGCCCATTGATGCTTCATGTGCCATGGATGGAGGGGTGGGGGTGGAATGCTGTTCTGCAACTCGTGTGATCCTGGGTGTGAATCCATGCTGGTCCACCAGCGTTTTAGATCGAACTGATTTTCGGACCCTGGGGGCAACCTGATGAGATGCATCTGATAGACAGGAGGGTGGCTGTGATAAATATACAATGTGGGCCCCAAATCTTCCCAGTATCAGTGTAACCTTACATTGATACCAGTATGCATCTCAAAAGCTAAACTAAAGAATGCTACTTGCTGCAGTTCCCATATTGATGCTTTTCAGACTATGTCATGAACTAGTGCTAGGTCCAATGTGAGTTTGCCAGGAAGCACTAGCAGACTCTTAATTGCAGTCTCCCAGTGTGTATGGAGTTCCGCCTGCAAATCAAACTGATTGGGAATATGCTAACCATCTGATTGGTGACAATCAAATGGACAGTCAAATGAAGTGGTATAAGTCAAATTCAAAAGAATCAGATAGTCAAAACCATCCAATCCATGTAATTGGCAGGCTCTGCTTCATCCACATTGACGCCCATGATTTAGATGGTATGGGTTGGCCTGCATCCATGCCATATTTACTGTGGATGAGTCGCCACAAATTAGTACTGTGGCAAATGTGCATGGGGTCACCACCATTTGCTAAGTGAACGATGGCCAGATTTGTGGGTATTTTGACTAGCCAACAGACCCAGTGTTGTGAAAAAGATCCAATGGTTTGTGTAGCAAATTGGACCAGTAATTTCAACTAAGAATGATGATCTACCACCCAAGATAAATTGTGTATTCATCCAACATAGAAATAAACATTTCGCTACTGCAAGTGCATTTGAGAATGGGTGATTATCAGTTGAAATGTTCAAACAGAATCCCAACATCTCGAACAAGGCATGCAAAACCACCACTTTAGTTGGTGCTTCAGTTGCCAACTATTTTCATCTGTGGAAATGTTGCCACGTGGATTATTTAATGCATTCCTTCCAAATCCCCTAGGCATAGAATAATTAAAAAAACTCATAATAATGAAGGGGAGCATGATCCACAACACATTTCCTTTAGGCTTAAAGGAGAGCCCACTCCACAACATGTTTCCCCTATCCTTGATCAGATGACTAAACTCCAACTGAGTCGGCAACCAGACTTACCGACATGCATGGAATTCAAATGATGTTACTTTGCTAGCCTATGAACTAGGGAGAAAATGATGGTTAGTTCCTCTACATTCCATAACTACTAGGATGATTCCACACTTTTCAATATCCAAGCTTAGGATTTTGATAGCCAAGTGTGTCCAACAAAAGGCCGCAAATCCTGGTGGAGTTGGATACACTCGTACCTTTTCACACTGAAAACTGTCATGGCTTGCTGGGCAAAGAGCCTTGATGAAAGCTTTGGTATAGAAGGCACCATGAGGGATGGGGCCCAACCTCTCATGTGATCCATCCAAAGGAATGATCACCCCTTCTAGAGTCCCCAGTAAAATTTCAAAATGTCAACTTCATAATTCTTCTCAATATGATGCCCCATACTCAATTTCATCCAACACTTCTTTTTCAAAAAAGTATTCAATCTAGGACTTTAATATAAAGACTTGGGAACTTCAACACTAAGAAAGAATCCCCTAATCATTGGTCCTTCCAAAATCTCACTCTCTCCATTTCATTCTATGAGTTCGATCCCCTTAAGAAATAACTCCCACCCCTTTGGAAACATCGCCAGATGTACTAATTACTCCACCGGTAATGCAACCTCTTTCTTTAATTATTTTACCCGATGTTTATTGGCCATGAGCCTATGACTCCTTGGTGCAACCTGGTTATTGAGTCAATGAGATCTTGATACCCAAACTGCAAAGAAATTAAATAAATAAATAATAATAATAATAAAAATCCTCGCCAAGAACACCAGAGTAGAGAGGGAGAGAAATTTTATTGATATCAAAATTATGGCCCATCATAAGTATGTTTGCTAAACAACATACCTATATAGAGCTTTACATGAGTCGACTTAGCTCAGTCAGCTTGCTCAACTAGAAAAAGCTTGACTCGCCTCAGCTCGAAACTGGATTCTGAGCGACTCGAGCTGGTTTTTGGAGCTCAAAAAAATTTCAAGCCGAGGTCGAGCTCGCCCGAGCTCGACTCGACTCAGCTCGAACCCCAACTTGAATCGACTTGGATCGAATCGGCTCGATGACTTAGTTATTTTGATCTTGATGCTGCTCGCCGAGTGTTTGATGAAATGACTCAACGAAATGTTGTTTCTTGGACTGCCCTCATATCAGGGTATTCTTGAAATGGGCATTCGAGGGAAGATTGAAGAAACAAATCACCCTGAAAAAAAACTTTACATTGTAGGACTGCCCTCGTTTCTTGATTTTGATGCTGCTTGTTGAGTGTTTGATAAAATGCCTGCAAAGTGTTGTTACTATTTTACATTCTGTGGGAGACTGAAGATGCATTCTATGTGTTTGAGAAAATGTCGTATAGGCTCGAACTCAACTCAAACTGGCCCGAGTTGTTGACCAAACCGAGCCGAGCTGGCCAGTCAAGCTCGAGGACCGAGCCAAGTTCGAGTTGGGGTTGGCTGCTAGCCAAGCCGAATTGTGCCAAGTTCGACTTAGTTTGACTTGTGTACACCTCTATACCTATAGCATGACTAACACTCAAAATTATGGCCCATCAAAGTTCAATGCATAAGTATGTTTGGTAAACAACATACCTATTGCATGACTAACACTCAAGGAACCCATCAAAATTAAGTGGGGACTCACATCCCATCGAAGTTACTTGTTTGCAAATCAAAAGGAACCCAAAGTAAGCGACTCATCCATCGGACCATTGTCCTACATGCACATCAACATAGGCCATCCAAGTTGTAGGCCCCATTATACATAAAGCACAGGCTAAAAATCACATAGAATTGACAATACTATCCATATGAGTTTGCCCCGTTGAATTTGGACTACTGACCAATTGATGTATAACAGTCCATGAAATGGCCTCCATTTGTGATGCATGGATGGATGTGATGAGGTCGATCACCGTCTTCCTCAGGGGGATAATTACTCTGAATCCACGGAGCTTCTCTGGACTCGTCACGGAGATTCCTTGAATCCACGAGGAGAAATAGAAATAAATTCTAATAAATTCGAAAATAGATTGATTGATGATAAAAACGAAATTACAACCATTTTAATAGTAATCTCGAACCTAGGAAGAAGTTTCAGAATCAAACTCTAACTCAAACTCCCTAAAAACGTGACTTGCTATAAATAGCAAACTTACTATTTATAGATGATCATGATTTCTACTAGACTTCATTGTTTTCGGCCAAAAATAGTAAGTGTCTAATGTGGCCTAACCACATCATTCTCCTAATTTTTCTAAGCCCTTTTCATGTTGGGCACGACTCCTAAAGCTCAAAAAGATCAAGAGTTATGATCGAACTAAAACTTACTATAAATAGTAAAAACGAAATTAAAATGGATTTTCGATCGTCAATATGATGGAATCTCGCAAATTTGGCATGGGCAACCCTGCGTAGCGGGTGGCTAAAGTAGCTTCTCCCACCCCAAAATCATACATGGTACATCGAATAACTCATTCCAGTTTATGAGATATGCTTGTTTTAGGGTTATGACGGTCCTAATCACTTCCACCTCCGATTGGGCCTTCTCTGGTCCATCTCTGGGCCCTCTACATCAATTTGTACAGTTAGAATCATTTGACCATTGTAATTCTAATGCAATGCCCCACTAATAATTGGCCCCCACAATTTGGATGGTTAGGGTAGAAACATATGCCGGGCAAACTGTCATCTCATCCCTAAAATAAAAACAATCCACAAGAATACGATCAGATATGTACATCATGTCATATCAGGCTTCCGATCATCATCAGTACATTAAAAAATAAATAAATAAATAAAAAAATTCATCCTAAAAATGGTTGAATTTAGTGAACAAGATAATCCATTACTGATTTTTGCAAATTTTCAGGTTAGGAGTTGAGATCATAATGAACCAAAAATATGAAGGAAAAAAAATAAAATCAAATCAAATCTCAAAGCTCTTTGAAAAAAAAATAAATAAATAAAATCTAAAACCTAATGATTTAAAATTAAATCATAATGAAAAATCTCGGAAAGCATACCGCTTCTTTCATGAAGACAGAAGATGCTGCGCCCTTCCATTTCGGATCGGTGTCTGGGAATATCTGCCCAATATCTGGCAGTCCTAACGCCCCCAAAATAGCATCAACCACGCAGTGAAGCAAAACATCGCCTGCACCAATCCACAGATTACTCAAAACATCCTTGAATTGTACTTGAAATTACCAAGAAAAAAAAAAAAAGACTCTGGCCAACTGTATACCGTCTGAATGAGCTTCACAGCCTCTGTCGTGGGGGATATTGATGCCGCCAATGATGAGAGGGTATCCGGGTTCGAGCCTGTGAAGATCGAAACCGTGGCCGACGCGGAAGGGCAAGGACGGTGCGGATTTTCCGACGGAAGTGGCGTTATCGACATCGATGGCTGTCGTTGCAGCAGCCCTTGGGGGGTTTGGGGAGACCAGAGCTCTTGCAGAGGTTGAGATGAAGGGATGCGATGAGGTGGGCCCACGGAATAGGCGAGGAGAGAAAGAAGACGAGGATCCGAAAAAGAGGTTTTTTGTGGGGGGTTTGGCGGGAATTGGAGGTGTAAAGAGCGTTGCTGCCATTGAAAAGAGGAGAAAATGCAGAGAGAGAGAGAGAGAGGACTCTCCTCTCTTCCGTTTATGATTTTAAATATGGATGACTACTCGCGTTTGGCTCGCGGACAGGGACAGCGAATCTACGGATGGATGCGATTCCGTTCCAGTGAGGGAGGAAGCTTGTCGACGAACTAAGTCGTTGATTCCCCGAGTCTTCTTTTAAGAAGGCCAGAATCGGGTGATTCCGATTTCTGAGACCGTCGATGTTCATAACGTGGAGTCCCAATTCATAAAAGTCCGTACATTTCGAAGCCATTGTTGCGTGATCCGTAACTTGGATGATGGCATCCGTCGGAAACTTTCATGGTGGGACGCAACAGACGAATGGTCTGGATGAGCCTGATTTTTCATAATTGCAAACCCGACTCTGGTCCAAAACTTGCAGAGACTAAAAAAGAATACTCACGAGGATTTGGAGTTTCTCGTGGAACACGCACTGACATTATCACCTACTATACAACATTGGTAATGTACGTATGAAATATTAAAAGAATGTTCACGAGGATTATAATGGTTTAATCAGTGTACTATTGAAAACTCGTATGTATGAAATATTCATACAATAATAAATTAAAGAGATATTAAACCTATTTCGACAATCAATACACCGTCCAAGATGTATCCGACTTCTTGCTGGGAAGAAGCATGGATATGTTGTATCTTAATTACTGTTATGAGAAAGCTAATACGAGGGTGACACTTAGCATTGTAAAAGGAATAAAAAGTAGATAAAAATATTTTCAAAGATTTAGAGTACCTTTTTTTTAAGATTACAACTGATATAAATATAATTCTAAATGTCAATGGATAGTTGATGAACTGTTGTAGTTGATATATAAGAAATGCGATCGGGCTGTTTAAGCTGTTTAAGATATACAAGGTGACCAAAGGTAACAAAGCATTGACCGACAAAAGTGGAAATGTCGTAAAAAAAAAATGATATAAAGAAGAGAAGAATGTAGAAAGGCTTTTGGACTGTTGTAATCGTGCAATAATAAAATAACGATATGGAAGAATAAACTATAATAGAAATCTATAAATAACAGATGAATGTGATGGAGAAGGATCATCTTAAAAAACAACCAACCAATAACAATTAATTAAATCTATCAATTTATCTTTTATCTCATTTGATCATGTGAGTAGTGGTAATTCTTAGTCATAATCTTTAGCTGTAATTTAAGTCTATGTCATACGCTAGATTTGTTCTTTATCCAATATCAATCAGTTCTTTTAAAAGACACATTTGTGTAGTTGTCCCTAATGACCGATTGTGAGTTTTTTTTTTGTTTGATTTGCACTAGTATTCTGAAAGTCATTTATTATGGAATACACAAAGTAACCCATCTACAGATGGAGAACCCCACCATCCGATTATCGTCTAATCATTATAAACTTTTGCAAGTGTCTCAGTAAGTGGTCAATCTTCTCAAAATCCGATCATATACATTCATATTGGACATATATGCTTATTTTAGCATTTAGGGTCAAAGTTGATCGGTTTGGATCAAATCGTTATATCAATTTTGGCATGCTCGCACAATGAAAAACAAACTAAGTGACCAAAATTTTTTGACACGCCCAATAGGACTACAAATTACTTGTTTGCTATAATATTTGGTTGACATAAGTATATTTGCCAATGCAGTAATTATTTAGAATCATAAGCCGAATAAGTGGTCGTTGTGAGACCCGTATCCTAGCCTATACCATTCTATAGGCTTCTGCGGTCTTCCCGGTTGAATTCCGATGACCCGCGATCTGTCGTATCCTAACTCGTACCATTCATAGGCTTCCGTGGTCCTCCCGATCGAATTCCGGCGACCTACAATATGTTATCAGCGTTTGCGCATGATCCTGAGTCGTGTCCCGTATATCAGGGTCAGCTCGACTTGAAACTTGCACTCTTGTAACCATGTCATCGCTGCGGTTCCAACGCCGCGTATTACGCATCGAGGTGATACCCGAGCCAAGAGATGTGGGCCCACGTTCAGTTCGAGAAAACACCACGCGTTTGTAATTACGAGAGAATCTCTACGAAATGTCACATCAATCAAGTACACATCATGTCCAGTACAAGCAACCCCCCAAAGTCAACTCTTTCTCTTACACACCCTTACATGTCAAGTACACATCACTTCACCCATCCCTCTCCCCATCACTCCATCACTCACATCACCTCTCTCTCTCATCTCTCTCTCTCTCTCTCATTTTTCTCCCAAGCACCATGAGAGCAATCCAACGCTCACCTCCATGAGAGAAAGCTTGGTGTGGCCCACCTCCCTACCTCCATCTCCACCATCCAAGTTTCATCTCAACCCTTAAAACGTGTTCCATTGGAGCTTTTGCATGCATTGGCGGAAGAAGGATCAAAGGTGGGTGTTCATAGCATCAAATTTCTTTGATTTTGATGATTTGAGGGCCCACATGGTGGGACCCATTTTGATGTATAATTGTATCAAGAGGGACCCATAGTGGCGGGGTCCCTCCGCTACTCCAATCTCTCTCTCTCTCTCTCTCTCTCTCTCTCTCTCCTTATCTATCTCTCCCTCTCTCTATCCTTGGGTGATGGAATGTGGCCCACCTATGAAGTATGTATTATATCCATGTCGTCCATGCGTGGACCACACATGTGGGACCCACCACGTGGAAGCTGATTGGTTGGCATCTATATTGCTGCTGTATTGACGTTACCAAGTTTTGTAGGTCTGACGAGGCATATTATTCAACACCCTCCATCCATTTTGCTTGAAGCGGACCCCACCTAAATGTGTGTTATATCTCCACCGTCCACCCTACTTCCCAGCTCATTTTAGGCGTTGAGCTAAAAAATGAAGTTAATCCGAAACTCTGGTAGGCCGCACCATCTAAAACTTTATTTTAATAGTGAAAATTATTAGGGCCCACTGCGATGTTTTCTATGCATCAAAACATACCCAATATTGGGCTTCTTAGACCCGTCACGAGCCTAAGAACCCAGCCGACGGACTGGATCCCCTTGATTTGGGCCCCACCTATGAAAAACCTCAGAATTAAAAAAAATACAACAACAGACGCTGTTGCTGTCAGTGTCTAGAGGACGTTGCAGCAAGCAATGTCCACTGCTTGGGTTGGCATAGGGTCATTGGGCCCCACCTCAGGCCCCACCATGATGTGAGTTGAACATCAACACCGTGCAATTGATGGGTCCCCTTTAATTAGTGGGTCACCCTGAAAATCAGCCGTACATGGAATTCAGGTGGTCCACACTACAAGAGCAATGGGGGATTGAACGTCTACCTTTGATACCTTTTTGGGTCCAGAAGTTTTGGTTAAATATGAAATTTGTTTTTCCTCCTTATTCTGGTCTTTGTGACCTTACGAACAGACTGGATGGAAAAATGACGTTATGGTGGGCCCACGTGGGACCCACCTACAAGAGGATTGGTTGGTGTACGCATACACCATGTATATAGTTGTTGTATTTACGTCCCAAGCCATGTGAGCCCCCCACGCACGTGGTATGTGCTATACCTATGCCGTCCATCTGACGGGCCATGTGGGACACATGAGTTTTATCCCACATGGTCCATACGTGTGAGATCCACCATGATGATGTGGTGTCCTCACCGTCCAGACCTTGGATGGTGGGACCCACATTGATGAATTTATTATATATCCAACGCCGTCCATTCAGTTTGAACGTCCAGCAGCAGTTGCTACTGGACCGTTTGTAGAAAATAATAATAATAATAATAATAATAATAATATTATATTATATTATAATATTATATGGTGGGCCCCACGTGGTACCCACCTTTGTGAAAGAAGTTAGGCTGGTGTATGCCTACACCAGTTATATATCTGTTGTATTTAAAATATAATAACATATTATATTATTATATTAGATACATAGCTGGTGTATATCTTGTGGGCCATCACGTGGATCCCTCCCTGAATTATGTATTTGATCTCCACCATCCACACATATGGGATGGTGGGATTCACATGATGAATGCGTTACATCCTCACCGTCCAGACAGTATGGGATAGTGGGGCACACGCGATATATATGTTGTATCCTCACCGTCTACATGTGGGACGTGGGACTCATCGAAGATGTATGTGCTTTATTCACACCATCCATCTACCAGGCCCACCTTGGTGGATATGTTTCGTCCAACCGTCCATTGTTGGGTCACACCAACTGCGTAGCTACTGTAGTAACGTCAAAAAGTGTGGGCCTGATCATTAGTCATGTGTAAGATCCAAACTATCCATCCACTTCACAAGCTCGTCTTAAGGCTTGAGACTAAAAATAAAACAGATCTAATTATCAAGTGGACCACATTGCCAAAGACAGTGGGGATTGAATGTGTAACATTGAAACTCTTTTGGGGTCACGGAAGTTTTGGACCAATACGGAATTTGTTTTTCCTCTTAATCCAGGTCTTTGTGACCTTATGATCCAAATAGATGGAAAATAAACATTATGGTGGGCCTTGTGATTTATTTAACAGTGAAAATAGTTATCTCCACTGCCATTTGTGGTATGGTCCAGATGATCCTTGGGATATGATTCATTATGTGATAATGCTCTAAAATGATCTCTAGCTATGGATGAATGGTGTGGTTGGTTTGGGCCCATTTGACTTGGCCCATATGATTCGGCCCAATTGATTCATCCCATTTGTACCGGCCCATTTGATTCGGCCCATTTTATCAGCCCATTTGATTCAACCCATTTGATGTAATTGAGGCCCATGATGATGTATATTAGGCCCTTGTGCTAAGCTGTGGGCCCCTATCCGATTAGCCCTATGAGCGTCATTCCTTGGGAGCAATGTTAGTTAAAGGTCTACATTGATGGGCAATGATGGTTAGACATCCACATTGTGACCTTCCCTTAGGTTTTGTTAGGCCCATTCTCATTAATTTCGATTGTTGTGGCTGATTGCCGATTCCAATCATCGAGGCTGATTATTGATCGATTCCGATTGTTGTGGCCGATTACTGATTAATGATCGAGGCTGATTATTGTGACCGATTGTTGATTCCGATTGTCATGGCCGATTGCTGATTTCGATTATCGATTGATTTCGATTAATGTGGCCGATTGCCGATTCCGATCATCGAGGCCGATTCCGATTGTTGAGGCCGATTGTATAGGCCGATTGTCGAGGTCAATTATCGAGGCTGATTCCAATTACCGATTCTGATTGTCGAAGCCTGATATCGAGGCCGATTGTTTGAGGCCCAATGTAATGTATATGTGGCCTGTATTTGAGGCCCATTGTGATGTACATTTGGCCCGTGTTTGAGGTCCAATGTGATGTATATGCGGCCCGTATTTGAGGCCTGTTGTGACGTGTATTTAGCCCGTGTTTAAGGCCTAATGTGTATATGAAGTCTATGTGATGAGGCCCATTGTGATGCATTTGAGGGCCAGACAATGGAACCTGTTGCGATGTATGTTAGGCTCATGTGAAAGACCCATCGTGATGTGTATTAAGCTCTTGAGCGAGGCCCATGGTATTGTATATTTGACCTTTGTGTGAGGCTATGGGTCCACTATATGTTAGGCTCTATGTGGGCCATTCCTTAGGGGCAATGTTGGTTAAATGTCTACATTGTCGGGGTCGATTGTCGATGATAGTTATTGATATCGATTATGAGTATGTGACTACATAGCATCATGATACATGCTCACACGCATCATCTGTATGTTTGATATGAGATGTGGTTGACCATTGCATATGTCATTGGGCAGGTTGCTATGAGACTCCCTGATAGGCGGAGGTTATCTTACATGATCGCATGGTATGCGCAGGATTGATGCATGACTGGATTGTATGACTCATGCATCTTGCATTGTGTGTTGTGATTACTGTACGCCCTAGCGACATCAGGGCCGTAGCCTCCACAGGCACATCGTGGATGGCCAGATGGGACATTGAAAATCTGTTATTAGCATCGGGCTGTCATAGATGGACCTGGCTGAAAATCCCAAAACCTCTGAAGCCAGGAGACGCCCCAACGTCGAGACCGAGTGGATACATGAGCGCCCGAGTGCCGAATACCAGGAGGCCGCATCTCTCACTGTCGTGGTCAGTTGGGAGGGGGTGTGGTCGTACCTGCCCGAGGGTAGGGGGTATAGCTAGGCTGAGTTTGACCAGCTCATGAATGGGTCTGCTATTGACGTGCCGAGTAGATATTGGCTGACTACTGGCTAGGCAGATAGGGAGGTCTCTTCCACTTGCCTGGTCCCGCGTTAGTGGGCGGCGATTTGCATGTAGAGTGTACTAGACCTCGGTGATTTCCTAGAGAGGAACCGTACTGATATGTGGACTTATTGAGCAGGAGTTGCATACTCATTCATTTATTCATTCACTATCCACTCAGGCTGGTGGTGCGTAACTATTTGTTACGTATGCCTTCGAAATGGCTAGGATTTCGGTTGGGGCGCGTGAATAACATGAGATCAGGAGTTTACCACATTGGGTTTGACTATCCAAATCAGGTATGGGAATAGTTTGGATAGAAGTCCCTTGTGATGGACCCCATAGCCTGCTATACTACGCACTATCATCCCGACTTCACACTGAGCTTGGTCATTTCATTCGCACCACATATTGCTTGTTGCATTACATCCTCGGCATATGGCATTTTGGGTTGCTATGTTTCTGCATTTATATGACCTAGATGAGGCTGATGGTATTCGTAGCTCTTCCAAATTACATATTGTATTGAATCCTCGATATCAGATATCTGGTTCATTATGTTTCCGCATTTCATAGCCGATTACATTACTTCTCCCAATCTATGACATTGGCTTGCTATGTCTTTTCATCGTATATTCTGGATGCGGTTGATGATATTTTTATGGACTTGTCAATATTTCTGCTTACTCTGATATCGTATGATTCATGACCTTGTCAGTATTTCTGCTTATTCTGATATTGCATGATTTATGGCACTGTATTGCATACTTGACACTTACCTTGTACACACACTTACACCACCCTCTAAGCTTTTTATAAGCTTATGCACGATAGATGCGTGCAGGTGATGTTAGGTTGTAGCAACATTGAGCTTGGAGCATACAACGGTCTTCTGGAGATTTGATTTTCGATATATATATTTGTATTTCCCTTTCAGCATTGTACTCAAGATTTTATATTAGTGGATATGTGATGATGATGTTGCCGTTGTGATTTGGGTAAACTTGTGGTTATGCTTATTACGAGTTAAATGTACATTGGAAAATCCTCCTTGTAGGATCCCAGGATCAGAATTTGGTGTATAGAGCTGAGAGCCGAGAATGAGGTACTACAGAGGCTGTCAGCACCGGATTCGGCGATCGGGAATTTTGTGAGCCCAGTTTCTGAGTTTGGGGCGTGACAGTCGTAATACTTTAACAGTCATTGTCGTGGCTAACAAGCCTTCTACTCACAAGGAGTTGCAACCCCAACAGGTGCCTGAGTAAAAAAATCCACTACGTAGTCTGATGTGTGTTCCTCCAAATCCAGATAGACTATCGACATATAGGGTTGAACCTTTTAAGACTATGTCAATCGAGATGGCGTGTGAGCGTTGTTAGAAATTGAGAGGATTGTCCCATAGAAATATGATACCGTTGAACCCCATTCTTATCATTGAAGTATTTGATTGCTGTGGTATCGATTTCATGGGGTTATTCCCCCAATACTTTGGAAATGTATATATTCTGCTTACTGTTGATTATGCATCAAAATGGTTTGAGGCAATTTCATGCCAGAATAACGACCACCGCACGGTCATTAAGTTCTTAAAAGATAACATATTATCCAAGTTTGGAACACGTCGAGTCATCATAAGTGATGGAATATCTAACTTTTGTAATACACCATTTAAAGCTTTAATGAAGAAACATGATATTTCTCATTAAGTGAGTACCCCCTATCATCCTCAATTAAGAGGCTAAGCTGAAATTTCAAATAGGAAAATCAAACAAATTTTAGAGAAAATGGTTAACCCAGATCATAAGGATTGGTCAATTCAATTGACCGATGCATTATGGGCTTACCGTACGACATACAAGACCCCTGTTGGAATGTCTCACTTTAGACTTGTCTATGAGAAGGCTTGCCACTTGCCTGTGAAGCTGGAGCATAAAGCTTATTGGGCGATAAAGAATTTTAATTTCAATCTTGACAATTCTGCTCGTTGTGCAAATTACAATTGAATGAACTGAAAGAAATATGGAACGATGCATATGAGAATTCTATGATTTACAAGAACAAGATGAATGTGTTTCATGACAGAACATTCTTCAGAAATCTTTTGAGACAAACCAAAAAGTCCTTCTGTATAATTCTAGACTTCATCTTTTCCTTGGTAAGTTGTGATCTCATTGGACCGTATTCTTCAAAGTCAAAATGTAATATACTAGCTAGTGGGAGTGTCACGCCCCAAACTCTGAAACTGGGCTCACAAAATTTTCGATCACCGAATCTGGTGCCGACAGCCTCCGTAGTACCCCATTCTCGGCTCCCAGCGTCCATACGCCAGATTCCGATCCTGGGATCCTACAAGGAAGATTTTCCAATGTACATTTAACTCATAATAAGCATAACCATAAGTTTACCCAAGTCACAAAGGTAACATCATCATCACATATCTACTAATATAAACAGTTGAATATAGTGCTGAAAGGGAAATACATATGTCAAAATCAAAGCTTCATAAGTTCGCTGCACGCTCCAAGCTCAATGCTGTTGTAACCTAACGGCACCTGCACACATCCATCGTGCATAAGCTTATAGAAAGCTTAGTGAGTGGTGAAAGTGTGTGCATAAGGTAAGTGCCAAGTAAGCAATATCAGAGTAAGCGGAAGTACTGACAAGTCCATGAGTCATACAATATCAGTGTACACAATGCAAATCCGTTATACAAATGATGAGTCAAAGCTAGCCAAATATTAGATGCCGAGGATACAATGCCATAAATCATATAATATCGAAATAAGCAAAAATATACTGATAAGTCTATGAGTGTCATCAGCCATACCAAGGCTATGTGATGCAAAACATGAGTACTAATGGGCATATCAATGCAGAAACATGGCAACCCAAAATGTTAAGTACTGTAGATGCAATGTAATATGCGGTGCAAATGAAATGACCAAGTTAGAGTGAAGTCGGGATGATAGTACGTAGTATCGCAGGCTATGGGGTCCATCACAAGGAACTTCTATCCAAACTAGTCCCATACCTAAATTTGAATAGTCAGACTCAATGTAGTGAACTCCTGATCTCAGGTTCATCGCGCGCCCAACCGAAATCCTGGCCCTGCGAAGGTACACAACAATTAGTTGCGCACCACCAACCCGAGTGGATAATGAATGAAATGAATACATGAGTATGTAACTCCTACTCAATAAGTCAACATATCAGTATAGTTCCTTTCTAGGATCATCACCAGGGTCTAGTATACTCCACGCCACCTGTCACCCCATCAAGGGCGCAACTGGGTAAGTGGAAGAGACCTCACTATCCACCTGGCCAGTAGTCTGCCAATACCTGCCTGGCTCGTCGATAGCGGACCCATTCCTCGAGCTGGTCAAACTCAGCCTAGCCATGCCTACTCTCTTGGGAGGGTAAGGCCACACCCCCTCCCAACCGACCACGACATAGTGGGAGACACGGTCTCCTGGTATTCAGTACTCGGGCGCTCATGTATATCCACTCGGTCTTGACGTTGGGGCGTCCTCTGGTACTAAGAGGGTTTTAGGGATTTTCACCCAGGGCCATCTATGGTAGCCCGATACTCAAACCAAACATTTTCGGTGTCCCATCTGGCCATCCACGATATGCCTATAGAGGCTACAGCCCTGATGTTGCTAGGGCGTACAATAATCACAACACATAATGCAAGATGCATGAGTCATACAATCCAGTCATACATCAATCCTGCACATACCGTGCGCTCATGGAGATAACCTTCACCTATCAGGGAGTCTCATAACAACCTGCCCAATGACATATGCAATGGTCAACCACATCTCATAAAAAACATGTAGATGATGCATATGGGCATGTATCATGATGCTATGCGGTCACATATGCATAAATAACCGGCATCGATAATCAACCTCGACAATGTGGACATTTAACCAACATTGCCCCCAAGGAATGACCCATATAGAGCCTAACATACAGTGGACTCATGGCCTCACACAAGGGCCAAATATACAACACCATGGGCCTCACTTAAGAGCTTAATACACATCGCGATGGGCCTCACTCATGGGCCACATATACATCAAGTGGGTCGCATCTCACGGGTCTAATATATATCGCAATGGGTTGCTCCCATGGGCCTAATATACATCAAGTCGGGCCTCACCATATGGGCTAGAAATATATCACAATGGGCCACGTCCCATGGGCCTCGAATACATCACAATGGACCTCGACAATCGAAATCGGCCTCATAATTGGAATCGACACTCAGAATCGGCCTCAACAATCGAAATCGACAAATCGGTCATGACAATCGGAATGACAAATTGGTCACGTCAATCGAAAATTGGCAATTGGTCATGATAATCGGCCTCGGTCGCTAATCGACAATCAGCCACGACAATCGAAATCAGTCAATAATCAAAATCGGCAAATCGGTCACGTCAATCGGAATCAACAATCGGTCATGATAAATGCCTCGATTGCTAATCGCCAATCGGTTAAGTCAATCGGAATCGGCAATCGGCCACGACAATCAAAATCAACAAATCAGTCACGATAATCGGAATCGGCAAATCGGTCACATCAATTAGAAATCAGTAATCAGCCACGACAATTGGAATCGGTCAATAATTGGAATCGACAAATCGGTCACGTCAATCGGAATCAGCAATCGGTCATGATAAATGGCCTCGATCTCTAATCAGCAATCGGTCAAGTCAATCGGAATCAGCAATTGGTCATGATAAATGGCCTCGATCGCTAATCGGCAATCGGCCACGATAATCGGAATCGATCGATAATCGGAATCGACAAATTGGTTACGATAATCGGCACCGATAATCAGCATCGACCTCGATAATCGGCACCGATAATCAGTAGATAAACAAAGCGGGGTCCATAGATGATCAGCCGATTAGCCATAATATAAAGATCGACACTCAGTCGTGGTTATATCAAATCCGATAGCACAGAGTCATCCATCTATGACGAATGGGGCCCACTTATTTGGGTTAACCCACGAAGAGAATGGGCCTAACAAGGCCTAAGGGAAGGTCACAATGAGGACGTTTAACCATCATTGCCCCTCAATGTGGACATTTAACCAACATTGCTCCCAAGGAGTGGCCCACGTAAGGGATTTATATGCAACGCAGTGGCTACACATGCATCACATTGGGCCTCACACACATCGCATTGGGCTTCATACGAGGGCCTTGAATACATCACATTGGGCCTCGCCCATGGGCCTTGAATATCAAGTGGGTCGCATTTACATGGGCCGCATTATATGGGCAACACTAATAGGCCCAATACACCTCACAAGGGCTGCATGGCATGGGCCCAACCTTCATCAAGGGAGGGGGTCGCACCATCTACCCATTCATCTATTCTTAGGGATCATTTTAGAGTATTAACAAGAAATATTTAAATCACATGGACTGCACTCCAAATAACAGTGGTGATAATGATTCCCACCATTAGAATTCTCAAGGCCCACCATAACATTTATTTCCCATACAATATGTTCATAAGGTCACACAGACCCGAATTAAGATGAAAAACAAATTTCAAATTAATCCAAAACCGTTGTGACCCCGAGAAGGGTTTCAATGGTGGACGTTCACTCAACACTGTTTTATGTAGTGTGGTCCTCTTGATATAGATCTGTCTTATTTTGGTCTCAAGCCTTAATTGAGCTAGCCCTTTGGATGGACGATTTGGATGTAACACGTACATCAAGCATGGGCCCACCGTCCATATGGATGGTGTGATATAAAACATTCATTACGGGGGGGTTCCATACCCCCTGCTGACGTCCTTGGCAGTGGGACCCACAAAACTTGCTGTCGTCAGATGGCAGTGGGTCCCACCATAAAAAACAGATGGATGGCATGTGTAAAACACATACATCATGGCTGGGATCCACCGTCCATGGGCTGGACGGTGGATGCAGCGCATCATCCAGGTGGTTCCACCGTCAGGATGAATGGACGGTTAGATATGACACATACCTGGTGGGACCCACACGTTATAGACGTCAATAGGCAGCTATATAGGTGCCGTACATGCAGCTACTGCTGCTTTAAAGGAGAGCAGAGGTGGGTCCCACGTAGGGCCCACCCTTATATATGTAAGATATATAATATAATATATATACAGCTGCTGCTGGTGCAGCTTTATGCTTTAAAAGGGTGCAGAGGTGGGTCCCACGTAGGGCCCACCCTCATATTATATAAAAAATATATATATATATATATATAAAATATTATATTATAAGATAACTAATATAATATGATATATTATATTAATATTATATTTAATATACGGCCTGGACATACACATACATCAAGGATGGCCCCACACGTGGGGGGGGGCTGCATATACATGATGGTGTGGCCCACCCCAATGGATGGACGGCGTGGATGATCCCATGGACCCCACCGTCAACACACTCTTCACTATTAGCCACTCCCAGTAGGGAATCAGTGCCCTGACCTCAACGTTGAAAGGAGGTATCTTTCACTTAGCCTACCACTGGAGCTATGGATCTGGTCTGACGGCCAAGACCTCAGCGTTGAAACGTCACCCAATCTATTCTTGAGCTATGGATCTGGGTGGGTCATCACATCAAGGAGGGCCCCACCCATATGTGTGGGGCGGGCCATGTCCTAGATGGATGATTGGGATGATATACAAACATCATGGTGTGTCCCACATGGATGGGGTCCACCGGTAGATGGCATGAATAAAATACACACATCATAGGTGGGCCATTGATCATAGGAAGAGAAAGAGAGAGAAAGAGAGAAAGGAACGTGTAGGGGAGGACCCCGCCACTATTGGGCCATCCCTTGAACCATACATCATCAAGTGGGTCCTACAATAAGTAGACCCTTAAATCACAAAAAGTATGAATGTGGGTCCAAGATCACCCACCGTCCACTCCTTCTTGCTCCCTTGGCTTCCTTTGCTCCTTAGCTTCGATCCTAATGGAAGAGATGGAGTTTGGATGGTTGAGATGGGAGATGAGAGGGTAGGAAGTGGGCCACATTAAAGCTCCTCCATGAGAGCTTGGGAAGCATGGACGTGTGGTGTTTTGGGTTGCTTGGAATGGAGCTTGAGAAATGAGAGAGAGAGGGTTGTAAGGAGAGAGAGAGGGATGGGTGATGGAGTGATGGATGTGGTGAGTGATGGGTGTGTAAGAGATTGTTGACTTTAGGGGTAGGTTGTGTAAGAAAGATATGGGGTGTGTAAGAACTTTTTGACTTATGGGGTTGCTTGGGGATGAGTGTGAGGTGATGGTGTACTTGACCCTTGATGGGATTGATTGATTGATTGAGGTGACATATCGTAGAGATTCTCTTGGGTTTTGCAACAGGCGTCATTTTCCTCGAACTGAACGCGGGCCCACATCTCCTGGCCAGGGTATCGGATCGGTATGCAAGACGCGGCGTTGGAACCGCGGCGACGGTGCGGTCGCAATGGTACAAGTCTCGGATTAAGCGGACTCAAATCTACGGGATACGACTTAGGGTCGTGCGCAAAGGTTGATTATAGGTCGCAGGTTGCTGGAATTTGACGGGAATGATCGCGGGAATTGACGGAACAGTACAGACTAGGATACGGGCCTTACAGGGAGGGTATTTTTTTTCTTTCTGATTATTTAATCATAACCGATCATCCAGTAGGTTATTTTAACCATTTAAACCAAGATCTGTGATCATCTGTCCGTCGGATCACCAATCCAAACCATGAATAGTAACTTATTAATTATCAAATCTACTGTTAAAATTATCATATAATAGATGTATCATCAAAATCTTGAGAATTTCCCATTGAACCACTTGATATTTCTATAGAAAACCATTTAATATGTTCTTAGACACAATATCTATAATGCCATATAATAACTTTGACTTAAACAAGGATAAAAAGCTGAGATCTAAGGCCAAGAATCCTTGAACCATTAATTTTAGCATATTTTGTGGACCCTAACAAAGTATACTAGCTTCTTATTTCATTACTCTAGTAGATCTTCAATACTATGATTTTAAATTATTTTAACAGATGTAAAATCATAAAAATTATCCATATATATTATAATCATACATGTGAGCATGGCCCATAGTATTATACACTTATTTTTTTTACTTTGATATTATTTTTCCCATGATCTTTATAATAAAAGCTTTATTTTGATATAATGATTGGACATAGAAACTTTTGGTATGGCCCACACAATCGTGGCATTACACACTCAATTTATACAACATATTTCACATTAATGCATGTGTACAATCTTTGGTGCATTGTCGCCTCTACGAACGCTTGTAAATTTTTTTTTAAATTAACCATGGTCATTTTGATTAAAAAATCATTTTTAGAAGATGACATAAGATATAAACGATCTAATCATGCGCTTAGATTAAGAAGACTGTTCTTGTGGGACCCACATCTACATGGCACATATGCACATATTGTTTATCACATGTTACATGCACTTAACATGTGTTTATCACATGTTACATGTACATGTGTGTTAATGTAAGAGGGATTTGGCTTCTCTATATAAGGCATGCCAAACCATATCTTATAAGCATTCACAGAGAGAGCGAGAGAGAGAGATTAAAAGATAAGTTCTAAGAGCTTACCTCCTGATCCAAACCGTTTATCAAGTAAGTGCTCTAATACTATATTTTTTAGATGTTTTAGATCAAATCTAAGTGGGCCTCACTACAAGATCATGACTATCTATTAAGTCATTTGTGTTTCATCTATCTTATATTGTGTTATAATCCTTTAAGCGAAAAATCTATTATAGACATTATTGTGAAAGTGGGCCCCACATAAAATTAACTGTACATTTAGAAATCTTATTCATTAAGTGTAAATATGAATTGAAGACCTTATAAATCTAGATCCAGATTGTTAAAATTAGGGAAAAGATCATAATAATGATCCAGACCATTAAATTGATGATAGAGTCCAATCCAACTGTTTATCAAAGGTTTAATAAAGTGATTAAGGAATTAGATTTAAGAAAATTAAAAATCTACTTGATCTAATGTTATATCAGATCATTAGATCAAAGATCAATTAGGACCATTAGACCAAAATTATGAAAGATGAAGAAATAAATGGTCGGATCAGATGGATCTAAACATCCAATTATCTTTAAGGTTGATCTCGATCTGAAACAAAGATTAATACCTTTGATATATGGTTAGAAACATGGTAAATGGACTATTTACAGCTCTGTAGACACCCCACCCAGGCTACACCTTGAGAAGGCTAAGACTATCTGGGAACCATGATCATACCTTGAACCAAACCTTAATCGCAGCCCAAACCAAACCCTGACCAAAAAGTCCCCAAACCCCCAATCCGCAACCCGAAACCGTGATCCAAACTGTTCAGCACACATGCAGCCCCGCCTATACCCTATACCCTATATCCTAACCAGGACCCCCTTTTACCCAAGCCTAAACCCATTTGTTTGAGCCGCAAACTCGAAAGGAAGACCTTCAAGTGAACCCGCACAATGTACAAAACCCACACGTGCAAACCCGGCCCCCAACGAAGCCCGAGCGATTGTTTGACTGCCACGGGCGGTAGTCTGACTACCGCTTGCGGTACTTCGAATGCTGCCCCTCTCGGCCCGCGTGTGGACAGCTGTCTTAGCGCCCAAAAGTCAACTTTCCTCCGAATTTACCCCTCCAGCCTTCACTATTTACCTTTTTACCAACCCCAACAACTAATGAGAGCATGTCATGAGGCATTCCTCTCTCCTCAACCACTCACATGCTGTCATGTCATCTTTTAACCCTCTCAAACTCAGCAATTACAGCAATGCCATTGGAGAAGGCTATAAATAGCTTTCTCCTCTTCACATTTCCATCAACAACTCTTCACTTCCAAGCTTAAGTGAGAAGGAGAGTGAGAGGGGGAGAGAGAGGAAGAGAGTGAGGGTGAGGAGATGCTCCCAAGCCTTCAAGTCCAAATTTTTCAGCTATCTTCTTAGCCCACTCCTTGCCTTCCTAACCTCCCAGCCCAGCCCAGTTGATCATGGTTTAACCCACATCCTGGCCTACTCAAGATCAAGCCAAGGATCCATTTACATCAAGCATTCATCATGACATATACTCCCTTCTCAACCCCCCTGCTTCTCTAGATCTCTAGTGAACGTATGCTCTGTGGCTTGCCGTACATCAGATCCTGTCACATTAGAAATTCTTAGTGATCTAGTCCATTTTTTAGTCTTTGCATAAGCATCATCACATCTGCCTTCTAGACACGCCGTTGGACGTATGCTCTGTGGCTTGCCGAAATCTTGGATCTTGTCACATCAAAAATCCATGTGTGTGCCTAGTCCTATCCCGACCACATCATCCATCCCTTGAGATTGTTTTATTATACAAAGTAGAGACCGTACATTCGTACGGGCAGAGAGGGTGCCTAACACCTTCCCTCTTTGTAACCGAGGTCCCTTACTCGGAATCCCGGATCGTAGACCAAGAGTCAATTTAAGGTAGGGAAGCCTTCGGATTTCCCCCCTTTACGAATTTCGTGGTTCTAGTCGACCGCGGGATTTTGAGAATTTTGGGCTAGTGGCGACTCCAACATTCATAATCAGCTTATCATCCCCTTAATCACATTACAAATATAAATCAGCGTGGGCGCCGATTTTCAGTGTCTATAGAATGGCGACTCCGCTGGGGACTTACTAGCTCGCAGTAGCTGAGACCCGACTCGAAAGTGTGTGGTACTTCAATTTCAAGGGAAATCATCATTATACTCATACAAAAACAAAGAAAAATCTTTGGCCCAGATTCGAACCATGACCACTCGATCCTGCGCAACGATGGCCTCTCAAGCTACCCATGAAGAAGAGTCGGCACCTCAACCAGTTCTCGAAATATCCACACCCACATCATCACCCGTATTGCTACCACCAATAGCCCCAATAGACCCTCAAGCCAACAACACCATGCAAGAAATGGTCCAAAGTCTTTGAGCAATGCAAGAGCTACTACTTTGCCTAGTACCAAGTGCCACACCGAATACACAGGCAACCCAACCTAGTGTACAAAACAGTCCACTCCCTCAAGCCCCTTTTGCCTTCTCCCTCATTCCTCCAGCAAATCCCATGCTTCCTCTCCCAGAAGAGTCAGCATAAAATCAACAGTAGCCAGTAATTGGGAGTAACCCTCCTACACATCTCTACTCAGCACATCATAACAACCCGGTTACAACACAAGTTCCCCCTCATGGGAACCACAGACAAGAACTGACGGATGCCCATGAAGGGGGCCGGTTTTGAGTCCAACTCACTCCCCCTAACGGGAGTAACATTCCAGATTTGGCAGATACCCCAGGCGGGAGCCATTTTCGGACATCACACCCTCCTCCGAAAGGGAGCGACGTTCAATTCCAGCTTCCTCCCGCCACAGGGAGTCCACCGTCTTTCCAACAACCTCCCATTCTTGATCCATACGAAGAAGAAACAGCACAAACCCTACAGCAAGGGGCAAGATACCATCCTCAAAGCAAGTCTGAGATTGAGGAATTACGAGAGCAACTACAGATGGTGCAAAATCAGCTCCAGAGACAGCAAGGAGTGGACCACCCATCCACCAAATTTAAGTACCTTTATCCCTTCCCAGATGCTCGAGTACCTCCAACTTCGAGGTACCAAAATTTAAAAGGTATGACGGTAGCGGGTGCCCCATAGCACATCTAAAAGCATTTTGTGGGGAACTCAATGCGATAGCAGGGAATGATGGAGCCTTGATACGGCTTTTTCAGAAATCCCTTAAGGGTGACGCTTTAGATTGGTACACCTCACTAGACAACCATCAAATCAGAACTTGGGAAAAACTCTCCCGGGCATTCATTGACAGGTTCTCATATAACCTGAACATGGCTCCAAGAAGATTTGACCTGGCTGCCTTAAGACAAAAAAGCAATGAATCTTTATTAGCATATGTAGGACAGTGGCGAGCCATGGCAGCTCAAATGAGAAACCCCATCGATGACGAGGAGCAGATATCCATGATTGTACATTCAACAAATCCCAGCATTTTAGGATATCTAATCTCATATCCATACGTAAATTTCTCCCAACTCATCCGAGCCGGAGAACAAGTCGAAGCCGGAATCAGGGCTGGGACCATTTCCCCATGGCCACACCAGGCCCCCTCAATCAAGAGAAACAAAGTCGAGGGGAAGCCCATTGGATATGGGAATGGAAACAGCACTGCTCCCACACAGCGCACCACAGAAGTTAACAACATTATCACTAATACTCAAGGCAACCAGTATGCTCCACAACCAGAGCCACATCAAGACAGGCAGTACCAGCCACAGCCAAATAGGCAGTACCAACCCCAGCCGACCCAACAGGGATATCAGGCACAACCGTCTCAACAATAGTAACAACAGCCTAGGGGGAATGCGCCAAGACCATACAAACAGGCAATGTTAGGAAGGAAGTTTACCCCTTTAGCACAAACATACACTCAGGTTCTGACTATATTAATGCAAAGCAGCTTTTGACACCGCTCCAACTGCGGCTTCCCCCTAACCCTTTGCCACCTGTTACAACAAAAATCAATACTGTGCATACCATCAGGCTCCTGGCCATCTAACGGACCACTGCTTCACTTTGAAACACGCGGTCCAAGATTTGATCGAAAGTCAGAAAATCGCCATCACCCCGCAGGTTAGCAATACGGCCCAAGCCAACATTCTCCAAAACCCCCTGCCATCGCATTAAGCAGGACCCAGCACATCTAACACCTCTACTGTCAACCACATCGAAGGAGGGCAACCCGCGTACTCCTCTCCACATTATTCCATACAAGCAATCATGCCCGACACAGCAAACTGGGTATGGGGATACCAACAGGCGCCATCATCTGAGCCTTTGGTATTCCTTGAAGCAGCACCAGCCACTCAACCTCTTATTTTTCTGGAAGCAGCACCATCAACACCGCCTCTTGTATTCCTTGAAGCAGCACCCAACAGGTCACACTTTCAGCATCTTGCCCCCAAAGGGGCACATTTAACTCCATCCTCAGTACATCCAAAAAGGTCAAATCCTGAACCCATTGTCCTCCCGATAGGCCTCCCTGATCTAACCCCGCTAACCTCGCAAGGGGCACCCTCGGTTTGAGCCCCAACATTCCTGATGCCTCACCAGCTGGCACATGCCCAGAGGATCCTTCCCACACATCAAAAAGGGGAAGAAAACTCTTCTTCCAAAACCAGTCAGGACTTGGTAACACCTCAAGAAAAGTCATCAGATCCATCACAAAACATTCCAGCCACAACTCCCCATCCACAAGAACCGCTGGTATTCCTAGAAGGAAGGACGGTTTCCTCCTACGACCCAAAAGCAGTCCCATGACATTACCTAGAATGCGATGAAGTGGGTAACAACAGAAGGTATTTCAAGAGAGACAATCAGAATCTGAAAGAAACCCGGGAAACTTTGTCGGGAACCACTTGCAAGACCAATGCTGCTTATGACATAACAACTCAATTCAAAACCGTTCCCGCACAAATATCCATCTGGAAACTCCTATGCACATCAAGATCGCATCGAGAAGTCTTTGCGAAAACATTGAATGATGCTCATATCTCTCCTGATGTACCTCCCGAAATGGTGGCAAGTATGATTGGACAACTCCTCGCACCATGAGTCATCACTTTCTCGGATGAGGAACTACCACCTGAAGGGCGTGAGCATGGACGCTCACTAAATATAGTTGCCTGTCATAAGAATTTTAAAGTCCCACTCGTGCTCATAGACAACGGATCTAGCCTGAATGTCTGTCCTTTGAGGACTGCCGAAAAGTTGGGGATAGAACCGTCCTCTTTCAGGCCCAGCACCATGAGCGTTAGAGCCTTCGACAACTCCTGAAGGCAGGTTGAGGCAGAAATCAACCTTGAATTACAAATCGGACAAGACATGACCATTGTCACGTTCGGGAGACATTCCTGCCTCATTTAACATTCTGTTGGGGAGACCATGGCTCCATGCCATTGGAGCTATCCCATCCACCCTCCATCAATGGGTTAAATTCCCTTCAGGAAATCGAATCATTTCAGTGTTGGTCGAGCTAGAAACCATCTTACCGGTGACAGTCAATATCCCAGAAACCAACATCCCAGTGATTGACATTCAGCATGCAGAAGGTGACATACGTATCATAGCTTCGAATTCGAAAATGTGAATGCAATCACCAACCCACGCCCTCTTGCTGTTAAATATGTCATTCCTCTTGCCGAACGGCTAATCCTGAACTATCGTATCGAGTTCCATGGCAAAGGTATGGTGGTAAAACCAGCACCTGTCAACATGCAGAGACAGGGATTGGGATATCAGCCAACACCACAGGATCAGGCGAAAAGGCCAAAAAAGGGTCAACCGTTTAAGTGTACACCCATCAAGTTCACAAAGGCTGGTACAGTTTGTGAAGACACGATGAGGTCCCTTGAGGACCAACTCCAGCAACTCAAACTCACAGAACATGCTAACCTGGAGTCCATCTGACCACCAATAAGGTGGGATAGGATCCTCAGGGCATCAAAATCACATCTAAAGCTAGGGGCAGAACCCCCAGACCATCACATGAAGCTAGGGGCGTGGAAACAGATCCACCCACAAAAGACCTAGAACTAGGAGTGCCCCTTGAAGGAAACACAGGTAAGAACAGGGAGACACCCATACCCACCCACAATCAGGGGAACACATCCTCACCACTAGCTTAACGACACAAGGGGCAAAAGCAGCCCATCCATTGGGTTGACAAGGGAAAATGGCCTGCCCTTGATTGGACGAACGTTAAGGTCCCATCACAAGATGAACCTGAGGAGCTAGAAGGACTCCAACTCCTGGGCGAAGAGATTGAATTAGATTCTGACTTTGAGCCCAGCCCAGCGGATATCATGGTCATCAGGACAGATGACCCACATGAATAGATAAAACAAAACAATAGGATCGAACGGGGGAAAGAACCACCATGGACAGCTGTCGCCCTAACGATCGAATCAGCCGGCGAACCATTCATGGATGCCGGCCTAAAAAAAATGCCAATAAAAATAGCAGTTGGTATCCCGAACCAGGGCAAGACCAATCATGGTTCGCAACACTGTCCTATTTGGGACACCTCAGTGACACAAAAAAATTAGAAAATTTTTAAAACACAAAAACATCACATATTCCCAAAAATACAAAAAAATTAGATATTCCTCACAACCACAAAACATAAAAAATTTTTCAAAATACAAAAACAATAGAAAAACTTTCAAAAATCACTGTGCCAAATACCTCGCACACATTGTAGGAGTTTGAGGTCGACTCGTATGATTTCGATCGAACTCATGGGTTTGGATGAACCCCCAGATGAGGGAAATGATGATACAGCTCTCGAATTCGAGAATTCTCTCGAAAAGTTCGAAACGAAGGCCAATATTGTAGCAGACGACTTCGAGGTTGTGAATTTAGGATCCGTAGAACTCCCTAGAGAGGTGCGTATCAGAATATCATTATCCCCGGAATACAAGCAGAGGATGATCAAGTTTCTGAAACCAAGGTTGTCCAACTTTGCCTTCTTTACGAGGATATGCCAGGCCTCGATGAAGATCTGGTGGTGCATCATTTGCCAACAAAGCCAGACATGAAGCCTATCAAGAAGAAGCTGCAAAGAATGAAGCCAGAATGGGCCCTAAAGATTCATGATGAAGTCATTAAGCAATACAACGCGGGATTCTTGGTAGTCTCTAACTACCCGGAATGGCTCGCGAGCATCGTACTAGTTCCAAAGAAGGATGAGAAAGTTAGGATGTGCATCGACTTCAGAGATCTTAACAAAGCAAGCCCTAAAGACGATTTCCTTCTACCTCACATCGACTCACTGGTAGATAATACTGCTGGACACAAGATCTTCTCTTTCATGGACGGTTTCTCCGGTTACAACCAGATCAAGATGGCCATCGAAGATCGAGAGAAGACTTCCTTCATCACACCATAGGGAACTTTCTACTATCGAGTTATGCCCTTCGGACTGAAGAATGCCGGAGCTACATATCAACGAGCCATAACTGCCTTGTTCCATGATATGATAAACAAGGAGATGGAAGTTTACGTGGATGATATGATCGTCAAGTCTCGCACGATCGACGAACACTTCGAAGACCTTGAGAAGCTCTTCAACAGGCTAGAAAAATTCAAGCTCCACCTAAACCCACAAAAGTGTGTCTTCAGTGCAACCAGGGGCAAGCTGCTAGGTTTTATTGTCATTGAAGATGGTATCCGGGTGGATGAGACTAAGACCAAGGCAATCATCGAAATGCCACCGCCTAAGACTAAAAACCAAATTCGGGGCTTCCTCGGACGGATCCAGTATATCAGCCGATTCATCGCACAGCTCACTCTGGTCTGTGAGCCCATATTCAAGCTGTTATGGAAGAACTCGCCAAAAGAATGGAATGACGATTGCCAAGCGGCCTTTGACAAGATCAAAAAATACCTGCTAAATCCTCCAGTGCTCATGCCACCTACTCTGGGTAGGCCATTACTGCTATATATCTCCATCGCAGCAGAAGCAATTGGATGCGTTCTTGGCCAACACGATGACACAGGAAGAAAAGAGCAAGCAATTTACTATCTAAGTCGACGATTCACAAGCTATGAAGCCAAATATTCTAGCTTAGAGAAAACGTGCCTCGCCCTAGTCTGAGCAACACAACGACTATGACAGTATATGATCACTCACCCGATCCTTCTGCTCGCTCGCATGGACCCGTTGAAGTACTTGTTTGAAAAGTCGGCACTAACAGGTAGGATCACAAAATGGCAGCTATTGCTTTCAGAGTTCGACATCACTTATGTCACCCAGAAAGCAATCAAAGGGCAAGCATTAGCCGACCACTTAGCAGCCCACTCTCTGCCGGACTATCAACCATTGAAGACCTTCTTTCCCGACGAGGATATTCTCCTGATTGAGGAGGAAGAAGGAAGAAAGGAAGGAGAGTGGACACTCTTCTTCAACGGAGCTGCAAACTCAGAAGGAAGTGGAGTAGGCGCCATACTCTATTCTCCTGAGGACGTCCCAATTCCCATATCCAGAAGGCTGGCATTCTAATGCACCAACAATGTAGCTGAATATGAAGCATGCATCGCTGGTCTAAGAGAAGCCATCATCCTTAATGTGAAGAAGTTACGAGTCTTTGGAGACTCACAACTCATCATCAATTAGATAAATGGTGATTAGAAGACCAAGGATGAAAAGCTGATTCCATATCATGTCTACCTGGAAAATTTAGCTGAGGAATTCGAGGAGATCACATTTTCTTACATGCCCCGAATCAAGAACCAATTTGCAGACGCTTTGGCCACCCTTGCCTCAATGCTGGAAATCCGGAAAGGAGTTGTTGAATGGGAGCTCACCATCGAACTCCAGGAGGAGCCTGCATTTTGCCTACAGATTGATGAAGCAGAACCTCCCTCAAATGATCAGCTGTGGTACACAGATATCAAGAAATACCTCAAACATCAAAAGTACCCAGAAGGAGCTATGCCAGTTGATCGACGCACCATCCAACGGCTAGCGACATAGTTCGTAATCACTGGGGGCATTCTTTACAAGCGATCCTTCAACCAATTCCTTCTTCGCTGTGTGGATGAGACAGAAGCGGCACAGATCATGTTAGAAATCCACAAAGGACTATGTGGCCCACACATGAATGGACACATGATGGCAAAGAAGATCTTATGACTTGGCTATTATTGGCTTACGATGGAGACAGATTGCTGCAAACACGTCAGGAAATGTTTCAAGCGTCAAGAGCACACAAACCAGATCCATGCCCCTGCTTTCGAACTCTACAACCTGACGGCACCATGGCCCTTCTCTGTATGGGGACTGGATATTATCGGCAAGGTCAACCCCAAAGCTTCAAATGGGCATGAATACATTCTGGTGACGGTAGACTACTTCACCAAATGGATAGAGGCAGCATCCTACACCACCATAGCAGCATCTCATGTAGTCAAGTTTATGAAGAACAACATCATTAGCCGCTATGGGGCCCCTCAGGCCATTATTACTGACAACGGAACTCCGTTCATCAATAAAAGGATGGACGATTTCCTCGACAAGTTCAATATTTAACGACATTGGTCAAGCCCCTACCGTCCTCAAATGAGCGGTGGGGTCGAAGCCGCAAACAAAGTTGTCATTTGCATATTGGAGAAGATGGTGAAGACATATCAGGATTGGTTAGAAATGCTTCCCTACGCACTCTGGGCCTATCTGACGTCTGTATGGTCTGCTATAGGCGCAACTCCTTACGAACTCGTATACGGAATGGAAGCAGTACTGCCAGTCGAAATTAAAATCCCATCACTGCAGATATTGCTGGAAAGCAAAGTCAAGGAAGGCGAGTGGCAACAAGCAAGATATGATCAACTGCATCTGGTAGATGAAAAGCTCATGCGAGCGCTAAGCCACTCCTAATGTTATCAAAGAAGGATCGGTCGGGCCTACAACAAGAGGGTCCGGAAGAGGAGTTTCGAGGTCGGCGACATGGTCATGAAGCTTATCTTACCACCGCATCTACCAGATCCCAGAGGAAAGTTCAAACCCTCGTGGGAAGGACTGCTGATCATTCGGGAAGTACTCCCAGGAGGTGCTCTCCGGCTCGCTAATTTAAAAGGAGAGGATCTTTCCGAGTCCATCAACGCCGATAACGTGAAAATTTATCACGGGTAACCATACTTAACCTTGTCAATGATTAACAATCGCAAAGCTGCATCCCTCACTCCCCCATCAAAAATAAAAAAATGTATCTGCCACCTCTCCCATTAGAAACATCAATCATCTCTCCCACAAAAGAAAGAAAAAAAAGAGAAGAAAAAAGTGGGAAAGCAGAAAGAAAGAAAAAAAAAGAAAAGAGAAAAAGAAAAGAAGATCTAAAAAAGAAGACCCAGAAAGGAGAGAATAAGCCTATACCACATCCCCCAAATAACCCAACCAGAAACCAGCTTACGATTGTAATCAAAGACAAGGACAGGAAGGTAACCAGTTGGCCGGCTATGAAAGAGGTCTCTCCATCTCCCACAACACTAAAAAAAAAGAGAGAGAGAGAGAGAAGGACATGTCTAAGCAAAAAGGGTGAGGTGAAAACCTGAAAGGGCGCCTCGAGTAAAAACAGCGGGCATGTAACAGACTTAGTGAAAACCTGAAAAGGCACCAAGGGTAAATACAGCACAGCTTCCAAGGGGCAGGCAAGATAAAAAACCCGGGAGGTAGTGAAAATCTGAAAGGATGCTATGGGCAAAAATGACGGGAAGAGCCGGACGTAGTGAAAACCCGAAAGGGCGTTATGGGCAAAAATGGCTAGAAAAAGAAAAAAATAAAAATAAAAGTGCAGGCACAGTCAAGGCAGCAAGCACCACAGCGAGATACAAAGGAAAGATCAACTGCGGATCAGTTCTCTATCAAACTCTGCTCAAATCAGGGGATACGATTCCAGACACCCTCTCAAGGAACCAAGACCCTAGGAACACAATCTAGGATATTGCATACAACATGGGCTGAGCCTAAGATTCTGATCCCAATCATCCAAAGCATAAATTCAAACACAAGCGCACATTGACAAATTTGGCACAAAATAAAAATATTTCATGCTTCTTACAAATACACTGCTTTTCTTTTCTTTTGTATCAAAAATAAAATCCTTCATACATACAAAAATAAGCAGTTGATGGAAAAAAGGGATTAAAGGTAAGCTCCTACCTCTCATACAGTGATAATTTCTATCTGAGCCTCTCTACCTCCATGCGCAGGTAGAAGACCTCATCCCTCTCTAGACGATGTGCTGCAAACATACTCTCGTCATATCGTCGTCCCATGGTGAGTCGATGAGCCATATCCTTACAAGTGTGGCGGAGTACAGCGACCTCAGAAATCAGGTGACCATGTGTGGCTAGTAAGAAAGACGAATCAATGAAAGGACGTCTCTTGAAAGCCACAAACGAATCATCAACGCACGAGGAGGAGGAAGCAGCATTGCCCACCATGCCCTGATCAACAATCTCGTCCTCTAATTGCCAACTAGGGACCTGACGATATAATGACTACTCTGCCACCCATCACTGGTACAGTACGGTTGTCAGAGGAGGAGCCCAAGACTCGAGCTCTAGCATCGTCGCATCCAAGGAGCCCTGCCAGGAAATCCAGACTCGCCTATACAAAGCGGGCAAATTAGAAGGAAGAGGGGCATGACTGAATCCGGAGAAAGCAAACTCTGGAACATCCTGCCAAAAGCTGAACTGTCGAAGGAAGCGTACAGGATGATAGGAGCAGTACCCCCGAAGCCCCAGCAGCAGTAAAGGAGTACGAGTAGCACTACAAATCAATGGGGAGCGATGGAGCCAGGGAGCCTCCCAACTGATCTCCCACCCTCGCAGCTGAGTGAGCATACAACAGTATAGTGACTCAATGGCCTTAGCACCAAGGGGAAGGTCGTCAAGCAACAAGCGCAGCACATCACTGCGATGGGAATGTGGCCATAAAAGCTGAGGGGTCATGAACAGATGCTCCCACAACCACACCTGTAAGGACATACGTTTCAAACTCAGGCTGCAAGCAAGAAAACAGTGCTAAGCAAGGAAGAGGAAAAGTGCAGAGAATACCTGAAGGAATGCAGAACAACCTCGGAGGATGTGGGTTCGCCCTAACGAACACTCGGTCAGCCCTAGAAAAAGCTCCACCAGCACCACAGAAATGATGCTCCTACGATACAATACACGACAGAATACGTCTAATGAAGCTGCCAAAGAGGACTGTCGCCAGCCAGAGAAAAGCAGCTCAACCAAAACACAGAATACCAGTGCATTCAGGCACTGGAGCTGGCGATCTGACCCAGGACCACCACGGGCAGTGGAGCAGCGATCATATAAGACCTCAAGTGAAAGCTCGCCAACCCTGCCCTCCATGGTAGGAAGAGCAACAAGAAATCTGAACCAGGAGATCAGATTAGTAGAACGAACTGGCTCGGACACAGGAATGTAAGGCTCTCGGGTGAGAGGAAGACCAAACAGGTGCGAGAGCTCCTCCAGTGACGGTCCCAACTCCAGGTCATTGAAGGAAAATGGGTTCAGAGACGGAATCCAATCATACAACGCTGCGCTTAACAGCCGCCAGTCTAAGCGAACCCGATGGAAATGAAGAACCTCTCTGAAGCCTAAGGAGCCTAACTCAAAGATCTCGGACTCGGTCAAGCTCTCTATCCAAAAGTGCAGTCGCTCAGAGCAAGAGACACGTGGCTGCAGTCGACAGGTCCGGACAGGGACGCTCTCAACAATCTGGACTCCCGGGTCAGCAGGAGAATCGTCAATAATGGGCATCCCCTCATCCAGCAAGTCTATCTCATGATGGCAAAAGAAGCTAGCATCGCCCATCACATCGCGCAAGGTGTCCTGGAAAGCTGTGACAGGCGGGCCTGAGCTGCCAACAACTGTCACATCAGGAGCTATCACGAACACGCACGCCCCAGGAGCCGTAATACCCAAAGTGTCCAAATCGCTGATAGGGCCTACACCCTGGGCCCCAGCAATAGCTGACTGTCCCATCACTATCTTGATATCCGCACCAAAAATTTGAGCCAAGTCATCTGTAAGAAATCCATCACCCGCCAAATCCAAACCGCTTGGGCCACCAAAATAGGGCCCACCACCCATCCAGGCCTAATCCACCCCATCTATACCATCTACCGTCATGATGCCATCATTCACACCGCCCATGACCATCCCTCCATTAATCAAGCCATCAGATGCCATTATCACACCATCCTCATTATTCAAACCATTCATCCTCGCCACATCAGCATCCACGAAACCTGGCGGCCCATCTAATATGGATCCGTCAAACCCACCAAAACCTCTCGTCCTATCCAACCCAACCTCACATCCTCCTTTAATGGTGGTAGGAGTAATGCCACAAATGGCATTGATCTCCCCAAAAGAGCCCATTACTCCCCCACCAACCTTCATTAACTCATCCATAAATGAGTCCCCTCCATCATTATTGGACCCACCTACCTCCTCACCACTCATGAACCCCTCAATACCCCCATCATGGCTGGCCATATTCAGTCTAAAAGAAGAAAAAAATAGAGAAAGAAAGAGGACAAAGGAAGAAGAGGACAAAGGGAACAAAATGGAATATGATCGGACGGACAGAGGCAAGGAAGAATATCCAAAAAAAGGGGAAAGAGAATGAACAGAGAAGAAGGGTACTTGCTGAAAGAAAAGATGAACGGAGGTGTCACCCCGATTACCGCCCGCGGTACTCCAATCACCGCCCTCAGAATTGACATTTTTGCATCGCTGCAGCTCTGACAGGACAGAACGGGAGGAAAAAGTCAGCGGGCGGCAGCCCAACTACTGACCGCGGCAGTTCGGCTACCGCCAGGGCCCCCTTTCGGGCAAATTTTGGGCAGGGTTCGCTCCGAAAGCCCAGAACCCAGGAACAAACATCCGTACACTCAATTGGGATCGCAAAGGTGATCAAAAGCAACGATCAAAAGGGGAGCAACGTTGATTAAATGAGATTTCATATAAACATGGAGATTACACATCCAAGGATGCAAGATTACATGACACAATAAACTAATCATCATCAGGAAGATAAGTGTTTGTATCCTTGCGGTGAAAATGGGGGCCCAAGATCCCTCCTCCAGCAAAACGTGTGCCGCCACTAGGAGCGTAGCAAGGCTGCAAGATCGGACCAATGCCGTACTGCTCACACCAAGAGCTGTACTCTCTATTCGGATCGATGAAGGCGCTAGCGTTAAAACCCTCCAAGGCAGCGGCCAATTCTCTCTCAGGGACGGATCTCCAATCAGATGGACCCGAAGGTGGACTAAGTGGCACTAAGGGACTACCAGTCAGTTGCCAAAAAAGACCTACTTCCAAGGCCCACTTCAAAAAGCCCATTTCAAAAAAGGCCCATTTCAAGGCCCCATTCAAAGGGCACATGAGTTCCAGGCCCATTTCCAAAAAGACCTACTTCCAAGGCCCGCTTCAAAAAGCCCATGACAAGGCCCATTTCAAGGCCCCATTCAAAAAGCCCATGTCCAGGCCCATTTCAAAGGGCACATGAGTTCTAGGCCCATTTCCAAAAAAGACCTACTTCCAAGGCCTGCTTCAAAAAGCCCATTCCGAGACCCAAGTCCATTTCCAAAAAAACTCATCAAAAGACCCATTTTCCAAAACCCATTTTTTTAAAGGCCCATCTTTCAAAGACCATCATCCAACACATTTGGTTGCATCAAGATCATGATGTGAGGACCACTTGAAAAATCCCATCCATCCATCATTCACCAAAATGGCCAACCCTCACAATCTACACCATCCATACACTCAAGTAAGCCCCACATCATCCATCCAACGGTCCAAATCATCCAAAATAAAAAATAAAAAAACTTATTAGAGGAAGTCATCTGACCTTTTCTTGTAAATAAAAATCGGACGACAACGCCCACTCGCGAAATCGAATGGATATTTTCCAAAAAATCCAAAAAAATATAGATTTTCAAATAAAATCTCCAAGGAGTCTAGTTCCACAGAGATTAGTTTTCAAAATCAAAATTTTTTAAAAATACACGCGACGCGTAGTACACTGAGGAATCTTCCATATTCTCCAGTTGCAGTCAATGCAAATAGCTAAATAAGATTCGAACCCTTCCAGTTTCCCCAGAGGATGATCGAATCCGTACATGATACAAGTACGATTGATCCGATCTCTATCTGAACAGTCGTACAAATGCTAGTAAAAATGATTGGATCCATCTTTGAAAAAGAATAATCAAACTCGAAGTGACAACAATACATTGTAACCAAAGTATCGGAATCAGCAGACTGCACGACAAAAGATTACCTGCACATACCTAGTCCTAGATGTTCACAAAATTTGATCGAGTCCAAGTTGGTGTAGTGAGTTCCTCGTAAGGCCGCACCAACGCGCAGGGCAGCTAACCACTTTGACGATCAAATGGATCGAATACTCCTAGGGTGATTACATAGCAAAGGAACGACAGACCAAACAGTGCGGGAATCCTCTTAAAGCCGCACCAACGCACAGAGGCCCTATTTTTCAGATTTACCCTCCAATGCTATTAACAATCGGATGTGAAAGGGTTGTGATTGGTGACCCGTAAAGTCACGACGAATGCGCAGGGGACAATCACAACATTTTTCTCAACCCTCGTGATATGTGCAAGTAACTTCTTTTCCAAACAGTCTACTAACAATGATACAATAGTAAACAACAGATTCGAATCACTATCCTGAAGGGTGGGGTGTCCACTTGCTTTGGCCTTCGGTTGCTTACAACCTCGGCCAAAGAGGGGCATCTATAGACACCCCACCCAGGCTACACCTTGAGAAGGCTAAGACTATTTGGGAACCATGATCATACCTTGAACCAAACCTTAATCGTAGCCCAAACCAAACCCTAACCAAAAAGTCCCCAAACCCCCAATCCGTAACCCGAAACCGTGATCCAAACCATTCAGCACACATGCAGCCCCGCCTATACCCTATATCCTAACTAGGACCCCTTTTTACCCAAGCCTAAACCCATTTGTCTGAGCTGCAAACCCCAAAGGAAGACCTCTAAGCGAACCCGCATAATGTACAAAACTCACACGTGCAAACCCGGCCCGAAAGAAGCCCGGGCGGCAGTCTGATTGCTGCGGGCGGTAGTCTGACTACCGCCTGCGGTACTTCAAATGTCGCCCCTCGTGGCCCGCGTGTGGACAGCTGTCCCAGCGCCTAAAAGTCAACTTTCCTCCAAGTTTACCCCTCCAGCCTTCACTATTTACCTTTTTACCAACCCCAATAACTAATGAGAGCAAGCCATGTGGCATTCTTCTCTCCTCAACCACTCACATGCTGCCATGTCATCTTTTAACCTTCTCAAACTCAGCAATTACAGCAATGCCATTGGAGAAGGCTATAAATAGCCTTCTCCTCTTCACATTTCCATCAACAACTCTTCACTTCCAAGCTTAAGTGAGAAGGAGAGTGAGAGGGAAGAGAGAGGAAGAGAGTGAGGGTGAGGAGATGCTCCTAAGCCTCCAAGTCCAGATTTTTCAGCTATCTTCTTAGCCCACTCCTTGCCTTCCTAACCTCCCATCCCAGCCCAGTTGATCATGGTTTAACCCACATCCTAGCCTATTTAAGATCAAGCCAAGGATCCATTTACATACAAGCATTCATCATGACATATACTCCCTTCTCAACCCCCCTACTTCTCTAGATCTCTAGTGAACGTATGCTCTGTGGCTTGCCGTACATCGGATCCTTTCACATCAGAAATTCCTAGTGATCTAGTCCATTTTTTAGTCTTTGTATAAGCATCATCACATCCGCCTTCTAGACATGCCGTTGGACATATGCTCTGTGGCTTGCCGAAATCTTAGATCTTGTCATATCAGAAATTCATGTGTGTGCCTGTAAGTGCTATAGTTTCTATCCCTATGTGTTGTCAAATTTGTAGTGCCAAAATCACTATTATACTCTGTTATATATAACTTGCATAAGTGAAGCTCTCTCAAGGATCAACATACATGAACAAGCTAAGCTCACATCAAGCAAAGCTCTCAAGTACAAAACTCAAGATCTTGAATGCAAGAGCTGCTCACAAAACAAGACTCAAGCCGAAAAGAAAGTACAAGGCAAGACTCAAGTTGAGACTCAAGCTGAAATCAAGACTCAAGCTGAAACTCAAGCCACTTTCAAGATTGAGCTACTTCAAGGTTTAATCTTCATCAAGACTTCAAGGCTCATTCTTCATGGTCTCTTGTTTCAATGTCCATACTTCATGATTGAGGTTTGTTTGACCATAGGATGACCTTAGAAGTAGGTCATTTCGGATACATAAACCGAATGTTATTTTACATGTGATACTAGTCCTAGGGCTTCTTCGACTAGTCCTAGACTTGCTTCGACCAGTCTAAGAAAATCCTCGACCGATCGTAAGTTTGTTACATATTACGGATAAACTGTTAGCCTTCGACTAGTCCAGAACTGACCATCGTAGGAACAGTGTTTACGTATCTTCGGATCGTAGAATCTACGGAAAATCTTCGACTAGTCGAAGAGCACTCTAGACGAGTCGAAGAACTGATCTTCTCACCTATAAATAGAGCACGAATCTCAAAAGAAATCATCGATTTAATTATAGTATTCAAGCCAATCTTCGTCGAACTTCGAGAGATAATTTTGTGCTCCATTTAAGCTAAGTGTGCTTATTTAATATCTTCTTTCCTTAGCTTTATTTTAATTGATTTTGTTTCGTATATTCCAATCTGATTTGAAAAGAGGAATTGTTATTCCCTTTCTTTGGAATCAAAATCAATTAAGGCAAGCTCTGTTTGGTTTAATTTAAAATCAATTAGAACTAGAACCATTGTAATCGAGTACTGGACATTGAACTTGGACATTCATCTACTTTGATTTGGTTCTACCGGGCTGCTCCAACGTAGGAGATATTCAGGTATTTTACATATTGTAAATTCCTTTCTATTATTTTGGTTTCTTTCAAGATTTGCCAGAAAAATCTTGTTATTTTGGTTATCTGAGGAGAGCCAGGAAAACTCAGAAGTGGGGGTTTTTTTTAATTGTGTAAGCCCACATACAAAGACACAATTGTAAGGGTTTTGGGTGAAAAACATTTTTAAACACAGGAAGATTTTTGTGTGGCTGTTGGATAACAGTTGGTGAACACACAGGCGAACCACTATAATCCCTTGAGTTGTGGTTGATTGATTTATTCTTTTAATCTTTTAATTAATTTTTGTGAGATGTATGTATGGTGGTGAATGTTGTAATTATTTCAAGCTTTGTGAGAATGTTGTAATAGCTTAGAATTTACTTTCTGCTATTCCTTTATAAGCTTGTTTTTCAATTTCATTTGAAAGTTGTTCCAGCAAGGTTGCCCTGCCATTTTTATGGTGTATGGCTGTCCCTAGAACAATACATCTTTAATTACAAGTTATTTCAATTCAGTTCATATTTGTTTTTGTATTCCTCTTCGATTTGAGACTTGATACAAAGACCTTTCTAGAAATAAGGTTGTCCTACCATAAACTCTGTTTTTGGTGTAAGGTTGTCCTTAGAATAACGTTTGTATCAACCTCTCAAGATCTGAATTTTGAGGTTGTTTTTCTTTCCTGCATTATTATTTAATTTGGTTATCATTTTCTTTATTATTCCGTTGTTATAAGTTTTTATTTGGCATTGTCCTATTCATCCCCCCTCTAGGACATATAGCTTGGCCTTTTCAGTGCCTAGTCCTATACTGACCACATTATCCATCCCTTGAGATTGTTTTATTACATAACGTAGAGACCGTACGTTCATACGGGTAGAGAGGGTGCCTAACACCTTCCCTCTTTATAACTGAGGTCCCTTACCCAGAATTTCATGGTTCTAGCTGACTGTGGGATTTTGAGATTTTTCGGCTAGTGGTGACTCTAGCATCTATAATTAGCCTATCACCCCCTTAATCACATTAAAAATATAAATCAGCGTCGGCATCGATTTTTAGTTTTTACAAGCTCATATCTAATAAATTACGGATTTGATTGACCAATTTAATGGACTAATGTAACAATCTTAGAATCTTACTCATTTTTGCAAGAGTTTTAAGAAAATGGATACTAAGTAAGGAAGAAATTAATTTGATACTTGTATTCTAGATATGACTTAAAAAATGAAACTTTCTATGGATCGTAAACCTAAGTGAAGTCATCAAATTTATGAAAAAATTATCAAAATGTTAAAATGGTCCAATAAGGAATGAACAATATAGGTAAGTAGTCACTATCATGGATGGATTTTTTTGCATGCATTGTATAACATTACATGCTTACTTTTTCTTAACGTTTATAATATATTGATATTTATTTAAAGTATGCAATTTTCTTGTATTTGATATGTTATTATGAGAACACCAGAAAACTTGGGGATCGAGTTATCCATTAAATTCTCAGGCAGAGTTCCCAATAGAACCCGAGTTGGTAAATAGGGCCTCCTCTTTGGACTACGGTCGAGGCCGGGGAAAGAGTTTGGCCACTCATTGCCAGACTATACAGTTACACATGGTATGTGAGATACTTCAAACCAACATTCGCGTAAGATGTGAGTAAACTCCTACACGTATTGGGCTCATATGGATCTCGGTCGGATGGGTGTTAGCAGGCCGGATGTTGTGCACAGCTATGGCCTTGGTTGTTCACTAAAGAAAGTGTTTATGTGGTAATGAGACATAATAATATTCTTGTATATGCACTTGTATCATGCTTATGTTGTGAATTCATGTGTACAACTACTTGCTAGGCTATTAATTCATTTTGTTGATTGGAATACCATCCAGGACAAGAAAATGAACTGGAGTCTTTGCATGTGGAGTGATGACTTTTGAGGCGTACTCTTGAAGATTTGCTACAAGAATAAAGATTTTTTCATTTTATATTTATTGATTTAAATAATGATGTATGAACTTATGCTGGATATCAGTAGTAAATAATTGATACTTTTGACTAGATGTATGATGATTAAATAAGTTTATTATTTGTGATGATTATTATGATTATGTGTATAATATTCCTCCTCTCTATCGAGTCACGCTCTTGACTCAACGATTGAGTCAAGCAAACTCGTGTTTCCAGAGCCAGGGTGTGACACAAAATGGTCTATCCTCATAAGGCTATCGAGATAGAAAACTTGATGAATGGTAACATTTTCAAAGTGAACGGTCATCGTCTTAAGCCATTCATTGAGAAATTTGATTCGGAGGATATGTCCATCTCTTTGATTGATCCTATCTATCAGGATTAATCTTCTAGTCTGATGGAGGTCCATTCACATTTATTTTTTCTTAGGATTAGGATTGTTAGGTTTATTTTATTTTTAGTTTTGTTTTTTGTTTAGTACTAATCCCTTTAATGTAACGCCCCGAATTTCAAGGGTCGAGCAAAGGCTCAACTCCCAAGATCCGTCGTATCACTTATGCAACATAGATAATGATGGTTAAATGTTGTCCATGTTAGTGCATTAAATACGAATGAAATTATACTAAATCAGCATATCATACTCCAGAGATGATTAAATTAGGCAAGCGGAAGACTGTGATAGATATATAAAGTGTAATAGTAGTTATGAACCCCCAGAGTATGATCATGTCACCAGGCTGAATATATAGATGTTTGTTCCAAAAATATGAAATGACAAAGTGTAATGTCCAACTAATTCATATAATCCCTGTAATCTCGTCGATCAGTACATGGTCTACATAGACCCGCCTGATAGCTGTACATAGAAGAACTCCTCCTCATCGTCATAAAAGTCTGGCTCTACCTCATATGCCTTGCCATCATCTGCAGTTAAAATAGAGTCTGGTTGGTGTTTTAAAACACCGTCCCAATGTGGGAGTGAGTGATCAACTCAGTGGTACTATAAGGCAAAGTTTAACATGTTATCAATTTAGTCAAGCAGTATTGATAAGCAATACAACAAGCATTTCCTAACTACTCTGTTTAATGCAAGGATGATATGTGGTAATGATGCATGCCCTCTCACGGTCGCACATGCTACTCCCATTGTGTCTTCATCTCCAAAGCACATGCAGTGCGGTACATGCACGTGTTAGCCGAGTTCTTAATTAGGCCTATTCATACAGCAAATTCGGGAAGCTAAGGTACCTCCCTTTATATCATTTATGCAAACAATAATCCATCTAGGGTCGTCAGTCCTAGTTATTTACATACGATAGACAAGTTATAGGGTAACATCACCCCTGATTTGAAAAGCAGTGGATAGGCAAATTCAGGTCACTACAGAAGGCTCGTCACCTTAGCGTAGGCTTATTTTATACTCGAGGTCACTACGGGAAGGCTCGTCACCTTAGCGTAGGCCGACAGCTCGAATACAGTGTCCCATACCACCATAATCGGCTCACGAGTTTGGGTTGCTCACTGGTCACTATAGGGAGGCTTGTCACCCCAGCATAGGTTGACAGCTCAACCACGGTGTCCCATACCACCATGCTCGGCTCATGAGTCTTAGCGGATCATGGTACCAAGGTTAAACGAGCTTTACTTTGGTAAGTGGTACCTTAGATTCAAGCAGGAGCGTCCATACATGGTAAATATACAATAGGCCAATCGGGTTATTTGACAAGTTCGATTGGTACGAGCACACACTGAATTAATTGACATGGAGTGCATAAGTACTCCACGTGGCCTAACCACTATCGACAATCTTCGTATGACTTAGATTCATCGAACGTATCCAATGTGGCGAATCTAGTTCGACCACTCAACCGGGATCCATTACCGATTTCCTGGACTATGTATTAATCCTAATCATATTCAACGTGATAGACAGACACATGTGATAATCATAACAACATTTAGCAAACAATTCAAATACAATAATCATTTGAGCATTTATCAAACACATAAAGCATGTTACTATACATAGGATATTTTTATACATAAATCACGTATGTGAAATTAAGGTTACATGAAAGAATTTTATACACATAGATAAGGTAGTCGAGAATCCTATCTCAACACCCTTAGTAATTACAATTCAACAAACAATTACTCATTTAGACATTTTATCAAACACTTAGCCTACACATTAATACATACATGCCCTAACTTAGTTATAACATATATTATAGCAAATCCTTTCCCAAAGGAGTTGTCATACATACCACAAACATGTATTCTAAATTAATAGTCATGGCAAGTACAAATCATGATAGTAATTTCATTTAAACATTTCAACAAATATATGGAATGCATGATATATTCACTTAGTTCATACACATGTATAATCTATCGAATACATCGTAACTAAGATCATATGATAGCAATCATATCAGACTTAAATCATTAGCTGACATTGAAAGCCTTGAAAACCATAACCTAAACATTTATAGTCCGCACCTTTCGTTGGTATGCTCGTTACGAACTCAGTTCGTACACCACGCCTTCGTCTACGACACAACGACTACCTAAATATTGAAATAGGTTAGCTATTTCACCAGTTTCTCTATTTGGATTCCCAAACCAAGATTAGGATTAGGATTTCTTACCCAAATCGTATCTGGAATCGACAGTGTAGCGATGGTGGGGTGGTGAATCAACACGAGGAGCAGTAGGAATGAATCCCAGTAACGATCTCCTGATCTCTCACTCTTCTCCTCACTCTTTTCTCCTCTTTTCTCTCTTCTCTCTCCTAAGGTTAGAGAAAATCGTATGGAATGAGAGAGGCGTGGGTTTAGGGCATTATATAGGCCTAGAAGTGATGTCAACGGCCCCAGGGCCATGGTATACTTAGGCTATAGCTAAAAGGCGGCTGTTTCGGGCCAACAGAGCTCATCTGGAGGTCCATTGCTCGCATACAGTCTGAAGAAAGTTCTCTGACAATGGATCTATGCCAGGTTAAGATTTTGGTCCGATTGGATTAGTGGATCGATCGTGGAGGACCCGTTTCAGTTCAACGGTCATCGTCACTCGATCAGGGCCACAAGTATACCAATGGATGCAGGGAAATTTCTCTGATCTAAGGGTGTAGGTGGGTCAGAATCTGATGGTTTGAAACTTAATTTTTGCTTGCAAGTGAACGGTCCAATTCACTTAAATCTGAGTTCATTTTCTAAAGATATTCGCATTTCTCACACACTTCGCTCCAGGCTTAAGTTGTGCGTTTCTGGATACTATTTGGACTCGATTCCCGTGATGGTTGTCAAGCCTAGTAAGGTGGTCATAACCTTATAGTTTCGCAGTCATCGGACTTTCGACGCGCGGTTCAGGTCCGATATGGGGTTTCAATGTGCTCCCAAGAGCAACTTGGTTTTAAGACTGATCATAGGTTTTTATGGAATGTTAAGTTAGTGATTCTAATAGTTTAGGGTCTTGTAGTTCGTATAGAAAGTAGTTCAAGATAATTTACTGATTAATTTAGTTTAGTACTTAATTAATTTTTGTCTAATTTCTACAGAATTCAACCCTTAGTGATTTCTGCCTGAGGTGGTACTCGGGTCTTTGTACGGATTTTTCTGAGACGTTACATTTAAATATTGAAGACTTCATACCATTTCAGTTATCTTCCTCAAGTACTTCCTTTTTACTCACTCTTTTTTTTTTTCATTATCTGGTGTTGATTTTATTGCATATCTTTTACATTGAGGACAATGTAGATTTTAGGTTGGGGGGTGATAATAGGTGAACTAATCAGTATTTTCTATGTTGAGTAAAAATTCTTAAAAATTTTCAAATTTTTTAGTTTTAAAACTCTTTTCGAAGATTGATATTATGCGTGTAATTGAATATATTTGAGTAATATGATAAGATATAGAATAACTTTTGAAAATCTAGAGTCTAATTAATTATTAGATTTTTTAACAGAGTTCTCCTAATCATATGATTAATAAAAAGTTTAAACATTAATTGAGTCTAGCTCACAATTCACATCTAACTCATATTATGTGAAGTTTATTTGAACTCCTAATTTTAACAGGATGATTATTTAACAGTATTAGGAACTAAGTCTAGATATCCTTATCTACCTTAAGTATAAAAAGAAGAAGAAAATGACCAACTAAAAAACAGTGAAAAAAAGGCTAATTATTGTATGTATTTAAATTGAGAAAATAAGATAAAATGAAAAAGAATGAAAATAGTGTAAAAACCATCAATATAAAATTGAAAACCTGGAAAAATAAGTGAAAAGAAGATAGGTTTGGAATCAGTAACTTGTGTTTATCTTTCCACTTTGAAGTAATTATTATATTTAATGTTATGTAGAGAATGATAACTTTTACAGATTATAAGTTGAATGCCACTAAGGATACTAAGAACTTGATGTTTTGATGTGTTTTATTGATTAATTATTAAGGAAGGACTTAGTTAATTTGTTTAATAGTGATATTAGGTTCTAGATTATTAATGTTTTATTCTTATATCTTTGAAAATTTACCCATATGTTTATGATTGCACAGAATGTTGTTTTCTGAGAAATGTTTGAAATTTGGAAGATTTGGAGATTAGTTTCTGCATGTTTTGCTCAGGACTAGCAAAATGTTGGTTGGGGGTGCTTTGAGAGTGAAATATTGTATATTTTCCCTTATTATGCATTGGTTTTATAAACATGAATGCGTTTAATTGATTTAATTATACATGTTTTCTCTTACGAGGTGATTTTAAGAGCTAAAAAGAAAAGGATGCTTAAAACATGGATTTAATGCTCAAAGAATTACCAAGTAAATGATTGGATCTATGGAGCTCAAGATTAAAGAATTCAACAGTCTAAGATCCAAGGAAACCAAGTGAGGAAGCAAGAAAATCGAGGAGTTAAAGTGTAGAAAATTGAAAGTGATGAAATTGACACTTCGATGCCATCAATGACACCTTCGATGACATCGAATCAATTGTCGATGTCACCGAAGCCACTTCAACCCCATCGCAAAAATAATGAAAAATTCGATTTTGTTGCTAAACATATTTGAGCATTCTTCGATTCCATCGAGGACATGTTTAATGCCATCAAAACCAGTTCAATCCCATTGAAGGAGTTTCGATGACATCGAAGAATACGCAATTTTGAAAGTTCGTTGCTGGACAATTTCCTAATTTCACCCGAACACTTCAATTGGAGCTTAATGCCATCGAAGCTGTGATAGCTGCGTAAAATCAAGTTGGTTTTGAAGTTGGTGCGAATTGAGCCTATGTAAATGGATGTTTTAGGAGTTTCTAATGACGAATTAAGGTAGAAGGAGTAGAGCAAGGAGTTGTGGTGATTCAAGGAAACTTCCATTCTCTTCAATACTTCGATTTTAGTTAGTTTTTATATTTTTCTGTTTAAGTTTTAGTTCAATCATGTCTATGATTCGCTAATATCTTAGCTAGAGCTAAGATATGAAGCTTGTAGTTCTTCTTAATGTTTATTTTATTTCAATTTAAGTTATTTGGTTTTTATGTTGAATAACTCATTGATATTTGGTTTGAATGAAGAAGTATTTTTACTTTACTTTGATCTATTATCGACTCCAAGTACTTTGGATGCTTAGGAAGACTATTGATAATCTCTTACACGTTTTGCAATTGCTTGATCTGTAAAATCCATTGATCTATCATTGACTCTATGTATGATAAATGCTTTGAATTCCCTGCAATCAATACATAATGCTTTATGAGGGAACCAATTTAATGAAGTTCAAATCTGTTTTGAATATATAAATGGTGATTTAACTACTCCATTATCCAACTGGATAGGATATGACTTCGATTCCAGTTGTGTGATTTGATTAGTAAAGTAACATTTTGGAAGCTATAAGTGGATCCTTGACACTTTAGTATTTTATTCCTGGTATTTTCTTCACAATTACTGTAAGAACCGTATCCTAGTTCATGCCGTTCCTTAAACTTCCGCGATCCTTCCCTTCAAATTCTAGCAACCCGCGACCTGTAATCAGCGTTTACGTGCGACCCTAAGTCACATCCTGTAGATCTGAGTCGATTTGACCCGAGACCTGTACCATTGCGACCGCGCCGTTGCCGTGATTCCAACGCCGCATCTTAAGCACCAATGCGATACCTAGGCCAGGAGTTGTGAGCCCGCATTTATTTCTAGGAAAACGCTGCGCGTTGTGAATTCTAAGAGAATCTCTACCCAATCCATCACATCAATCAATTAATCACAAGTCAAGTACATTCCATCACAACCCATGCCTAGCCCATCCCTCTCTTACCAAAAAGGCATGATACCCATCCCTCTTTCATCCAAAAGTCAACTCTCACCCATCCCTTTCTTACACACCCATCCCCATCTTACACACACACACACACACACACACACACACCATTCCTTTCATCCCATCACACCTTCTCTCCCTCTCATTCTCTCCACCATTTTCCAAGCAACCAAGAGAGTGACCGTCCATGCTCTTTCAAGAGAGCTAAGTGTGGCCCACTTCCTACCCCCTCATCTCTCATCCTAGCCCTTCAATCTCCATCATCCCCCGTCTAAGTTGAAGCCAAGGAGCTAAGGAAGGTATAAAACCAAGAAGATTAGCAATCGGTGGGCGTTTTATAGGATTAAATGGTAATTTTAGTGATGGGCCAAGTGGGGCCTACCGATTGATGGTACGGATCCTACTTTGGACCCTAGGTGTGGCCAATGGCCCACCATGATTCATATGTTCATCCCATGATGGGGCCATTCTTCATGGACCCCATCATGGTGTTTATTTTCCTATTGTAGAAAGGACATCTAGACCTTGATCTTGTGGGTGGGAAAGGGATTTCCACCGTTGATTTTCATGATTTGAGGGCCCACATGTGGTGGGACCCACTTTATGTCTGCATTGTAATTCTTAGAGGAGCTCATAGTGGCGGAGCTCTTCCGCTTCACGTTCTCTCTCTCTCCCCTGATTGAATGGCCCACCCATGATGTATGTATTTTTATCCACGCCTTCCACATGTTTTGGGACGCACCCGCTATCCGTAAAGGGCCCACCTTGCTGCCCATTTTCGGGTGGGCCTAGACGGAGAGGAAATCACAAATATTAGTTTGGTCCAACGGGTGGGCCACGCTGACATTGACCCCACCTTGATTCATGTAGTATCCACACCGTTCGTGTGGTGGGACCACTATAGGAGTGGGCCCGGCCAATAGGCCCTGGATGAAAGGAAAAATTAAATATTAGCTTGATTGGGTGGGCCACCACATGGCACCACCCTGATGTCTGCATTTTTGCCACACCATCCAGACCCTGGACGATGGGGCCCTACTATAACGTATGGGTTTCATCCTAACCATCCAGCTGCTGGAAGGTGGGACCCCATCTCGATGTATGTATCCAGGTCATCCGTCCATTCATGGGACATGGACCCCACTGATGTATATGTTTCATCCATACTATCCATCTGTATGGACCCCACGTGATGTATGAGTTTTACTTGCATCGTCCATCTATATGGACGTCAGCAAGTTCTGTAGGTCCCACCAGCTATCTAGCTGTTGTATGACGTGACCAAGATTTATGGGTCCCACCAGCTATCTAGCTGCTAGATTGACGTCAGCAAGTTGTGTGGGTCTGATCATGAGGTATGTATATCCACACCGTCTAGTGGTCTGGACGGTGGGGACCACCTTTGATGTATGTGATTTAACCACGCTGTTTGTCAGTAGCCACCATGATGTGTGTGTGAAATCCACACCATCCAGCCACGTGGACAGTGGGTCCCACACACTACATAGCTGCTTTTGACGTCAGCAGGTTCTGTGGCCTGATCGTGAGGTATGTGTTATATCCTATCGTCCATAATAGGGCCCACCCTGCACGTGCTGCACGTGCAGGGTGTGGGGCCTACCTAGATGTATGTATCCCTTATCCACACCATCCATATTTGGATGGTGCCATGTGGGGCCAACCATGATGTATGGGCCTTGTCCTCACCGTCTAAATTGTTAGATGATGGGAACCCGCCCTTATGTACGTGTTTCTCCACGCCGTCCATCTGTTTTGGTTGGGACGTGGGGCCCAGATGATGTATATCCACACCCGTCCATTTTCTGGATGGGTGGGGCCCACCTTATGATGTGTTGTATATTCACACCGTCCATCCACGTGGCCCCCACGTGGTATACATATTTGATCCAAGCTGTCCATCTAGTGGGGCCCATTTGGAATGTGTAGGGCCCACCTCAATGTGATGTATTTGAGGCCTTTGAATGAGGCCCAATGTGATGTATTTGAGGCCCAATGTGATGTATTTGAGGCCTACATGATGAGGCCCAATATGATGTATATGAGGCCTTTGAATGAGGCCCATATGATGAGGCCCGATGTGATGTATACGAGGCCCAGATAGTGAGGCCCAATGTGAAGTATATGAGGCCCATGAGTGAGGCCCAATGTGATGCATGTGGGGCACTTATATGAGGCCCAATTATGATGAGTGATTCCACCATGATGTATGTGTTGTATTCACACTGTTCATCCATTTCTCTAAGGTTGTGGGTCCCATTGCCTTGAGAGGCCCACCCTGATTTATGGATTATATGCCCACCACGGGGCTGCCTTATGAGGCCCATCATGTTGTATGTGTTTCATACACGATGTCCATCCATTTCCCGATTTGTATAAGTGTTGTGGGCCCTATAGAGAGTTAGATTCAAATCCCAAGTGGACCACACACTAGGAGACAATAGTGGTTAAAAGTCCACCATTGAAATCTCCCTAGGGCCCGTTGTTAAGCCCATTACCTTGGGAGCGATGTTGGTTAAATGTCCACGTTGTAATCTCCCTAAGGCCCATTGTTAGGAACATTCTCATCTCCTCTTAAATAAATATAAATAAAGATAGCAATTAAACAATCCCACAATGTAGAAATGTAAAACAACCTCAAGTGTACAAGTATTGAGAGGTTAATACAGATGTTGTTCTAAGGACAACCTTACACCAAAAACCAATGGCTTATAGTAGGACAACCTGATTACTAGAACGGTCTGTGTATCAAAATTTCAAACCGATCAGAGGAATAAAGAAATAAATAGCAAAGGAAATAATTAAGCTATTACAACATTCCCACACTTGCATAAAAGAAATTACAATATTCTCCACAAATGCATAAAGAGAAATTTCAACATCCACAAAATGAAATAATCAATCAATCACCATAACACTAGAAATTATAGTGGTTCTCTTGTGTGTACACCAACTGTTTAGAAAAACAACCACAAAACTACTCCACTCCTAATATCCTCACACAGTGGATATTAGCGTTCACTATGAAAATAGGTTTTTCAAGGTTCACCTAAAACCCACACAATTGTCTTTCAAGTGGGCTTACACAATTTAAAAACCTCACACTCTGAGTTTTCTGGATCACCTCAGACAAACCAAAAGAAAGAGATTTTTTTGATAAAATCTTAATGACACCAAAAGAATGAATTTACAAAACAGTAAAATACTTATCTTGATATTCTCCTTTTGATGCAGCCTAGAAGAACCAATTCAGAATAAAAGTTCAATGTTCATACTCACTTGTGAAAAGGTTCTAAGTTCTAAATTGATTTTAAATTAAATCACTTTGGGCTAGCTTGATTTGATTTTGATTCCAAGAAATGGGAATACTCCAATCCCTCTTTCAAATAAAATTGGAATGTAAAAAGCTAATTAAAGAGAATATAAAATAAGAACTAGATAGCTTAAGAATATCACTAACTTATCTCTCAGAGTGGTGTATTGATTTTTCTTGAATTGAATATCAAACTCTGAAATTCGTGCTCTATTTATAAGTGTAGAATCGCATCTATGACTGGTCTTGAGGTTAGTTCGACTGGTCGAAGGACCAACAAACTTTTAAAAATTTGGGCGCAATAAGATCAGATCGTTCCACGACTGTCGAAGGACCTGCTCGACCGGTCGAGTGACCTCCACGACCGGTCGAGTCCTGTCCACGACTAGTCGTGTGGAACTCAAATTAGTTGCTGGACTTTGAGTCGTGCTTGCAGGACTGGTCGAGCATTGTTCACATGACTGGTCGAGCAATCTCTAGGACTGGTCGAGGCTTTAACAAAAAATCTCAAAAATAACTAACAACCTTAGGACTGGTCAAGGATTTCTTGGACTGGTCGAGCCAGTGTTAGGACTAGTCGAACTTAGTCTAAGACTAGTCGAAAAATAGACTATGCACTTATAAAATGACCCAATTAAATTATGTATTCAAAATGACCTATCCTATGGTTAATCTAGGGTCATTCATACCTTATAAGCAATGTATGAACATTGAATCTTCTTTTGCTTCAGTTGATAGTCGTTCTTTGAAGTTCACGAAGCTTGAGATCTTGACATATGATGAAGCTTGAACTTGAGACCTTTTGAAGCTTGAATTTGTCATACATTGGAGCTTGAGCTTGAGGTACTTGATTTGTACTTCACCTTGAGCTTTGAGTACCAAAGTAAAGACTATTGTCTTGCCTTTAGATAAAGCTTTGAAACCTTGAACTTTGAAGCTTGAAGGAGTGAACTATGTACTTGAACTTGTATATCTCTTGATCTTGCATTTGAAGTTCTTGAGATAAATACCTTTGATCTTCTACATGCGATGCACAGACTTAAATATGTAGATGCGCTACATAAGACAGATTCTACGATGTTTTTGGCACTACAAAATTTGACAATCATAGGAGCTAGAAAACATAGCACTTATAATCTCCCCCTTGTCAAATTTGTGATAAAACACACCTCATTAAAATAACATAAGCATTACACGCACAATAAAGAATCATGCACCAGTTATTAACAGGTCAAAAAATTCGCATCTACTCCCCTAACAATACTCCCCCTTACTTACTCCCCCATACAAAAAAATAATGGATGGCTACCTATCCACAATCCACAATTCACACATATCATAAGCATGATAAAATTCTCCCCCTTTTTGTCACAACATGACAAAGGAAGGAACCAATAAATGATAGTGGAAGTAGATAAATAAGGAAGAATAAGAAGAGTAATGAGGAATAAATGAACAAGATATTCAAGATAGTAAATCCATAACTAAGCATTGTTCAAGCATGATCAACCATGTTCAACCCAGAAAATAAAAGAAATCCATGTATCTTAAAAGTTATTACAAACCTGACATTCAAAGACTAATCAAAACCCAAAGAAGGAGCTGGTATTGTAGGATCAAGTTAATGAAGTCCTTAATTAATGCACCTAAGATATTTGCGCATATATTTGAATTGCAAATCATGGGACACATTCATGTTTTCTACCTTCTCCTCAAGTGAGGGCAAACGTGCATCAAAATCAGATGGCTGATAATCAGGATCATCTGCTGAGTCGGATTCGATTTCGTTAAAAATGTCATCCATATTGATGTCATCTGGAGGCAAATCACCTTCTTCTTCATTTGCGGCATCAGCTCCACCAGCACCCACATTAACTTGGCCTGGGGCCAACTTCAAATTCATCTTATTAATATTGGAGTTGTTAATGGTAGGTGATGTATGGGAGCTTCTCCTACAGGCATAACCACTAAACTATGTGTGGCCAATACAGTCATAAGACACACAAAGAGAATATCACTGTGTTCTGGATGGAGATGAAACTGAATGATGCAATGACAAATCAAGAAAGGAAGACATACAGATGTACCAGAGATGATGGAATGAAGAATACGGACCATGAACGTAGTGAGTTCGGTTTTGTTACCAGAATGAGGATAAACATTTGAAATGAATATCTTGTGAAGGACTCTGTATCTGGGTAACAAATACTTTGAGGCAAGCACATTTTCATTAGTATTCCATTCCGCATCTATATTGGATAAATCTCTAGTAAGCATACATTTCTTAGCTTTAGATGGTTTTGCTACTAGAGTGCTAATAGGAATACCTTCATCATTGATAGGTAAATCCATTAAGCTAGAGATAAGATGTCGATCCACATTAATTGGACCTTCTTTGGTTAAGATAGTGAATTTAAATTTTCAATAGAAAAATCAGTAATACAAGCATACATAGCTTGCACAATGGAGCGGTATGCCGGCCCACCCCAATGCAGTATGTTATCCCATCCTACAGACTGAAGGAGAGGAAGGATATCAAATGGAGCTAGATGATCAACACTAACAGGTCATTTAACTATAACATTGCACAACCTAATATCCTGTACATAAGAGGGATCATCTTCGGGTGACCGAAGGTGGCGCACTGTTATAGGAGTCGATCGAGAAGTAGAAGGACCATAAGATCCTTTCTTCTTGGTTCTACCATCCATTTGTACCAAAGATAGAAAGGAACAAAGGGATTACAAAAGAGGTAGAGAGGGTTTTCACTAGATCAGATTTTTTAGAAGAAAACCTCAAAAACTACTATGAATCAAGAAATAAACCACACCAATGATGAAAAGGGAGTACAAAGAACTTGATTTTACAAGAAAAATGAAAACCATACACTAACCTTGAAGAAATAGGAGATGGGTTCGACTAGTCAACCTAGGAGCCATTGGAGAAGACACCTAAAATGAGGAAAAAGTAATTTTTTCCCCAAATAAAGCACCAAACCCACGCTAGACACTTGGTCGAGTACATGCTTGACTGGTCGTGCCACGATTGGTCGAGTATGTACTCGACTGGTCATGCATAGCCCAAAATATGCAATTTTCATAAAATTTGAAATTTTAAACATTTAAAATAACAAATATGTATATTATGATACAGAAATGCATGAATGATCAATTCAAATTGCACATACCAAGATCAAATTTCAATTTAGCAAACCTACTTTTGTCAAGCAGTTTTGTAAATATATTAGGAAGTTGAGTCTCGGTCGGAATATATTCCAAAGAAATTGTCTTTTCTTCTACTAATTCACGAATGTAGTGATATCTAATGTCAATGTGCTTGGTTCATGAATGGTAGATTGGATTTTTAGAGATATTAATTGCGCTTGAATTATCATAATATAAAACCATAGTATCTTGCGCAATTCCGTAATTACCTAACATTCATTTTATCCACACAAGCTGAGTACATGCATTACTTGGTGCAATACATTTAGCCTCAGCAGTTGAGAGCGATATGGAACTTTGTTTCTTACTTTGCCAAGAAACTAAACAGTTCCCTATATAGAAACAACCACCACTGGTTGATTTTCTATCATCAATGTTACCAGCCCAATCAACATCTGTATAACTAGCTAATTGCACACTAGTATCATGTGGATGCCAGAGACCAAGATTTGCTGAACTAGCGACATATTGCATAATCCGCTTAACAGCAATTAAATGTGACTCTTTAGGGTCAGATTGATATCTAGTGCAAATTCCTACGCTAAATGCAATATCAGGTCTACTCGCAGTTAAATAAAGTAAACTTCCTATCATACTACGATATAACTTAGGATCCACATTCTTACCTATAGAGTCTTTTGAGAGTTTTAAAGTAGGACTCATAGGAGTATAAAAAATTTTCCCATTTCAAATCCGAACTTTTTAACTAAGTTCAGATCATATTTGGTTTAAGAGATAAAGAAACCATCAGGTTGTTGTTTTACTTGCAACCCTATGATTATTATCGCATATTTGAGAGATGCTTAATAAGTTGTGTTTTAACCATTCTACATATAAAACATTCTTAAATAAAGGGAGGTTAAAGAGTTGAACCATACCTTTGCCAACAATTCTGCAGTTGCTACCATCACCGAATGTGACTGAACCATCAGTCATGTCTTTAAGATTGGTGAACAGACCTTTATCACCTGTCATGTGTCTGGAGTAACCACTATCTAGGTACCACTTTGAATGACCTGTAGCTTTGAAAGCAGTGTGGGCAACCAAGCAAGTAACCTCAGGAACCCATTTCATTACAGCCTTGGGTTTAGGAGTATAGTTGGTCTTCTTATGTTTGTAGTGTTATAAGACCGACCCATTGAGTTAGATTTTAAGAGCTCCTTACGTAAATCAACAATTTTCTCAGCTAAAGGATTATGATTCTAATTTTTATAGTTGATATGGTTGCTTTTAGGTTTTAAGGTTTGAAAGGTCTTAGCCTTTTTAGAATAGTTTTGATTCAGATTTTTTCCTTTTGAGTTTGAAGACTCCCCTTTCACAAATTTAGGTGGAGTATTCTTATGTTTGGGAGGAATACTTTTATCGTAGCCCAATCCAGATCGATCGCCACATTTTCTGGATCTGGATAAAAGTTTTTCTAACTTAGGATCACCTTGGGCATACACCTCCATGTGTCTTTTAAACTCAAAAGTGAAGAGACTTCAAGTTTTAGCTTTTCATTTTCAGATTTTAAGTTTTCAAATAGGAAGTTTTTGAAATCTAAATCGCACTTCATTTTTTTCAAAACAATCTGAAATGTGAGATTTTAAAATAAGATTATCAAAATTTTCTTTAAGTTTTGAAAACTTTTTTTTTTTTTAAGTTTTAGTTTTACACCAATTTTACAACTTTCCTTGTATAAGGCATTATACGCATCTTGAAGATCTTCTTCATTTTCATGATCACTATTCAGATTTTCTTCACTAGTTGAATCATCATTATCTGAAAAAGTGAACTTGGCTAGAGTCATAAGGGCTTTGACTTCATTACCCGACTCGGTTTCAGAATCTTCTGACTCAGAAGAGGCTTCAAAGCTGGAAGATTCATAGCCAACATTCTTTTCCTTTTAGGTTTATCCTTTTTAGGACATTTATTTGCTAAATGCCTATATTCATGGCAGTTGTAACATTGACTGTCTTTTAAAGATTTCTAGGTTTTAGATTTAGATCTTTTCTTTTCATTAGGTTTTTGAAAATCAACCCTCTTTTTTACTTTTGAAAATCTTATAAAACTTTTTAGTTAAAAGGGTCATATCATTTTCAGAATTTTCTAAATCAGAATTACTACTATTTTCTTGAGAAATACTTTTAGAAGATTTAAGAGCGATGGATTTACCTTTAGGAGCTTTAAAGTTTAACTTATAAGTCTGTAATGAGCCAACTAATTCTTCTACCCTCATATTATCCATATTACAAAGTTCCTGGATCACGGTCACCTTTGAATTGAACCGTTCAGGTAGTGAGCGTTTATCTTTGCATAGACTTTACTTTCTGGGATTCTATCACTGAGACCCCACATAGAGTTGACAATGTCATTTAATCTTGTATAGAAGTCCATGAAAGTTTCACTTTCTTCCATACGCATTTCTTCAAATTTAGTTGTGAAGATTTGGACTTTAGATTTCTTGACAATTGTTGTTCCCTCGTGTGTCATTTCCTAAACATCCCAGGTTTACTTTGCAGTATCACAGGATATAATTCTCTTAAATTCATCTGGCGATAGTGCGCAAGTGATAGCATTTAGAGCCTTTACATTGGCATCACTATCACTTTTCTGAAGATTGGTCCAAGTGAAATAAGGTGTTACTTTTATTGTTACAGATCCATCGGTACCAGTTACTTCAATGGTAGGAGGGGTCTAATTAGTCACTGTGGCTTGTCACACGCTCTCATCCATGAATTTTGAGAAAATTCTCATCCTGGCTTTCCAATAGGCATAATTGGAGCCATCAAATGGTGGAGGCCTAGTGACTGAAAGGCTATCAAAATTTGACATCTTACAAAGCTCAGATCGATTAGCTCAGAAAATTATTCCAAAAGAAATAATAATTAAAATGAGCTATTAGGCTCTGATACCACTTGAAAAGGCCGAGCTAAGAGTCCTAGAGAGGGGGGGGGGGGGGGGGGTGAATAGGACTATGCCAAATTAAAAATTAAATGCAAAATTTAAATAAATATAAATAAAGATAGCAATTAAATAATCCTACAATGTAAAAATGTAAAACAACCTCAAGTGTACAAGTGTTGAGAGGTTGATATAGATGTTGTTCTAAGGACAACCTTACACTAAAAACCAACGTCTTATAGTACGACAACCTGATTCCTAGAACAGTCTGTGTATCAAAATCTCAAACCGATACAGAGGAATAAAGAAATAAATAACAAAGGAAATAACTAAGCTATTACAACATTCCCACACTTGCATAAAAGAAATTACATCATTCTCAATAGATGCATAAAGGCAAATTTCAACATCCACAAAATGAAATAATCAATCAATCACCACAAGACCAAAAATTATAGTGGTTCTCTTATGTGTACACCAACTGTTTAGAAAAACAGCCACACAACTACTCCACTCCTAATATCCTCACACAGTGGATATTAGCGTTCACTATGAAAATAGGTTTTTTAAGTTTCACCTAAAACCCTCACAATTGTGTATTTCAAGTGGGCTTACACAATTTAAAAACCCCACACTCTGAGTTTTCTGGATCACCTCAGATAAACTAAAAGAAAGAGATTTTTCTGGCACAATCTTAATAAAACCAAAAGAATGAATTTACAAAATAGTAAAATACTTATCTGGATATTCTCCTTTTGATGCAGCCCAGAAGAACCAATTCGGAGTAGAAGTTCAACGTAGAAGTTCAATGTTCACACTCACTTGTGAAAAGGTTCTAAGTTTTAAATTGATTTTAAATTAAATCACTTTAGGCTAGCTTGATTTGATTTTGATTCTAAGAAATGGGAATACTTCAATCCCTCTTTCAAATAAAATTGGAATGCAGAATACAAAATCAAAGACAAAAAGCTAATTAAAGAGAATATAAAATAAGAACTAGATAGCTTAAGAATATCACTAACTTATCTCTCAGAGCGGTGTATTGATTTTTCTTGAATTGAATATCAAACTCTGAAATTCGTGCTCTATTTATAAGTGCAGAAATCGCATCTACGACTGGTCCTGAGGTCGGTTCGACTGGTCGAAGGACCAACAAACTTTTGAAAATTTGGGCGCGATAAGATCAGACCATTCCACGACTGGTTGAAGGACTTGCTCAATCGGTCGAGTGGCCTCCACGACCGGTCGAGTCCTGTCCATGACTAGTGGTGTGGAACTCAAATTAGTTGCTGGACTTTGAGTCGTGCTCGTAGGACTAGTCGAGCACTGTTCGCACGACTGGTCGAGCAGTCTTCAGGACTGGTCGAGACATTAACAAAAAATTTCAAAAATAAGTAACAACCTTAGGACTGGTCGAGGATTTCTTGGACTGGTTGAGCCAGTGTTAAGACTAGTCAAACTTAGTCTAAGACTAGTCAAAAAATAGACTTTGCATTTATAAGATGACCCAATTAAATTATGTATTCATAATGACCTATTCTATGGTCAATCTAGGGTCATTCATACCTTATAAGCAATGTATGAACACTGAATCTTCTTTTGCTTCAATTGATAGTCATTCTTCGAAGTTCATGAAGCTTGAGATCTTGATAGATAATGAAGCTTGAACTTGAGACCTTTTGAAGCTTGAATTTATCATACATTGAGGCTTGAGCTTGAGGTACTTGATTTGTACTTCACCTTGAGCTTTCAGTACCAAAGTAAAGACTATTGTCTTGTCTTTAGATAAAGCTTTGAAACCTTAAACTTTGAAGCTTGAAGGAGTGAACTATGTACTCGAACTTGTATATCTCTTGATCTTGCATTTGAAGTTCTTGAGATAAAGATCTTTGATCTTGTACATGAGATGCATAGTCTTGAATATGTAGATGTTCACAAAACACAGATTCCAAGAGGTTTTGGCACTACAAAATTTGACAATCATAGGAGCTAGAAAACATAGCACTTACAGCTTACCCCAAACCGTTGGGCCCTCATTTGATAAACGATGCTTTCCACCATACCCTGTAGATCACCCAAGCCTTGGAGCCCATCTTGTGTTTGTACTGGGTCTTCCATAAGGAATGTGGCCCACCTAGATGCATGTGTTTGTCCAAGCTTAGTAACCCAAACCTGAGGCCCACTTAGTTAATAAGCAGGACCATTTGTAGGGTTACATAGTCCTGGATGTGTGAATCCTACTGAGGCCCACCTTGTATTCGTATCAGGCCCTCATAGGGATGCCTGGTTGTTCATGATAAAGGGAGCGAGGATGCCCACTTGTTGTATACTTGCTTGGCTCGCCCTATGAGATGTATTCTATCCTGTAATCGATTGCTAGGACCTCGTGTTATGTATGTATCATCCACACCGTCCATTTACCTTCTTAGGATGAGTGTGAGGCCTATCTTTAACATTAGTACATCATCATCACCCCCCTTGCTGTAGATGGGAGAATATGTGGTATCAGGTTTGGTATATCCACCATATAGAGCCTATCTTGACGTATGGCCAAGATCTGTTGTCCTTCTAGTGGACCCAGTCTTGGAATATATAATGTATTAGTACCTTGGAAGGTTAACATTAGTATAACATGAGACATGCCGCATGGACTCTTATAGTTGTAGAAGGAGCATGTTGTTTAGTTTATACTCTTAGTATGTGACATGCCGGTGAAGGTTGATTATGGATTAGTGTTGTCTGTCTTATCAGATAATCATGCTTATATACTTTATTACATCATAATACATGCCCATACGCATCATATGTATGCTTGTTATGAGGAGTGACTGATCATAGCATGTGCCGTTGAGCTGGTTTATTATGGGACTCCTTGTGAGATGGAGTGGCCCCACATGAGCGCTCATGACTAGATAGCATGACTCATGCATCTCGCATTTGTGTAACATGATCACTGTATACCTTAGCGACATCAGGACCATGGCCTCCGCAGGTATATCGTGGATGGCCAGTTGGGACATTAGAAATGTTTGGTCCTAACATATGGGCTTCTAATATGCCCGTGAGTGAAAGTCCCTAAACTCCTTAGTATCAGGGATGCTCCAACATCTAGACTGAGTGGATATACATGAGCGCATGAGGGTCGCATACCATTAAGCCACGTCTCTCACTGTGTCGTGGTTGGTTAGAAGGGGGTATGGCCTTATCTGCCCGAGTGAGGGGGCTGTAAGCTAGGCTGGGTTTGACTAGCTCATGAGTAGATCCACTACCGATGAGCCAGACCGATATTGGTAGGTGGGTAGTGAGGTCTCTTTCACTCACTTGGTTGCGCGGCTAGGGAGGCGGCGACCAGTGTAGGGTGTACTAGACCCCGGTGATGATCCTAGAGATATACGGTATTGACATGTGGATCTACTGAGTAGGAGTAGTGTCCTCAGTATTTGGTTTATTAATTCATTCACTATTCACTCAGCCTGGTGGTGCGCAATCAAGTCATTGTGTGTACCTTCTCAGTGGCTAAGATTTCGGTTGGGGCGCGCGACTAACCTGAGATCAGGAGTTTAGTACATTGAGTCTGGCTATCCAAATTTAGGTATGGGATTAGTTTGGATAGAAGTCCCTTGTGATGGACCCCATAGCCTGTGACACTACGGGCTATCATCCTGACTTCACACTCCAGCTTGGTCATTTCATTCACACCCTATATTGCATTTCATCCTTAGCACATAGCATTTGGTTTACTATGCTTTTGTATTGCATATCCTGAATAAGGTTGATGGTATTATGGACTCGCCAAGATCTACATATTGCTTTACATCCGCGGTATATGGCATTTGGGTTGCTATGTTTCTGCATTTATATGGCATAGATGAGGCTGATGGTAATCGTGGTTCGCCAGGAATTGTATATTTCATTGCATCCTCGGCATATGATATTTAGCTCACTATGACTCCGCATTTGCATAGCTGATCTGCATTGCATACTCTGATATTGTATGACTTATGGATTTGCCAGTATTTTCGCTTACTCTGATATTTGTGTGCTTGACACTTATCTTACGCATGCACTTACACCACCCTCTAAGCTTTCAGTAAGCTTATGCACGATTGTTGTGTGCAGGTGACGTTAGGTCGCAGCAGCATTGAGGTAGGAGCTTGTGGCAGATCACTTTGGAGATTTTGTTATTTATGTATTCCCTTTCAGCATTGTACTCGAATGTTTATATTAGTGGATATGTGGTGTTGATGTTGTCATTTGTGACTTGGTTATGCTCCTTTACAAAAAAAATTCACACTGAAAATCTTCCTTGTAATCCCAAGATCGGAATCTAGCTTATGGGTGTCGGAAGCTGAGAATGGGGTACTACAGAGGCTTTCAGCGACGGATTCAGCAATCAGAAATTCTGTGAGCCCGATTTTCGAGTTTGGGGCGTGACAATTACTCTTTTAATCCAGATTTTTGTAGTTAGTTTAGATTCTATTTCTAATTCTAACATATTCCAGAAATCACACAATAGCAAGTCCTTGTGGGTATGACATCGGTCTCACCGAGTTATTACTACATCGTAGCCTTGCACTTGGGATTGTCATAATAGCTTGCTAATTTTATTTTGATCGATTCTTATTCTTCGATGAACCATATCGGACCAAACTCTTTATCCTTGAAGGGAAAAAAGTATGACTGGACTTGTTGAGAGTGAAAGAAAGAAAGAAAGAAGTTCATACATTCGAAAAAAGAATAGTTAATTTTGGAGTAGAGGATGTGCGGTGGCTGAAGGAAGTGAATTCTATCTCTGTTGGAGCGGATTTAATGAACTTTGTTCTAAAATATTTGTAAAACCACATCTGGACAAGCTCATCAGAGTGGTAGAATCTGTTTGTGGTTCCTTCATACATGCTACGATAAAGTGACCAAGCATAAAAGGGGCGAGGGCAAGTTTAAGTGCCACGAGAGTAAACTTCTGATATAATGTATGGGCCATCCCATTTGGGATCAAATTTGCCTCTGGTTCTGTGAGTAACCAAATGAAAGATGAGCTATAGATGTCCTAGAGGAGGGGTGAATAAGACTAAACCAATTCCTGGTAATAAATCGTGAAAAATATATTCTCAATTACAAGAGGTATTGAAACCTTGATTCAAATTAATTCATAGGACAAGCTTCACCTAAAACTTTAGGTAGGACAACCTCATTTCACGAACTCCTTGAAATCAATCTTTCAAAACAGTAATGGCAGGGAATAAGATAAACAATCACCATAAATACACAGATAATTTTAATGGTTCGATGTTCAACACATACATACTCCACTCCTAAAATTACTACTCCACTTAATTTTGGCTTTCCACTATTTTCAAGGTTTTCACATGATCACCTCAACCTCTTATAGTTCTTGTGATTTTCACAGGCTTACCATAATAAAACCTCTTATCAATTTTGAAAGGATGAGCTATAGATGTCTTAGAGGGGGGATGAATAGGACAATATAAAATATTTCGATATAATGCGGAATAAATAAACAAATACTCTCAATTGCTTAGAGTATTGAAATCTTGATTCCAAATAGATTGTGGGATAACCTTCACCTAAAAGATTTAGGCAGAACAACCTTATTTCACGACGTCTTTAAGATCAAAATATCAAACTTAACAATAGACAATCAATCACAATGAAAGCAATAAAGAAATAAACAATCACCACCAATGCACAAAGAGTTATAGTGGTTCGGTGCTTAACCTCACACCTACTTCACTCCCAAAATTACTACCCTTGTAATTTTGGCTTTCACTATTTTAAGGTTTTCATAGGTTCATCTTAACAACCTTATACAGTTCTTGTGATTTTCACGGGCTATCACAACAAAACTACTTTATAATTTTCATGGGCTTACCACAAAACAACCCGCTGAGATTTTCAGGCTATCTAAGAAAAACCCAAATGAAATTAAAGTAAAAACAGTACTTATCTTCATATGCCTCGAAGATGTAACTGTAGCTTTGATTGTAATGATCTTCTTTCTTGGGATATTGATGAAGACGTATATGTGTTCAACCCAAAAAGAATATAGGGATCTAATGTATTTTCAAGTAATAAACAAAAACCCCCTAATGCTGCAAATTCAATTCTCTAATTCTCAAGTAAAGTATGCCAGGTATTAGAATGGAAGAGAAGTCATGAAAGGAACCAAATTAGCCACGCACGATGAATGGAATGGCAAGAAAAATGATAGTCTAATACTCAAAGATCTTTATTTATAATTTGCATTCGGAATAATCTGAAATGCTCCCGCTTTGTAAATAAAAAATATAGACATTTATGGGCTCAATGCGAAAATTGTTATGGATTAAATTATAAGAAATTTTTTAAGTCAAAAATGAATATTTGTGAACAATGTGGATATCATTTGAAAATAAGTAGTTCAGATAGAATTACTCTATTAAAAACTATTAAAACTAACTTGAGAAAGAGAGTAGAATAACATAAATTAAATATCAGATTTACCGCAAAAATAGCTTAAGAAGGCCTTGACTTTCTCTCCTTGCTTGAGAATATTGCTCCCAATTTTTCATTGTTAAAATGAATGAGAGAAGGCCTATAATTATTACCAAAGGTCTTGGAAATTTGGCTGGCCTGATTTTCGGTTCGGCTGGTCGAATTCCAACGATATCATTTCAACGACACTCGGATTTCGCGGGATAAGATTTTTCAAAAATTCAGCTAGTTGAATGTCCCTGAGATCCAAAACTCTAAAGTTGCTGGAAACTTGACTGAACACTTCGGGCTAGCCAAACTGACAGGTTCGACCAGCCGAACCCAACATTGGGGGAAACGTATTGGCTACTCCCCCTGACACTAGCCAATGGCTGGTGATCGGTGCTCCGTGGGCCCCGCCATGATGTATTTGTTTCATCCATGTCGTACATCTATTTTTACAGATCATTTTAAGATATGAGACTGAAAATGAGGTATATCCCAATCTTAAGTGGACCACATTACAGGAAACAGTGTTGAATGAGCGTCGACCATTACAAAACATTTTGGGGCCATAAAAGTTTTGGATCAAGCTAATTTTTATTTTTTCCCTTCATCTAGGCCTGTATGACCTAATCAACATATTGGATGTCAAATAAACAGTACAGTGGGCCTTAGGAGGATTTTAATGATGGATATCCAATCACTATTATTTTCATGTCGATATATATACCTCTCATTTTTGGAATCAAGTCATAAAATGATCTTTAAAAATGGATGAACGGAATGGATGAAACACATACATCATGGTGGGGCCCACAAAGCACCGACCACCGGCCATGGCGTTGGTGTCATGGGGAGTAACCAATCCATTTCCAACATTGGGCTAGCTCAACTTGATACGGAAAAACTATATCTTGCTATATGTATTGGGTTGGCCGAAGGTAGTTAGGCTGACCGAACTAGAAGTCGGGCTGGTCTAGCTTCTGTGTATTTTACTTAGAATTATATTTATCATGTCACCATGTGAAATACACTTAACCTAAGGTCATTCTAAGGTTATACCACTTGATGGTTGACACATACAAAATGCTTCAAACTTCGAACCATGCATATTTAAAGCTTCAGATGTTGAGTCTTCCTTGAGATGTTGATCTAGTCTTTACATAGTCTTCATGAGTTGTCGAAGAACATCTTCATGAGTGTGATCCATTCGGGACTACAAATTTTGACAATCCTAACTGTGCTTTAAGTATAAACACTTATAATATCCCCCTTTGTCAATTTTGAGACAAAACACAATTATACAACTCATCATATAATATTACAACATCTCATAGACTCATCATACCAAAATAAGCTCTGGTTCAAAGGAACATCTGTACACTACTTGTAGTACCACATCTTGAAGTGCTCACCACCTGTATTACCATATCTTAAAGTTCTTACTTGATGCTCCCCCTTAGAGATAACATCAGTAGACCAAGCATTAGTAGCTCCCCTTGAGAACTTAGTCAAAGAGAAATATATACATTCAATCCAATACAATGCAATGCAAATATAATCTCATATTATATCAAGCCTCAGAAAAAAATCATAAATTCATTTCTCAAGATCTCATGTCATGCCTCAAAAAAAAAAAAAATCATAACTTCATTTCTCAAGATCTCATATCATGCATCAAATAAATATATCAATATATCATATCTCCATATATCCGATCTTTCCCCATTTTTGTCAGAAGTTGACAAAGGAAGATATAAATCAAAACTATGCATAATAGAAGGCATGAATATCAAGGATAACGTCATAAAGATTAATGATATAAAATCATCCAAGAGTATAAAGAAAATTATCCAAATAGTTTAAATGTGAAACCAAGTAAGATGCAGCAAATCCAAGGAGTAATATAAAGTTATTACAAACCGTAAATGTATATTCATTTTAATTCAGAAGAGAACTGTATAGGCAGCTCAGGGTCATTAATCTTCAAAATTCCAATAAATCGATGAAAGTACTTTTTAACGTACATCATGTGTTGTTTTTTAGTTTGAAGAAGTAAGTCCTGGGATACTTGTAAAGTGTCCACCTTCTTCTCTAAACTATCCAACCTATCAGAAAATTGAGAAGGCTAAAAATCAAAATCATTCATATCTCTCGATTATTCCAAATCAGCAAAAATATTATTCATGTTGATGTCGCATTCACGAGCTTCTTCCTAATCGCCTTGTCGCTTAGGACATGGATTTAACTGCATCATATTCAAATTTACATTTCTAAATGGGAGTTCGTTTTTTGGTGCTTCAATCGTGGGAATTTGAACATTAAAGCGCAAAGCAAGGGAAGTCATGAGGAATGCAAAAGGAATGGAGCCATGATGTGGATGAAGGCGATATTGAATAATCAGTAAAGAAATTAAAGATGGAAGACAAATACGTATACCGGATGTAACAACATGCATAACTCGCATCATGAAGGGAGTAAGGTCAGTTGTATTCACTACCCTGGGATAAATATTAAACGTAATGATGCAGTGAAGAACGTGGTATTTTGGAAGAAAATTATAAGTGGGGAGAGAGTTATCGAACCTCCATTTGACGTTAAATCCACATAACACTCGGGTAAGAGAGGTTCTTTCTGAATTGTTCATATCTTCAGAAAGAGTATTAATTGGTACCCCATCATCTACCACTTAATGTCCATAATGAACGATATAATGGAGAGTGTTACTGTGATAGTTTCTTCCATAAATTGAATAGTAAAAGATAAGTTTTTTGAAGAAACTTTATTAATGGATGTATACATCCCTTGTGTAATGGATTGGTAAGTCGCTTCGCCCCATTTCAAAATTTTCACCCATCCTACATTGGAAAGGAGTTCAAAGAGACCATATTGAGCAATGTGATCAAGGTTAACTGATCACTCAATAATAATGCTTTGAGAGTGGAATTTTCGAACATTCTCTGGATCATCCTTCGATGCGCGTATGGACCGCACAACCCGAGGAGCAGAGTGGGATGAGGAACCGGAATGAGGTCTACGAACGGTGTGCTTATGTCTAGGTTCCATGAAAGAAAATATGCAAGAAATAGCAAAATGGGGGATGGGTTTGAAAAGATCAGATTTTTAGAGCAAACCCACTAAAAAGAGGTATCTAGATTCAAGAAAAATGTAAGATACACAAATAAAATACAACTAAGAACTTAAATCTAAAAGGAAAATGTAAACAAACCACTTATAAGAAAGTTAGAGTGATGGGTTGGCCAAAAGAAGCATCAGCGGGCTGAAGAAGAAGAAGTAGAAATGAAGAAATTTGGGGGTTTCCCCCTTTTGATCTAATTCATGCACAATTCGGCTAGCTCAAGCATGTGCTCGGCTGGCCGAATTGGTCGGTCGGCTATGGGCTAGCCGAAAATCTCAAATTTTTTGTATTTTTCCCATTTTTTCTTTTATGCAAAATTTAATAAAAATATAAATTAATAAAAATGTAATAAATAAAGATAATTTAAACACAAAATAATCAATTAATGTAATATAATCCAATGTTATGTTTTAAATTAGAGAATTTGACTCTGTCTAGAGGTTTTGTCAGAATATCTGCAAGCTGCTTCTCAATTTGAATGTATTCTAGCATGACAGTCTTGTCTTCAACTAATTCTCGAATATAATAATATCGTATGTCGATGTGTTTTATGAGAGAATGTTGAATAGGATATTTAGATATGTTAATTGCACTGGTATTATCACAATATAGATTCATGATATCTTGATTAATATCATAGCCTGCTAACATGCTTTTCATCCATAGAAGTTGCGTGCATGCATTCCCTGCTGCAATATATTCAGCTTTTGCAGTGAAGAACGGTACTGAATTTTGCTTCTTTCTCATCCAAGAAACAAGTCAATTTCCAATATAAAAGCATCCACCACTTGTGCATTTTCTGTCATCAGCATTACCTGCCCAATCAGCATGAGTGTATCCAGCTATTTGTAGTGACGTATCATGTGGATACTATAAACCTAAGTTAACAGTACTTGCAACATATCTAATAATTCTTTTGACAATAGATAAATGAGATTCTTTAGGGTTATATTGATATCTAGTACATATGTCAACATTGAAAGAAATATCAGGTCTGCTGGCTACAGTAAAGACGAGAGTCAACACTTTTACTTGATTCATCTTTAGATAGTTTAAGTGTTGTACCCATGGGTGTCTAAATTTTTTTACCATTCTCAAAACCAAATCTCTTCATTAGGTTCATAGCATATTTAGTTTGAGAGATAAATAACCCATCTTTAAGTTGTTTTAGTTGGAGACCAAGGAAATAATTTAGCTCACCAACCATAGTCATTTCAAATTCTGATTTTATCAACTCTGCAAACTTAGAGGAGAGGTTAGTATAAGTTGTTCCATAAATAATATCATCTACATATATTTGTACAATTAACATATCTTCATTACATTTTTTGATAAATAAGGTTTTATCAACACTCCCCATTTTAAAATTTTGATTAAGTATAAATTTAGTCAGTTTTTCATACCATGCTCTTGGGGCTTGTTTTAAACCATACAGAGCCTTTTTAAGATGGTATACATTATTAGGAAGTTTGGGATCTTCAAAGCCCTTAGGTTGTTCAACATGAACTTCCTCATTTAAGTCACCATTTAAGAAGACACTTGTAACATCCATTTGGTATATTTAAAATTTTTATGGCATGCAATGGAAATAAATAATTTGATAGATCAAGATGAGTAACATGCGCAAAGGTCTCATCGTAATCAATCCATTTAATTTAAGTGTAGCATTGCACAACCAATTGTGCCTTGTTTCATATAATATTACATAATTCATAAGATTTATTTTTGAAAATCCATTTAGTTCCAATCACATGTTTGTTAGAAGGTCTGGAAACCAGATACCAAACATCATTTCTAACAAACTCATTTAATTCATCTTGCATGGCCAAAATCCAACTTTTATCTGCTAGGGCTTCATTTACATTAGTCGGTTCTATATGGGAAGTGAAGTAAACATGATTACATATGTTTTCTAACTGTCTTCTAGTTTGAACACTAGTGTGAGGGTTACCAAGTATTTGATTACTCGGATTATCCTTAATTAATCTTATTTCAGTTAAATCTGATTTTGATGATGGTTCGGATTGATTAACTATGGTAATTCGATCATCTTGATCAAGTTTGGGTGTGATATTTAATCTTCGATAACAACATTTATGGATTCTTGTATCACCCTAGTTCTTTTATTTAGGACACGATATGCTCAACTATTTAGAGCATATCCTAAAAATATTCCATCATCACTTTCAGCTGCAAACTTTTCCAAATTTTTTTGGTCTCGTAAAATGAAGCACTTGCTTCAGAAGGCTTGAAAATAATTTACAAAAGGTTTTTTTTATTAAACCAAAGTTCATAAGCTATTTTATTTTTACCTGCTCTTGTATACACAATGTTAATAATATAACATGAAGTATTGATAGCTTCGGCCCATAAATTTTTAGACATTTAACATAACATTAGCCTTTTTTTTTTTTTTGTAGAACTCTGTTTTTCCTCTCAGCAACTCCATTTTGCTGAGGAGTTTTAGGAGAAAAAATTCATGTAATATTCTATGGTCATTACAGTATTTCTTAAAATTGCTATTTTTAACTTTAGTATCATGGTTACTTCTTATTCTGATTACAGAAAGTTCCTTTTCAGTCTGGATGTGTTTAATTAACTTTTTGACTTCGTCAAAAGCATTTGAATTTTCTTTTAAGAAAGCTACCCATGAATATCTAGTGTAGTCATCTACTATAACTAGAAAGTATTTCTTTTCGCCTCTACTCTCCGTTCGAGTTTATCCAACTAAGTCCATATGGAGTAGTTCAAGAGGTCTTGTAGTGGCTAAAGAGTTCAACCTTTTGTGACTACTCCTGATTTGTTTGTCTATTTGACAGGCACTACATACTTTATTTTCTACCTTTTTCAGTTTGGGTAGACCATGAAGACAATCTCTTTTGCTCAATTTATATAAGTCTCTGTAGTTTACATGTCCAAGACGATGATGCCAAAATTCAGTTTCGTCTATTTGGACCATGTAACATGAATGTGTGTTGAGCAAGAGTTATTAATGATATAACAATTTTCAGAGGTCTTGCGACCATTTAATATTATATGACTTTAATTGTTAATTATCTCACATCTGTGATTTGAAAATTTTACACTATGATTATTATCTAAGATTTGAGAAAGGCTTAGCAAATTATATTTTAATCCTTCAAAATATAACACATTTTCAAAGATAGGTAGATTGGGAAGTTTTACATTATATCTTCTAATGATCTTGCAATTGCTACCATCTCTAAATGTAACTGATCCGCCATCGATTTGATTGATGTATAATAGAATCGCCTTATCACCTATCATATTTCTAGAGCATCCACTATCTAGGTACCATCTTAAATGGCTACTTGCTTTGAAAGCTATGTGGATGACAAGACACTTAACCTTTGGAACCCATTTCATTATGGTTCTAGGTTTAGGAAAATCTCTTACCATTCACTATGTTTGGGAGTAAGAGTTTTTTTTTGTTTCTATTTACTATGTTATTTCCAGAGTTGGATTTCAGGAGCTCTTTAAGCAAGTCCACTATCTTATCTGCTGGAGGAGGATAATTATTTTTCCTTTGATATTTGTGGTAGTTGGCATTAGTTTTTATATTAGAAGTTTTTTGAAAGGTTTTTACATTCTTGTTTACTTCTTTTAGAGCTTCTCCTTTAGACTTTGAAGATTCTCCTTTTACAAATACAGGATCAAAGTTTTTAGATTTTTTTGTGCGACTTTTGATATAACCCAAGCTAGATTTGTCACCACTTTGGTGAGATGCAGTTAATAAATTTTTAAGTTTCTAGTTTCGTTAGGTGTATATCCAAGTGTCTCTTGAAGTCTTAAGGGGGGAAACTTCCATTTTTAGATTCTCATTTTCAGATTTGAGATTTTGAATTTCAAAAATTTTTGAGTTCAAATCTAATTTAGTTTTCTCAAAGTAATCAGAAAAATGAGATTTTTCCAAAATTTCTTTTTCAAGTTCTAATTGAAGCGTCGCACATTTTTCTTTTTGAATTTTTAGTTTAGCCGTAATCTTACAACTTTCTTTGTATAGGGCATAATATGCTACTTGGAGATCATCATCATTTTTAGAATCACTTTCAAGAGTTTCGTAATCAGAAGTTTCATATTCATCTGACGAAGTGATTCTGGCTATAGTCATAAAAGCCTTTTGGTCTTTCATGGTTTCTTGGTCTGATTCGTCAGTTTCTGAATTAGATTCAGATTCTGATGATTCATCCCAAGTGGCAATCATGCCTCTTCTTCTATATTTATCCTCCTTAGGACATTTTGAGGCTAGATGCCTAAATTCAGAATAGCTGAAGGATTGGGTGTCTTTAGATTTTGATTTTTAAAAATTTGAATTTCCTTTTCTTTTGTCAAAAGGTTTTTGAAAATCTTATTTATTTTTATTTTTAAAAATTCTATAAAACTTTTTAGCCAACATTGCAATTTCATCCTCATTCTCATCATTATCAAAATTTACATTTATATCTTTGGATTTAGATTGAGAGGATTTAGGAGCTATGGACTTGTTTTTAGGAGTTTTAAAATTCAACTCGTAGGTTTGTAGAGATCTAACTAATTCCTCAACCTTCATGACATTGGTATCTCTCAATTCCTATATATCAATGACTTTTAAATTGAACCTGTCAGGAAATGATTGTAATATCTTTGCACAAACCTTACTTTCAGGGGCTTTTTCTCCAAGACCCCACATAGAATTAACAATGTCGTTTAGTTTCGTATAGAAGTCCATGAATGACTCACTTTCTTCCATACGAATTTCCTCAAAATTTGTTGTGAGGATTTGAATCTTAGAATTTTTGACATTGTTAGTTCCTTCATGTGTCCTTTCGAGAATATCCCATGCTTGTTTTATTATATTACAAGAAATGATTCTTTTGAATTCATCTGGTGATAAAGCACATGTTATTGCATTTAAGGCTTTTGCATTTGCACTACTTTCACTTTTCTAGGTGGTCGTCCAAAAAGTATAAGCGATTTCTTTCATGGACGGGGTTTCATCCTCAGCTAATACTTCCATCATTAGCGGGGTCCATTTAGTTAAAGTAGCTTGCCACACACTGTCATCAATAGATTTGAGGAAAATACTCATTCTGGCTTTCCAATAAGAATAATTTAAGCCATCAAAGGGAGGTGGCCTGGTAATGGATAGACTATTGATATTTGTCATTCTACTAGCTCTGGATCTAGATCTAGGAGGTAAATCACCAAAAGATCAACCTTACTCTGATACCACTTGAAAGGACGAGCTATAGATGTCTTAGAGTGGGGGTGAATATGATAATCAAAAAATATTTCGATATAATGCGAAATAAATAAACAAATACTCTCAATTGCTTAGAGTAATGAAATCTTGATTCCAAATAGTTCGTAGGACAACCTTCACCTAAAAGATTTAGGCAGGACAACCTTATTTCATGATGTCTTTGAGATCAAAATATCAAATTTAGTAAGAGATAATCAATCACAATGAAAGCAATAAAGAAATAAACAATCACCTCTAATGCACAAAGAGTTATAGTGGTTCGGTGCTTAACCCCACACCTACTCCACTTCCAAAATTACTTCCCTCGTAATTTTGACTTTCACTACTTCAAGATTTTCATAGGTTCACCTTAACAACCTTATATAGTTCTTGTGATTTTCACGGGCTATTACAACAAAACCCACTTTGTGATTTTCACGGGCTCACCACAAAACAACCCACTGAGTTTTTCGGGCTATCTCAGAAAAACCCAAATGAAATAAAAGTAAATATAGTACTTATTTTCAGATGCCAAGTTAGAGACGTAACTGTAGCTTTGAATGCAGCGATCTTCTTTCCTGGAATATTGATGAAGACGTATGTGTTCAGCCCAAAAAGAATATAGGGATCTAATGTATTTTCAAATAATAAACAAAAACCCTAATGCTGCAAATTTAATTCTCTGATTCTCAAGTAGAGTATGGATTACTCCATTGAAAATGATTAAAACCAACTTGAGAAAGAGAATAGAATAAGCTAAATTAAATATCAGATTTATTGCACAAATAACTTAAGAAGGCCCTAAATTTCTCTCATTACTTGAGTATATTACTCACAATTTTTCATTGTTAAAATGAATGAGAGAAGACCTCTATTTATAGCCAAAGGTCTTAGAAATTTGGCTGGCCAAATTCCAACGATATCGTTCCAACAGCACTGAGATTTCGTGGGATAAGATTTTTTAAAACTTCGACTGGCTCAAGCTAAAATTCGACTGGCTGAACCTCCAATTTGGATAGCGAACACAGGGTTCAGCTGGCTAAATCTCCCTAAGATCTAAAAATCTAAAGTTGCTGGAATCTTGACCGAACACTACAGGCTGGCTGAACTGATAGGTTCGGCTAGCTGAACCCAAAGTTGGGCTAGCCAAACTTGACATGGAAAAACCATATCTTGCTGTATACTTGACCGAAATGTGTTGGGTTGGCCGAAGGTAGTTATGTTGGCCGAACTAGAAGTCGGCCTGGCCTAGCTTCAGTGTATTTTACTTAGAATTATATTTATCGTGTCACCATGTGAAATACGCCTAACCTAGGGTCATTCTAAGGTTATCCCACCTGATGGTTGACACATATAAAATGCTTCAAACTTCGAACCATGCATATTTAAAGCTTCAGATGTTGAGTCTTCATTGAGATGTTGATCCAGTCTTTACATAGTCTTTATGCGTCGTCGAAGAACATATTCATGAGTGCTTGTGATCCATTCGAGACTAGAAAATTTGACAATCCTAACTGTGCTTTAAGTATAAGCACTTATAGATTTTCACGAGCTAACCACTACTCAACCGATGAGATTTTCGAGCGATATCAATAAACCCAAATGACAGAAATTTAATCAAATAAATAATTATATTCAGAAGACAAAACATCGATGTGAAGATACTGATGAAGTCGAAGCTTTAATCAATGCAACGATCTTCTTTCTAGGATGTTGATGAATCAATGTATGCTCAATCAGAAAGGATTTAGGGATCTATAGTCTCTTAAAGAATAAAACCCTAAAAGCTGCAGATTCAATTCTCTAATATCAAGTAGAGTATTGGTTACTCTCTAATTGAATTTAAATCTAACTTGAGAAAAGGAATTAAATAAGCTAAAATAAAATAGGAATTATCACACCAATAGCTTTAGAAGGACCTGAGTTTCTCTTTTTTGCTTCAGGAAGATTAATCACACTTTTTCATATCTAAAATGATGAGAGGTCTCTATTTATAGCCAAAGGATTTAGTTATTCGGTGAGCCCAAAATAGCTTTGGCTGGCCGAATTTCAAAGATACTGTTCCAACGACTATTAGATTTCATGGGATAAAATTTTATCAAAACTTTAGCTAGCCACAGAGCAACCTTTTGGTTGGATAAATCCCCTTAAAATCTGAAAAAATTTATTGTTGGAATCTTGACCCATGAAACCTTCAAGCTAGCTCGAGCCAAGTTCGGCTGGCCGAACCCATGGTTGGGTGTTGAGACTCAAATAATGCATATTTAACCCTTCAATTACATTAGTTTTCCTAGCATTTAATTGATAATTTGATTTACTTATATACGTTTTTGTCATGCGAGGTGATTTGAGAACTTATGATGAATATGCACTTAAAATGATGGATTTAGAGCTCAAAAGAAGATAATAAAGAATTAGAGGTTTGGAAGTCATTAATGAAGAATTCACATGTTAAAGATCAAGGAAACCAAGTGATGAATGAAGAGAATTGAATATTTGAAGTGAAGAAAACGAATCCTGAAAATTGTCTTGAAAAAAGATATTCTGAAATTCCAGGGCCAGAGAAACATAGTTATGAAAAAGTGCCAAAATAGACTTCGATTCCATCGAAGGCACTTTGATGGCATCAAAGGTTCAATCGAAGCTAGTTCGATACAATTGAGAATTTCAGGATTTTTCAAGCCAAACTCACTGGACAGTTTTGAGAAGTTTCGATGGCATGAAAGATGCAATCGAAGATTCAATCGAAGGCTCTTCGATGGCATCGAAGGCATACGCAGATTTTACGCGGAGTGTGTAAATTTAAGGTGGTATCTAGATTTTTCCAATTGGGTGCGAAAGTTGGAGTTCCAAAACTATAAATAGGACTCCCTAGGATGCTCCAAAGCATCTTCTAAGGTTTGGAAAGGGAGAGAAGGCCTAGGTGGATTACCAATGATGTTCTTTCACTTCGATTTTTTCATAGGTTCTAGTAGTTCTTTTTTTTTATATTATATTTTTGAGTTAGCTATGACTAGTTAATCTCTTAGCTAGGGTTAAGAGGTGAAGCTTGTAGCGTGTTAGGATGTTTATTTTGCTTTGATTCTTGTTTATGTTGAACTTCATTGATTTCTAGTTTGATTTTAATGAATATTTTCAGTTTTCGATGATTTATTGTGACTCAAATTACAATAGATGCTATGATAGCTTTGAATATCTTCTTGTCCATTCTGAGATTGTAGGATTGGTAAATCTTATTATTCACCGTCATCTCCTAGGCATGGTAGGATGATGGAATCCCTTCCAATCATCACAATACTCCTTCATGTGTGAATTAATTTAATGCAAAGTTCATATTGTACTTCAATTATTTTATCTTCCTGTTGGATATGATAGGACTCCAATTCCAGTTGTGTTTATTGAATTAAGAATGTAGCATCTTGATAGCCACAAATGGATCCTTGGCACTCTAGTTCTCTTTTAATATTTGATAAATCCTTCACAATTACTCTCTTTTATTCAGATTTTAGATTTAGATCTTCTTCTACTTTTAGTTTTAGTTCTTTTCAAAATATGTATAAGTTTATAGTCCCTGTGGATTCGACTTCGGTCTCACCAAGTTATTACTACATCACGACCCTACACTTGGGGTTATAAACAAGTTTTTGGTATTGTTGTTGAGGACTACGACTGTGTTTTTTAAGATTAATTAGTATTGGAATTAGGTTAAGATTATGGTTTATTTTTTTTCTTCTATGCTTTTAGGTTAGGATTTTTTTTGAAATTATTTTTAGAAACTAACTTTATTTTCTGTTTTGTAGGATCTTAATATAGCAACCCTATCAGGCCTGTGTCCTAGTGATCATTCCATTTTATAGGATCCCGTAGTCCTCTCGGTCGAATTTCGACGACCCGCGACCTGTAAATAGCGTTTGCGAGCGACCTTAAGTCACAACCTGTAAACTCGAGTCGACTCAACCCGAGACCTATTGTAATGACCCAAAAAATTTCGTGCAAAGACCCGAGTACTACCTCAAATTTCTTAGAAGTTATTTGTGGGTTAATTAGTGCTAAACTCGATTGCTTGTGAAATTAGCATCAATCACGTTAAATTTGATCTGCAGGACTCAAAACCTGTAGAATCGTTAGCGCTATGTTACCCTGAAATCTGGGATTCAACGCTAAATCCAGTTACTCTCGGGAGTATTTGGAAACTTTGGATCAGACCCGGACCGTGTGTTGAAAGTCCGATAGCGATGATCTTAGACAATTATGGTCACCTTGTTGGGCTTGACCATCACCTCAAAAATCAAGTCCAGATGATGTCTTGGGTCGATTTATTTGTGTCCGGAGTAAAGAGTGTGATAAAGCTGAGAAATTAAATATGATTTTATGAAATCTGAGTCGTGTCGCTTGCGCGACGATTTTAAGCTTTCTGACCGTTGGATTCTGACCCAATTTCACCCTCGGATCAGGGAAGATGGCCCAGGCATGTCATAGTGCTTGTGGACTTGATCGAGTTTCGGTGATCATTGAATTGAGATTGGTCCGCCACGGCTGATCTATAAATCCGATTGGTACAAAAACTCAGTCTGACCTAGATCCATGGTCAGTGAGCTTAAGTCTGACCACACATGGAAAAAGGACCACCGGAAGCGCTCCGTTGGATCGATAGAGACCTGATTTGGTTATAACCTAAGTATACCTTGGCCCTGGGGCTATTTTCATCAATGTTAGGCCTATATAAAGACCTTAAAACCCTTACTCTCTATTCCATACGAATTTCCTAAACCCTAGCTACGAGGGAGAGAAGAAAAGAGAGAGAAAGTGAGAGAGAAGTTGGTGAATCATCTTGAGATTCTTTCTTGTTACTCTGCATCCCTAAACCGTCACTTCTGAATCGTTATTCCGGCGATTCTAAGTTCATTCTTCGGTAAGTCAATCAAACCCTAGTCTGTTTTAGAGCTTAGAATAGTCTATGTGTTGATGTAGCTCATTTCAATTCATGCCTTAGGTTATCTAGTCGCCGTTGATGAAGACTTATCGTCTGAATCAGATCAGTGCGCTTTTTCTGGTTTAAGGTGCGGACTATATTCATATAGGTTATGGTTTTCAAGGATTTCAATGTCAGATAATGGTTTAGTATTGTTGTGGGTGTAATTTCACATGCCAAATGCGATGTTTATATTGCGTTCCTGATATATTTGAGTTATATTGAGATTTGTGTATTCCTTGTGTATGTAGAAAGTATCGTATACGTATGAAATACGAACATGTGTTTGCCATGATTAATTGTCGTGTACTTGTATTAGTTGTATATGTGTCAACTCCTTGGCAAAAGGAATTGTCCAAATGTGTGTTACCACCAACATATGTCATGTGTGTTGGAATATGTAGTCTAAGTGTTTGTAGAAATGTCTAACTGGTCAAGTGTGTACTATATTATCCTGTTTACGGACGTTGAGAAGAGATTCTCAACTATCCTATTGGTGTGTATGATTTCCTACATGCAATTTACATTCTTTGATATTTAAGTTCATGCACTACCTCTGTGTAAATCCATGTTAAGTTGATATTCTTCAAATGCTCACTTACTGTATGATTTGAATTGTTGTTCCATTACTGTTCTAAATTGTTGATATGAATATCTGTTATAGTTGAATATGTTTGGGACTATGAAATAGTCCAGGAAATCGATAACAGACCTTGAGTTCGTGGCCAAAGTTATTTTCGCCACGTAGGACGTGTTTGACGAACCCGAGTCGTATTAGGGTTGTCGATAGTGGTTTGGCCACACGGAGTGTTTGTGCACTCTATGTCGTTCAACTCAACGTGCGCTCGTGCTAGTCGAGTTCGTCAAGTAACCCGATTGTCCCGATGTATGTTCACCATGTATGGACGCTATTGTTTGAATCTAGGGTACCAAACTTACCGATGCAATCCCGTTAACCGTTGTACCTTGATCTGCTAAGACTCATGAGCCGGACATGGTGGTATGGGACACCGTGATCGAGCTGTTGGCCTACGCTGGGGTGACGAGCCTCCCTGTAGTGACCAGTGAGCACACCAGACTCGTGAGCTGATTATGGTGGTATGGGACACTATATTCATGCTGTCGGCCTATATTGATTGTTGATGAGCCGTTTGTAGTGACCTTGAGCATACCTTGATACTGCATTAAGGCGACGAGCCTTACAGTAGTAACTAAGGTATGATAGGTGTGCATTGATTGGTGACGAGCCCTTTGCAGTGACTTAGAATCATATGATCGTATGAGATTGTCTAGGACTGACGACCCTAGAATGGATCACTGTTTACGAATTGATATGAGGAAGGTACCTTAGCTTCCCAATCCTGCTGTATGAAAAGGACTAATAACAACTTGGTAATCATGTTCATGCACCGCATTGCATGTGCGTAGGAGTCGTTGGCATTGCGGGAGGTTGTCATGCGTATCGTAAGATGAAGACGCTGAGGGAGTGCAGGCGAGGGCATGCATCATTTCTTCATACATCATTGCATTAACAAGAGAACTTAGGACGTGTTTGATTGTATTCCCTTATCATTACTGCTTGATTGATTTGATATCATGTTAACTTTTACTATATAGTTCCACTAAGTTGATCACTCATTCCCACATTCTGGGATGGTGTTTCAACACCAACCAGACTCTGTCTTAGATGCAGATGATGACGCGACCCCTGAGGCAGAGCAGGAGTACGAGGATGATGAGGACGCGTTTTCTTTTATGCAGTTCTCAGGCGGGTTCATGTGAGCCGTGTCCTGATCGTCGGGGATTCTGGGTTTTCTTTTGGAATAGATAATTTCATTTTGATACTTGTATTTTGAAGATAAACACTTATAATTATGACCTGGCAGAGCATACATATCACAGGGACTTGCACATGTACACCTATATTTCTTTAAGTCTTCCGCTTGCGTCTTTCACTTATCCCTGAATTATGTTACAGTTTGGCTTAATCTATTCCATGTTTTATGCACTCATACAGACAACATACATCCATCATTAATTATGGTGCATAAGTGATGTTTTGAAACTCGGGAGCTGAGTTATGCTCGACCCCCGAATTTCAGGGCGTTACACCTATGCCATTGCTACCACATCGTCGCTGCGGTTCCGACGCCGCGTCTCGTGTGTCAATGAGACGCTTAGATCATAAGATGTGGCCCGTGCATTATAATGGCCATGGACCCCACGTTGCGGGACCCACCTATCTCGTATGTCACCATTTCCTAGGACCATTATGAGGTTGACATCACCCCTACCTCTAGCCATCCTACCTAAGCAAAACAGTGATTGCTAACCTATCCCATGCCTCTTATAAATCCATTATTACCTTACAAGTAATGATGCTTTTCTCTTCCATGCTTCTTTCATGCCATCATTGCCTAGCTAGAGAACTAGCTACCTCTCTCTTATCTCTCTCCCTCCCCCTTTCTTCTTCATTTTCCTCCATTGTTGCAAGCTTGGACATCCCAACCAGCCAAAAATCTAACAACTTCCACCCTCTACACCTCCCAATCCAACCCTTCCAAACCCATCTCAACCATTGAAATCTCTTCCCTTGGAGCATTGGAACCTAGTGGTGGAAGAAGTTCAAGATCCATGGTAGGTGCTCATTTAGGACTAGATCTTTCTTTTCTTTCTTAGATCCTTATCTTTTATTGCATAGGATCATGTAGGACCCACCAATAAATGGTGGAGATCCTACTTGACCCTTTGGATATGGTCAATGGCTCATCCTTGTTGCATGTATGATCCATGATGGGGCCAGTCTCCATGGATCCCATCATGATGTTTTGATTTAATCCATGACCATGATGGGTCATCTAGACCTTGATTTCATAGTGGGGATGGCATCCCCACCTCATATATATATATATATTTTAATGTATGGCCATGCAATGCATGGGACCCATATGATGATCATGATGTATGGTTTGGAGCTTTTGAGGGGCCCATAGTGGCGGGGTCCCCTCCCTTTGGCCGATCTTTCTTTTTCTTCTTCTTCTTCTTCTTCTCTCTCTCTCTCTCTCTCCCTTATTTTTTTATGGTGATAATGTGTGTGGCCCATCTGATGTGTTTAACAATCCGGACTGTCCAGATTTTCTGGACGTCCAGAAAATGGATCCCACTTGCTGCCCGTTTTCGAGCCAACCCGGATGGAGGAAAAATATAAATATCAGATTGATTCAAGCCCTGGTGGGCAACGTCCATGTGGGACCCACCAGATACAAGAGTTCCATCCAGGCCGTCCGTCCATTGCTGGACGTGTGGGGCCACCCTGATGGCGTGCCCCATCCAGGATCGTCCGTTCGTTGGACGTCTAGCACCCCTGGACAAGGTGAAACACAAATATCAACTTGATCCAAAGCTGGTGGGTCCCACACGTGTGGACCCACCTTAATGTATGGTTTCATCCTCACCGTCCAGCCTACTGGATGGTGGGACCCACCTCAATGTGATGTATGTGTTTTACATCCACGTTGTCCATCCATTTACTGGACATGGACCCACCCCACACATGCTGCACATGTGAGGGTGGGGCCCACCTTGAAGTATGCGTTGTATCCTCACCATCCAGTAGAGCTGGGACGATGGGACCACCATGATGTATATGCTTTATCCACCCCCTCCGTCCATGGACCAGTATGACGTACGTGTTTTATCTAAGCCGTCCACGTGGGACATGGACCCCACTGTAATGTATGCATTATATATCCAGCTAGTGGGGCCTACCTTGAATGTATGTATTGTATATCCAGCCGTCCGTCCGTCCAGATGGTGAGACCCACCTTGATGGATGTGTTAACCCACATGACGTATGTGTTTCATATCTAGCAGGGCCCACCTGCTATGTAAATGCAGGGCCCACTCTGCTGCATGTCTTCCATCCACACTGACCATTTGGAGGGGCCCATCTGCACTGTTTAGGGCCTCCTTGATGTGTGTTGCAAGTACACTGTCCATCTACTTTTCTGGACCATAGGGTTGACCTATGGGGCCCACCTTGTTGTGTACATTGAGCATGCTGTCCATTTATTTTCTGGAATATATGGGCTACCCCATCAAGCCCACTATGATGTATGTGATGCACTCACTACCCATCCCTTGTGCGTAACCCATAGGCCCTTGTGTGGGGTCCAATATCATGAATGTGTGGCCCATTTGGTGAGGCCCATTACGATGTATATGTGACCCATTTGGTGAGGCCCATTATGATGAATATGAGGCCTTTGTGTGAGGCCCAATGGGATGTGTATGAGGCCCTTGAGTGAGGCCCATTATGATGTATGAGAGGCCCAATGTAGTGTATGAGAGGCCCATATGATGAGGCCCACTGTGATATATGGAGGCCCATGTGGTGAGGCCATTATAATGTGTGAGCCCACCATGATGTATATAGTAATGTTATGATGCCCAACTATTCTCCTAGCTAGTATAAGGCTTATAGACCCCCATCATAAGATAGATTCTAATGGGCCATGCCTTGGGAGCAATGATGTTAAATGTCCATATTGTAAAGGCAATGGTAGTTAAATGTCCACCTTATAATCCTACCTAGGCCCATCCTTAGGCCCATTCTCATCTCCCCTTGTTGTGGGCTAACCCATATTGATGGGCCCCCACTATTATTAGTATAATCCATCTCACCTTATTAGGCTATCCCAATACTTTGGGCCTCGATTGAAGCTAGTAGAAGTACCCAAACTTGGAAGCCATCTCTTGTTCTTAGGCCCATGAGTATGCCATCTAGGCCATCCTTATTATGAGAAGGATGCATCATCTCCTCTTGCCATAGATGGAAGAATCTGTGGTATTAGATTTGGTATATCTGAAAAGGCCTAGCTATGAGTCCTAGAGAAGGGGGGGGGGGGGGGGGTGTAATAGGACTATGCCAAATTAAAATGATAATAATAGAATTTAAATGAATAAAGGAAAGATAACACTTTAAACAAATCATAGTACGGAAATGTAAAGCAACCTCAAAATTCAAGTCTTGAGAGGTTGATATAAATGTTGTTCTAAGGACAACCTTGCACCATAAAAACCAAGGGTTTATGGCAAGACAACCTTACTAGAACGGTTTAAGTATCAATATCTCAAACTGAAGAGGAATAAAAAGTAAATAGCAGGAATGGAAGTCTAAACTATTACAACATTCCCCACAATGCTTGAAATGTAAATATTACAACATTCACATCCACACATACATTCCACAATATTAATGATTAAAGATATAGAAAATAAATCGCACATCCATAAAACACAAAGAGTTATAGTGGTTCGCCTGTGTGTACACCAACTGTTAAACAACAGCCACACAGCTTGCTACTCCACTCCTAATATCCTCACATAGTGGATATTAGCGTTCACTATGAAATAGGTTTTTCTTAGGTTCACTTAAAACCCTCACAATTGTGTCTTTCTAATGGGCTTACATAATTCAAAAACCCCACACTCTGAGTTTTCTGGCTCTCCTCAGATAACTAACACTTAGAGATATTTCTGGCATAATCTCAAAGAAACTAAAAACATAGAAGATTTACACAAATGTAAAATACTTGGATTTCTCCTTTTGTAGCAGCCCGGAAGAACCAAATCGAAGTAGAAGTTCGAATAGAGAAGTTCAATGTCCAATACTCACTTTGAAATGGTTCTAAGTTCTAATTAATTTTAAATTAAATCAAGCTGGGCTAGCTCTATTTGATTTTGATTTTAAGAAGTGGAATATCACAATTCCTTTTTCAAATCAGATTGGAATGCAGAAACAAAATCAAATATAAAAAGCTAACAAAAGATAATATTAAATATGCACAATGTAGCTTATAAAGAACACAAACTTATCTCTTAGAGTGATGCCTTGATTTTACTTTAATTTGATATAAAACTCTGAAATTCATGCTCTATTTATAGTTGCAGAAATCGCATCTTTGACTGATCCTTTGGACACTATGACTAGTCGTAGGACCAACAACATTTTGAAATTTTGAGCGCGATCGGATAAAATCGTTTCACGACTGGTCATAGGCACTTCATGACTGGTCGTGACCTGCCCACGACTGGTCATGAGAAACTAGAATTCATTGTTAAAGTTTGAGTTGTAGCTCCAGGATTAGTCGTGAACGAGTCGACATTGTTCACACGACCAGTTGAGCAGACTCTAGGACTGGTCGTAGCTCATCCAAAAAATTTTAAAAATTTGCAACAACTTAAGACTGGTCTTGGAATTTCTTGGACTGGTCGATCCAGTTCTAGGACTAGTCGAACAGAGTCTAAGACTAGTTTAAGAACAGACTAAAACACATATAAAATAAGCAATTGACTTATGTATCCGAAATGACCTACCCTAAGGTCAATCTAAGGTCATTCATACCTGAGACATGAAGTATGAAGTATGAATATTCTTTTCTTCAGATGATGGATGATCTTTAAAGATCATGAAACTTTAGATCTCGACGCTTGATGAAGCTTGAAAGCTTGAACTTTGAGTTGTACTTCAGAGAACTTTGGAAGCTTAAACTTGTAGTTCTTGCGTTGTACTTCACCTTGAGTCTTAAACAAGATCTCGTAGCTTAAAAACTCTGAAGCTTTAGAGAAGAGAACAATGTACTTGATCTTGCAATTCTTGAAGTAGATCATTGTACTTAACTTGAAGCATTGTCCTTGAGCATGAGATGCATTGCCTTGAACATATATATCAACGTGCTACACAAGACACAGTTTATGGTTTTGGCACAATAAAATTTGACAATCAAAGGAGCAAATAACCATAGCACTTACAATCTCCCCCTTTTGTTAAATTTGTGACAAAACACACTCAATAAAAATGGCTTGGTATGGCTGATATCATTCATGGACTTACCAACATCTTCCGCATTAATCTAATATTGCATACTTGCATTTCTACCTTGCGCACACACTTACACCAACCTCTGAGCTTTCTATAAGCTTATGCATAACCATTGCGTGTAGATGACGCTAGGACGTAGCTAAGCAGGAGCAGGAGCATGTAGCTGAGCTTCCAAAGCCTTTTGTTATCTATTGTATTTCCCTTTATGCATTGTACTCTAAGTTTTTGATCATAGTGGATTTTGTGATGATGTTGTTGGTTGTTGTTTGTGGGTTATGCTTATTATGAAACAAATTCATGTTGAAAATCCTCCTTGTAGGATCTCAGGATCGAAACTTGGTATATGGGTGTCGGGAGCTGAGAATGGGGTACTATGGAGGTTGTCGGTGCCGGATTCGGCGATCGAAAATTTTGTGAGCCTGGTTTCCGATTTTGGGATGTGACAAACCCTAATCGAGTAACTTCTCTCCAATTATCTCTTATCTTTTTAGAATTCTTATTTCTTGTAGGTTTTATTTTTCTCTCTTAAATTTCAATTGTTTAGTTACTTCAGGGTTGCGGTGTTTCATGCCCAAGTGGGTTCGTGACAACACTCTCTGTCTCTTGAGTGAAGGAGGATTAGTTGAAGGGTTGCCTATCCATCACCGGATTAGATACCACTTAAGATCCTCTAAGTCAAAAGAAGTGATGGCTGCATATCAACTTCAACACCTAGTTGAGGAAGCTTAGGATGAGAATGAGGTACATCATGCACCCCCGCCTTGTACTCAACATGATTATTTACAACCGGTGGGGGTGAGTACACCTTCCTGCATGATATTCCCATTGAATGCAGGAACCGTGAACGTTAACTGGGGTTGATTCAACTTCTTCCTAAGTTTCATGGACTAGAATTTGAAATTCCATACTTACATATTAAAGAGTTTGATGAGATAATATCTACACTGCACTTCCCAAACGTGTCTAAGGACATGATAAGACTAAAATTGTTTTCTTTCTCTTTGAAAGAAAAGGCAAAGTCATGGTACAATTCCTTAAGACCATGGTCCATTGGCACATGGGCTGAGATGACAAGGGAGTTCCTTAAGAGGTTCTTCTCATATCACGAAATGAATACCTCAAGGAAAGCAATCATGAATTTTGCGCAAAAAGAAGATGAGACCTTCTTCTAATATTGGGAGTGATTTATGGATCTCATAAATTCATGTACACAACATGGCTACTATTCACAACCCCAAGTGCAGGGTCATGATGTAGTAATAACTCGTTGAGACCGAGGCCGAATCCACAGGAAATGGAGAACATAGTCTAGAACTAATCTAAGTCTAACTTAGTTGGTCTAGGTTTTTAATCCAGTAATTTAGAAAAAGGTTTTAAAATAATAAAGACAAACAACTAGGGATCCAGGAATCCACCTATAGAAATCTCAACATTAATTTACTTGATTCAATGATAACTCAATTGGAATCGAAGTCCTATGCTATCCAATTAGATGATGGAGTAGTTAAAACAAAATCTGAACTTTTCATTAATTTGGTTCCCAAATATCCATCTAATTGCAATGATGGTAGGGGAATTCAGTCATTTTACCATGTCCAGGAGACGATGGTGAACACCAACTTCTACAAATCACAGAATTCTAAAGTTAATAAGATCATATCAAAAGCCTTCACAACATATACTGCAATTTCAGTTACAATAAATCATAGAAAACTGGAAATATATCTTAATTCAAACCAAAGCTTAATGGAAGTTCAACATATAATTGAATCAAAACAAAGTAAACATTAAAATAAACTTCGGTTTCATCTCTTAGCCTTAGCTAAGAGATTACCCTGAGAAGACTAACATCCTAGAAGAAAAACAAAAGAAAAACTATAAAGATCTACTAGAAACATGAAGAAATTGAAGCAGAAGAATGCTGTTGGCGCTCCATCTAGGCCTTCTCTCCCTTTCCAAACCCTAGAAGATTCTTTGGAGCATCCTAGGGACTCTTATTTATAGTTGGGGAACTCTAACTTTCGCACTGAGTTGAAAAAATCCACAAATCGCCTCAAATTTACGCAATCTGTGCAAAATCTGTGTAAAAATTCGATTCTATCGAAGGGTTTTTGATTGAATCGAAGTTTGCTCTAAAATTGTCCAGCGAGTTTGGCTTGAAAAATCTTGAAATACTCGATTAATCGAACTGGCTTCAATTGCACCTTCAATTCTATCGAAGTGTCTTCGAGTGAATCGAAGTTTGGTCTAAAACTGTCTAGAGACTTTGGCTTGAAAAATCCTGAAATTCTCGATTCTATCGAAGTGCCTTCGATTGCACCTTCGATACTATTTAACAATCTTTGATAGAATTGAAGTCTATTCTAGCAGTTTTTCAGAACTATGTTTTCCTGGCTCAGGAATTTCAGAATATCTTTTTTCAGGACAATTTTCAGGATTCCTTTTCTTCACTTTAAATCTTCAATTCTCTTCATTCCTCATTTAGTTTCCTTAGATCTTTGGCATGTGAATTTTTCAATCTTGGTCCCTTAAGATCCATCCCTTGCCTTTGTGATTCTTGAGCATCAAATCCATGCTTTTAACATTCTTTTCAATCCAAGCTCTCAGATTCACCTCACAATACAAACATTCATAAAATATACCCATTAAGTATTATCATGTTCATAAAATCAAGATATGAACAATATGTAATATTTGACACTCAACACACTCCCCAACCAACATTTTGTTAGTCCCGAGCAAAACATGCATGACATAATTTTCAATTCTCAATGTTCAAACCTCTTCCAGAAATAATCTTTTGTGTAAACAAGCATGATTAAGTATAATCCAAAGAAGCGAGAGTGAAGATTTGAAAACCTAGAGTCGAATTAAATGAGCAATCAATCAAATAGGTTCTTCATTAATCACTTAAGAGCATAAGTTCATATATCAAGTTTTTCCAAAGTGCTCAGTGAATTCTAACTTACTTTCAATAAAAAACTATCATTTCATAATATTAGTCATGCTCGTCACCTCAAGATTAATTGAATAATCAAGTGTTGATTCCGAACTTCTCCCATTTTCCTTCTTGTAATGACCCTGAAAATTTTGTGCCAAGACCCGAGTACTACCTCTGTTTTTCTTAGAAGCTTTTTGGTATTACTTGTGAAATTTGCATCAATCACTTTAAATTTAATCTGCATGACTCAAAACCTGTAGAATCATTAGCGCTAAGTTACTCTGAAATTTGGGATTCATCGCTAAATCCAGTTGCCCTTGGAAATTTTTGGAAGTTCTGGATCGGACCTGGACCGCGCGTCGAAAGTCCGATAGCGATGATCTTAGGCTGTTTTAGTCACCATGTTGGACTTGACCATCACCTCAAAAATCAAGTCCAGATGATGTTCTGGGTCGATTTGTTTGAGTCCAGAGTGAAGAGAGTGAGAACGGTTGGAAATTTAATAAGATTTTATGAACTCTGAGTCGTGTCGCTTGCGCGATGATTTTAAGCAATCTGACCGTTGGATTCTGACCCAATTTCACCCTCTGATCAGGGAAGGTGGCCCAAGCATGTCCTTATACTTGTGGACCTGATCGAGTTTCAGTGACCGTTAAATTGAGTGTGGTCCGCCACGGCTGATCTGAAGATCCGATCGGTACGAAAACTCAGCGTGACCTAGATCCATGGTCAGTGAGCTTAAGTCTGACCTTTTGTGGTAATAGGCCCACCGGAAGTGCTCCGTTGGATCGAGAGAGGCTTGTTTTGGTTATACCCTAAGTATACCTTGGCCCTGGGGTTATTTTCATCAGTGTTAGGCCTATATATAGACCTTAAAACCCTAGCTCATACGAATTTCCTAACCCTAGCTAAGAAAGAGAAGGGAAAAGAGAGAGAAAGTGAGAGAGAAGTTGGTGAATCATCTTAGATTCTTTCCTGTTCTTCTTCATCCTTAAACCTTCACTTTTGAATCGTTATTCCGGCGATTCTGAGTTCATCCTTGGGTAAGTTAACCTAACCCTAATCTATGTTAGAGCTTAGAATAGTCCTTGTGTTGCTGTAGCTCATTTCTATTCTTGCCTTAGGTTATTCTGTCACCATTGACGAAGACATATCGTCTGAAATCAGTTCGGTGTTCTTTTCTGGTTAAGGTGTGGACTTTAATCGTATAGGTTATGGTTTTCAAGGCTTTCAATGTTAGCTAATGGTTTATTCTTGCTATGGATGAGATTTCACATGCCAAATGTTATGTTTATTTTGCGTTTTCCTGATTTGCATGTGTTATTTTGAGATTTATGTATTTTATGTGTATGTATACAGTACCGTATACGTATAAAATATGAACATGTGATTGCCATGATTATTTGTCATATACTTATGCTAACTCTATGTGCGACAACTCCTTGGTAAAAAGAATTGTCCAAATGTGTGTATTTCAACATACGTCATGTATGTTGTATTATGTATTCTAAGTGTTTGTAGAAATGTCTGAATGGTCTAAAGTGTGATATATTAATCTAGTATGGGCGTTGAGAAGCAATTCTCAACTCTCCCACTAGTGTGTATGATTTCTTTCATGCAAGTTACATTCCTTGTTGTTTAATTTCAAGTCTTGCTTATGCTTAAATCCATGTTAAGTTGATATTCTTTAAATGCTTGCGTACTACATGATTTGAGTTGTTGTTCCATTACTATTCTAAATTGCTGATATCAATATCTGTTATAGTGGAATGTGCTTGGGACTATGCATTAGTCCAGGAAATTGGTAATCAACCTTAAGTTCGTGGCTGAGGTTACTTTCGCCACGTAGGACATGATTAGACGAACCTGAGTCGTATTAGAGTTGTCGGCAGTGGTTTGGCCACATGGAGTGTTTGCGCACTCTATGTCGTTCACCCCAATGTGCGCTCGTGCTAATCGAGTTCGTCAAGTAACCCGATTGTCCGATGTATGTTCACCATGTATGGACGCTACTGTTTGAATCTAAGGTACCAAACTTACCGATGAAATCCTATTAACCATGGTACCTTGATCCACTAAGACTCATGAGCTGGACATGGTGGTATGGGACACTGTAGTCGAGCTGTCTGCCTACGCTGGGATGACGAGCCTCCCCGTAGTGACCAGTGAGCAACCAAACTCGTGAGCCGATTATGGTGGTATGGGACACTATATTCGTGCTGTCGGCCTACATTGATTGGTGACGAGCCCTTCGTAGTGACCTCGAGCATGCCTGGATACCGCATTGAGGTGACGAGCCTTATTGTGGTGACGAAGGTATGATAGGCGTGCATTGATTGGTGATGAACCCTTTACAACGACCTCAAACCATATGATCGTATGAGATGTCTAGGACTGACGACCCTAGAATGGATCACTGTTTGGATGGTGACATGAGGAAGGTACCTTAGCTTCCCAATCCTGCTGTATGAAAAGGACTAATAACAACTTGGTAATCATGTTCATGCACCGCATTTGCATGTGCTTTGTAGATGTGGCGCACTTTGAGGCGATGTCATGCGTAACGTAAGATGAAGACGCTGAGGGTGTACACGTGAGGGAACGTATCATTCTTCATACATCCTTGCATTAACAAGAGTACTTAGGACATATTTGATTGTTCTGCTTTATCATTATTGCTTGATTGAACTGATAACATGTTAACCTTTGCTTTATTGTTCCACTGAGTTGATCACTCACTCCCACGTTCTGGGGCGGTGTTAAACAACCACCAGACTCTGTCTTAGTTGCTGATGTTGCAGATGTTGATGCAACCTTTGAGGTAGAGCCGGAGATCGAGGATGATGAGGCTGCTTTCTCTTTTATGCAATTTTCAGACGGGTTCTAGTGAGCCTTGTTCTGATGCGCGGGATGGTGGGATTTCTTTTGGGAATTAAATGATGTAAAGCAACACTTGTCAGTACGACCTGGTATGTATATGTATTTCAGGGATTTGCACATGTACATATATATTTCTATAAGTCTTCCGCTTGCATTCTTCACTTATCCCTGGATTATATTTGCTATTTGGCTTAATCTATTCCATGTTTTATGCACTAATACAGACAACATACATCCATCATTAAATATGTTGCATAAGTGATGTTTTGGAACTCGGGAGCTGAGTTACGTTCGACCCCCGAATTTCAGGGCGTTACACTTCTTTTTCGAGTTTTTGATTTTATATCGACGGTCACTTTTTATTTATTCTTTTCAGACTTTACGTTGTTTTCAAATTTTTCATTATTTTCATTCTTTTTCAGTCTTTTTCATCATACATGACCTTTTTGTCAATCTCACTATTTTTTAACCAGTTCTTTTCATCTTTTAAGGTGGATAAAATTCTCCAGAATAAATTCTCAATATCTATCAGTGATTAACATGCTAACAATCATAAATTTTAGCATAATTCACGAAAAACAAATTGAATGTGTCTTGTGATTTAGATCAACATAATATTCAAACTTCCTCTTAATTAATTAAAAGAAAGAACTTAATAGATAGGTTGCTCAGTTGATCAAACTCTAACAATTCAAAATTCAATATTCATCTCATCATACTTAAATCATTCTTAAGTACACAAACTGTTGTTTTCCAAATAGGTTTTTACTTGAAAATTCAAAAAATTTCAATTAAGAAAAAATTTTCAACAATTTTTTTGCTCAAAGACTAAGAAAACACTGATTAGTTTACCTAATCCACACCCCCAAACCTAAAATCTACATTTTCCTCAATGTAAAAACATATGCAATAAGAGCAAAATTGAGAGCAATGAAAATAAAGAGGAGTAGATGAAGAGTACATGTGAAGTGAATATAAACTTCCAACAAAATATGGTTCTAGTGACTAAAACAAACTACTCCTAAGAAAGAAAATAAATTTTTAATCCTAATATAATAATTATCCAAAGGCGATGGTTCTTCCCCTGATAAGTATCTTAATAGATTTCTCAACAAGGTTTTCAACAAGATCATCTAAAAACATACTTTGAAGCAAGTTTGGATGTCTTAGACCATCTTCATCTAGAGAAATCTAAGCACCTCATCAAAGAATTTATTCTTTACGTATTGGGTGTATGTTTCACCTGCAGCAGAAGAATGTTCAATGTTAGTGGGCTGTGGTGAATAAGAGACCATAAACAATTGAATAACAAAAAATTTGTTCGTCATCATATAATTTAATTCAAAAAGCATCTCCTCCACCTGTAATGGAAAGAATTTAGTATTAGTAGGAGGAGCGTTATCAAGTTTCTGGCCAATAGGATCATTTGAATCCGCAAAGTGTGCCAGGCAAACTTCTAGATATTTAGGAGTTTCAATTAAAAGAGACTCATCAATTTCACATGTATCCATCAAGTTTATCTCATGGGTCAGGTCCTCATCCTCTTGTGGTTTGTGAAATGAAACACATTAAATTTTACTGTCATATTCCCAAAAGATATTTTCATTATTCCATTCCAGCAATTTATGATGGCATTGACAATGGCCAGGAATGGCCGGCCTAATATGATCAGAATTTGAGCACCCACATTTGAAACTGAGTGTGTTTAAGATGATGAAATTTACTGGGTAGTAGAATCTATTGACTTGGACCAACACATCTTCTATCATACCTCAGTATTCTATTCGAGCGGTCAGCTAGTTGTAAAGTTGTTTTAATGGGTTTCAACTCACCGAGGCCTAATTATTCATATACCGAGTATGGTTTCAGATTAATACTTGCCCCAAAGTTTAGAAGTGCTCTATCTACCTTGAAGTTTCCAATCACACATGAGATAGTTGGACTTCCAGGATCCTTATATTTTGGGGGGAGTGTTTTGATTGATAATGACACTCACCTGTTCAGTAAAAAATGCTTTCTTATATATGTTCAGCTTCCGCTTTACCGCACACAGATCTTTTAGGAATTTGACGTAAGATGGAAACTTTTTAATTTCATCCAACAAGGGGATGTTGATCTTAACTTGTTGAAAAACCTCTAGAATATATTAATTCTCACTTAACCTTTTTGATTTGATAAGACATTGAGGAAATGGGGCCACGGGTTTGTATCTTTGTAATGGCTCTTTGTCATATGGAGCATTGCTAGATTCACCACCATCCTTTGAATTTTTGGACTCCTTAGGTTTCTCAACCTTCCTTGGAATCTCTTTGTCTATTTTGCTTTCACTTCTTAGGGTGTTGATGGTTTTAACATGTTCCACATGTTGAGTTGAAGAGTTGATATCACTTATCTCAAATTGTCCTTTTGGGTTAGGCTGAGGCTAGGCCGAAAAGATCCCAGTCTCCCTTACATTTAGTTGTGTCTCAAGTCTTGCAACCGAAGTTCTGAGCTCATTCATAGCTTGTGAAAAGGCCGAGCTAAGAGTCCTAAAGGGGGGGGCGGTGAATAGGACTATGCCAAATTAAAAATTTAAGTACGGAATAATAAAGAAATAATTAAAGATAGCACTTATCAATTTAAATAGCATAAATGAATAGCAACCTCAAATGTACAAGTATTGAGAGGTTGATACAAATGTTGTTCTAAGGACAACCTTACACCAAAAACCAATGGCTTATGGTAGGACAACCTAATTTCTAGAATGGTCTGTGTATCAAAAACTCAAACAAATACAAAGGAATAAAGAATAAAACAGAAATAAATTTCTATTACTATTACAACATTCACCACATGTGCAGAAAGTAAATTACAATCATTCACCACAAAATGCTGAAAAATAAATTTCAACATTCAATCACTTAAGCACATGCAACCATTCACCACAACTCCAGCAATTATAGTGGTTCGCTTGTGTGTACACCAACTGTTAAAGAACAGCCACACAACTACACTCCCAATATCCTCACATAGTGGATATTGGCATTCACTATGAAATAGGTTTTCCAAGGTTCACCTAAAACCTTCACAATTGTGTCTTTCAAGTGGGCTTACACAATTCAAAAGCCCTACACTCTGAGATTTTTTGGATCACCTCAGAAAAACCAAAAAGGAAAGAGAGATTTTTCTGGTACAACCTCAAAAACTAAAAAGAGATTTACCAAAATGTAAATATACTTATCTGGATATTCTCCTCTGATGAAGCCCAGTAAAACCGATTCGATGTAGATGTTCAATGTAGACATTCAATGTACAATCTCACATATGAAAGGGTTCTTAGATCTAAATGATTTTTAGATTAAATTGTCCAGGGCTATCTTGATTTGATTTTGATCTCAAAAAGAGTAAAATCAATATTCCCTTTACAAAAGAATTAGAATAGAATAGAGATCAAAAAATCAAATACAAAAATCTATTAAAAGAACCTTAAATACTAACCAATTATCTTCTCAAATGTGGGGACAAGTTCTCTCAGAGTTGTGAGTTGAATATCTTAAAATTGAATGAATAACTCTGAAAATCATCCTCAATTTATGGGCAAAAATACTATTCACTCGACTGGCCCAGTGGTCGGTTTGACTAGTCAAAGGACCAAAAAGAATTCAAAATTTTGGGCGCGATAAGATAAGATCGCTACTCAATTGGTCAAGTGGCTTGCTCGACTGATCGAGTGGCCTGCTCGACTAGTTGAGTGGGACCCAGTTTGGTTGCTAGACTTTAAGTCGAGCCTGCTCGACTGGTCGAGCACTGCTTACTCGACTGGTCGAGTAGTCTTCACTACTGGTCGAGGAACTAACAGAAAATTCTAAAAATTAGTAACAAACCTTGGACTAGTCGAGCCAGTTCTTGGACCAGTCGAACATAGGCTAAGACTAGTCGAGATAAAGCCTATAAAATTATATAATGACCCAAATTAAGTATGCAATCAATATGACCTATCCTATGGTCAATCTAGGGTCATTCATACCTTATAGGTGAAAATTGAACATTGAAACATTGTTCGCTTCGGTTGATAGATTATCATGAAGTACTTGAAGCTTGTCATCTTGAAGTACTTTGAAGCTTGAGCTTGAGAGCTTGTAACTTGAGTTTCAGCTTGAGTATATGACCTTAAGCTTGAGAATATTACTTGAGCTTGAATTCTTTAAGTAATGCACACTGTCTTGATATAGTTGAAACTTGAAAACTTGATCTAGTACTTGAACTTCTTGTTCTTGAACTTGTACTTGATTATAGGTAAGGATGATATAACGTTGAGCCACACAAGAAACAGATTCCAAGAGGTTTTGGCACTACAAAATTTGACAATCCTAGGAGCTCGATAAGATAACATTTACAATCTCCCCCTTTGTCAAATTTGTGATAAAATGAAATAAATAATATGATGCACATAGTAAAGATATGCACAATAAAGAATCATGCACCAGTTACAACCTGGTCAAAGAATTATAATCATGCTCAAAGAATCATAATCATGCACTAATACTCCCCCTCAATACATTACTCCACAAAATCCAAGAGGAGAGGAGAAATTAGCTACCTAACCACTTCCCTTCTCCACATTTGTAACATACATCCACTCTATAGAATCCAATATCATAATGAAATAGGCATATCAACACAAATTCTACCCCTTTTTGTCACAATATGACAAAGGAAAGAACGTAAAAATGATGATGGAAACAAGAGAACAAAGAGTAACGATAGAGAGAAGTTAGGTCAAGATAACATAAATATTGCAAGATAATCATTCAAACAAGTCCACAATAAGAACAAAACATGTCCAAGCATACAAAGTTAAAGAGAAATCCATGTATAAAAGTTATTACAGATTAGAAATTCAAAACTAATCTGAACCAGAAGGAGCAGGTATGAAAGGATCGATTTGATGTAGTCTCTTGTTAATGTGCCTCAGATATTTGTGCATGTATTTAAATTGATTTTCTTGGGACACATGCATACCTTCTAACTTTTCCTCAAGAGAACGCAAACGTTCATCAAAATCAGACGGTTGAAAATCAGGATCCGCTGCAGAGTCAGATTCAATCTCATCAAAGATGTCATTAATATTGACAATCATCTGGAGACAAAGCACCCTCCTCTTCATTTGCTTCAGCTGCTCCATGAGCACCCTCATCAAGTTGACCTGGGGCCAACTTCAAATTCATCTTATTATTATTAGAGTTGTTGAAGGGTAGATGGTGAATAGGAGCTTCTTCAACAGGTTTAACCACTAGAATATGGGTGGCTAATACAGTCATACGATAAGCAAAAGGTATATCACTGTTACCTGGATGGAGATGGAACTGAATCATGATATAACAAATAAGTGAAGGGAGACACACAGAGGCTCCAGTAATAATAGAATGAAGAATACGAACTATGAATGTAGTAAGCTCGGTTTTGTTACTAGATCTAGGGTAGACATTTGAAATGAAAATCCTATGAAGAACCCTGTATCTGGGTAACATAAATTTGGAAGCAAGTGCATTCCCAGTACTCCATTTTGCATCCATATTACATAAAACTCTAGTGAGCATTTGCTTCTTAGATTCAGAAGGTTTTGCTACAAGAGAACTAATGGGAACACCGTCATCATTAACTGGAAGGTCCATTAATCCAGAAATGAGGTGACGGTCCACATCAATTGGACCTTCTCTAGTAGAAATTGTAAATGTAAGATTCTCAGTAGAGAAGTCAGTAACACAGGCATACATGGCTTGTACAATAGACCGTAATGTCGGACCGTCCCAAAGAAAAATGTTATCCCATCCTACAGATTAAAGAAGTGGAAGGATACCAAAAGGAGCCAAATGATCAATGTTAACTGTCCGTTCTATTATCACGTTGTGTAAGCAAATATCTTGCACATACTCAGGATCTTTCTCGGGTGACTGAAGATGGCACATCGTGATAGGAGCGGAACAAGAAGAAGAGGGACCACGAGATCCTTTCTTCCTGTTTCTACTCTCCATTGCAATAAGAAAATCAAGGAATACAAGGATTGCAAAAGAGACAAGAAGGGTTTCAAGAAAATCAGATTTTTAGATTAAAAAAACCCACCAAACAACCATAAACCATGAAATAAACAACAAAAACAAGGAAATGGAAGATCAAAGAACTCAAATTTATAAGGAAATTAAAAATGAAGCACTAACCAAGGAGGAATCGAAGATGGGTTCGACCGATCATGGTAGGGCATGTTAGAGAAGAAGAACAAAGTGAAGAAAAAGGTGTTTTTCCCCAAATAAAAAGCAAAACCCGAGTTTCATGACTGGTCGTGTACATACTCAACCAGTCGAGCCATGACTGGTTGAGTGTGTACTCGACTGGTCTTGCTGCATTGAAAATTTACAATTTTTTATCTATTTGATTTTTTTAAAAAATTTTAAGATAATATTTATACATTATGATACAGAAAGGCACAAATCATCAATTCATGTTGCACATACCAAGATCAAATTTCAATTTTGCAAACCTATTTTTGTCGAGTGGTTTTGTGGATATGTCTACAAGTTGATTCTCAGTCAAAAGATATTCTAATGAAATTATCTTACCTTCCACCAGTTCACGAATATAATGATATCCAATGTCAATATGCTTGCTTTGTGAATGCTGAATTGGATTTTTAGAAATATTAATTGCGGTTGAATTGTCACAATATAAAACCATGGATTCTTGCGCAATTCCGTAGTAGCTTAGCATTCTCTTCATCCGCACAAGCTAGTGCATGCATTACCAGCAAAAATATATTTAGCCTCAGTTGTGGAGAGTAATACGGAACTCTGTTTCTTACTTAGCCAAGAAACCAAATAGTTTCCAACATAGAAACAACCACCGCTGGTCGATTTACGATCATCAATGTTACCAGCCCAATCAACATTCGTGTAACCAGCTAATTGCATACCAGTATCATATAGATACCAGAGATCAAGATTATCAGAACTAGCAACATATCACAAAATGCACTTAACAGCAATCAGATATGACTCTTTAGGGTCAGATTGATATCTAGCACAAATTCCTATGCTAAAAGCAATATCAGGTTGGTTCGCAGTTAAATAAAGTAAACTACCTATTATACTGCGATACAACATAGGATTCACACTCTTACCTGTTGAATCCATGGAGAGTTTTAAAGTAGTACTTATTGGAGTATCGAAATTTTTCCCACTCTCAAATTCAAACTTTTTAACTAAGTTCAGAGCATATTTGGTTTGAGAGATAAAGAAACCATCAGGGAGCTGTTTGACTTGCAACCCTAGGAAATAGTTTAGTTCTCCAACCATGCTCATTTCAAATTTATATTTCATAAGATCTGCAAATCAATATTCATGTTAGCACAGGTAGATCCATAAATAATGTCATCAACATAGATTCGCATTATTAATATGTGATCATTATGTTTCTTTACAAACAATGTCTTATCAACACTTCCCATTACAAAGTTATGACTTAGTAGAAAGTTAGTTAACTTTTTGTAACATGCCCTGGGAGCTTGTTTCAAACTATAGAGTGCCTTTTTTCAGGCAATAGACATGATTAGCATGCTTAAGGTCTTCAAAACCCTTTGGTTGTTCAACGTACACTTCTTCATACAAATCGCCGTTTACGAATGCACTCTTTACATCCATTTGGTATATTTTGAATTTTTTAAAGCACGCAATAAATATAAATGGTCTGATTAATTCAAGACGAGCCACTGGGGAAAAGGTCTCATCATAATCAATGCCTTCAATTTGAGTGTACCCTTATACAACCAGCCTAGCCTTGTTTTTAATAATATTACCAAGTTCGTCAGACTTATTTTTTAAAATTCATTTTATTTCGATAATGTGTTTATCTTTTGGCCTTAGAACTAAGTACCAAACATCATTTCAAACAAACTGATTTAGCTCTTCTTGCATTGCAACAATCCAGTTTTTGTCAGTAAGAGCTTCTTTTACGTTAGCCGGTTCTATCTGAGATGTAAAGCACACGTAGTTACACATATCTTCAAGTTGTTTACGAGTGTGCACACTAGTGAGAGGATTTTCAAGGATTTGATTAGATGGATGATCTTTAACTGTCCTCAGTTCAGTGTTATTTTGATTAGATGAAGAGTCTGGTTTTTCAAATAAATGGACTTCATCATTTTCTGAACTTGAGACAGGTGTATTCAAGTGATCATCTATAACCACATTAATGGACTCTTGAATTACACCGGTCCTCTTGTTAAGAACCCGATACGCTCAACTATTCAGAGTATACCCTAAAAATATCCCTTTATCACTTTTGGTGTCAAATTTATCCAGATTTTCTCGGTCACGTAAGATGTAGCACTTGCTGCCGAAAATTCGAAAGTATTTGACAGTAGTCTTCTTATTAAACCACATTTCATAAGCCATTTTACTATTTGATTTTTTAGTATAAACACGGTTAATATATAACAAGTAGTATTTACAGCTTCAGCCCAAATATTCTTAGGAAGCTTCATACTATTTAACATTACATTTGCCATTTCTTGAAGGACTCTAATTTTCCTTTCCACTACCCCATTTTGTTGTGGTGTTTTGGGTGCAGAATATTCATGTGATATTCCCTGATCACTGCAAAATTTCTCAAAACTGCTATTTTCAATCTCAGAACCATGATCACTACAGATCTTAGTGACTTGTGATTCTTTCTCAGTTTGGACATGTTTAAGAACCCTTTTTACTTCGTCGAGAGTTTCTGATTTCTCTCTTAAGAAGACTACCTAAGTATACTTGGTAAAGTCATCTACAATCACCAGAATATACTTCTTGCCACCTTGACTCTCCATTCTAGTTGGTCCAATGAGATCCATGTGGAGGAGCTCGAGTGGTTCAGATGTGGCATTATAGTTCACCTTTTTGTGAGCACTCCTAGTTTGTTTACCAATCTAGCACTCCCCACATATTTTATCCACTTTCTTTACTTTAGGTAGACCTCTTACCAATTCTCTTTTGCTCAATCTATACAAGTTGCGGTAGTGTACATGTCCTAGGCGCTTATGCCATAAATCAGTCTCATCAGTTTGGACCATGTAACACGATAGCTTAGATGAGTTTGAATCACAAACAATGTAGCAGTTCTCAGAAGTTCTGCAACCAATTAATATTACAGAACCATTCTTATTTAAAATTTCACACCCTTGGTAAATTTTACACTATGATTATTATTGCATATTTGAGAGATGCTTAGTAAATTATGTTTTAAACCTTCTATATATGAAACATTCTCAAATAGAGGGAGGTTTAAGAGTTAAACTGTACCTTGGCCAACAATTCTGCAATTGCTACCATCACCGAATGTGACTGAACCATCAATCATGTCTTTAAGATTGGTGAATAGACCTTTGTCACCTATCATATGTCTGGAGTAACCACTGTCTAGGTTCACTTTGAATGGCTTAAAGCTTTGAAAGCGGTGTGGGCAACCAAACAAGTAACCTTAGGGACCTATTTCATTACAATTTTTGGTTTAGGAGTATGTTTGTAGTTATTATACGACTTACCCACTGAGTTAGATTTTAGGAGCTCCTTAAGTAAGTCAACTATTTTCTCAACTAAAGGATAACAATTCTGATTTTTATAGTTGATATGGTTGCTTCTAGGTTTTGAAGTTGAAAAGTTTTAGTATTTTTAGAATTATTTTGATTTAGACTTTTCCCTTTTGAGTTAGAAGACTCCCCTTTAACAAATTTAGGAGTATTCTTATGTTTGGGAGGAATACTTTTATTGTAGCCCAATCCAGATTGATCGCCACATTTTCTAGATCCGGATAAAAGTTTTTCTAATTTAGGATCACCTTGGGCATACCTCCATGTGTCCTTCAAACTCAAAAGCGAAGAGACTTCTAGTTTTAGCTTTTCATTTTCAGATTTTAAGTTTTCAACTTGGGACGTTTTGAAATCTAAGTCGCACTTAGTTTTTTCAAAGCAATCTGGAAAGTGTGATTTTTTTAAGACTAAATTATCAAAATTCTCTTTTAGTTTTGAAAACTTTTCTTTTCAAAGTTTTAACTTTATAGCTATTTTGCAACTTTACTTGTATAGGGCATCATAAGCATCTTGAAGGTCTTCTTCATTTTCATGGTCACTATTTAGATTTTCTTCACTGGTTGAATCATTATTATCTGAAAAAGTGAACTTGGCTAGAGGCATTAGGGCTTAACATCATTAGCAGACTCGATTTAAGAATCTTCTGACTCTAGAGCAGGAAGATTCGTCCCATGTAGCCAACATACCTTTCTTTTTAGACTTATCCTTCTTAGGATATTTGTTTTCTAGATGCCATATTCATGGAAGTTGTAGCATTGGATGTCTTTTAAAGATTTCCAAGTTTTAGATATAGGTCTTTTCTTTTCAATAGGTTTTTGCAAATCAACCCTCTTTTTACTTTTGAAAATCTTGTAAAACTTTTTGGCTAAAAGAGCCATATCATCTTCAGAAGTTTCTAAATCAAAATTACTATTTTCATGAGTAATACTTTTAGAAGACTTAAGGGCGATGGACTTACCTTTTGGAGCTTTAAAGTTTAACTCGTAGGTTTGTAAAGAACCAATCAGTTCTTCTACCCTTATATTATCCGTATCATGAAGTTCCTGAATTGCGGTCACCTTTGAATTGAACCGTTCAGGCAATGAGTGCAGTATCTTTGCACAGACTTTACTTTCTGGGATCCTATCACCAAGACCCCATATAGAGTTGACAATGTCATTCAATTTTGTATAGAAGTCCATGAACGTTTCACTTTCTTCCATATGTATTTCCTTAAATTTGGTTGTGAAGATTTAAACTTTAGATTTCTTGACAATTGTTGTACCCTTGTGTGTCATTTCCAAGATATCCCAGGCTTGCTTTGCAGTATCACAAGATATAATTCTCTTGAATTCATCCAGTGATAGTGTGCAAGTAATTACATTTAAAGCCTTTGCATTGGTACTGCTCTCACTTTTCTGAAGAATGGTCTAAGAAAAATAAGTTGTGACTTTTACAGTTTTAGATCCATCAGTACCAGTCACTTCAGTGGTAGGAGGGGTCCAATTGGTCACTATGGCTTGCCACATGCTCTCATCCATGGATTTCAAAAAATCCTCATTCTAGCTTTCCAATAGGCAAAATTGGAGCCATCAAATGGTGGAGGCCTAGTGACTGAAAGGCTATCAAAATTTGACATCTTAAAAAGCTCATATCAATTAACTCACGAAATTAATCCAAATAATAATAAATCGAGCTATTAGGCTCTGATACCACTTGAAAAAGCCAAGCTAAGAGTCCTAGAGGGGGGGGGGGGGGGGGGTGAATAGGACTATGCCAAATTAAAAATTTAAGTGCAAAATAATAAAGAAATAATCAAAGATAGCACTTATCAATTCAAATAGCAGAAATGAATAGCTACCTCAAATGTACAAGTATTGAGAGGTTGAAATAAATGTTGTTTTAAGGACAACCTTACACCAAAAACCCAACGGCTTATGGTAGGACAACCTGATTTCTAGAACGGTCTATGTATCAAAAACTCAAACAAATACAGAGGAATAAAGAATAAAACATAAATAAATTTTTACTACTATTACAACATTCACCACATGTGTAGAAAGTAAATAACAATCATTCACCACAAATGTTGAAAAATAAATTACAACATTCAACCACTTAAGCACATGCAACCATTCACCACAACTCCAGTAATTATAGTGGTTCACTTGTGTGTACACTAACTGTTAAAGAATAGCCTCACAACTACCCCACTCCCAATATCCTCACACAGTGGATATTGGCTTTCACTATGAAATAGGTTTTCCAAGGTTCACCTAAAACCTTCACAATTGTGTCTTTCAAGTGGGCTTACACAATTCAAAAACGCCACACTCTGAGATTTTATGGATCACCTCAGATAAACTAAAAAGGAAAGAGAGATTTTTCTGGTACAACCTCAAAAACCAAAAAGCGATTTACAAAAATGTAAATATACTTATCTGGATATTCTCCTTTGATGAAGCTCGATAGAACCGATTTGATGTAGATGTTCAATGTAGACGTTTAATGTACAATCTCACATATGAAAGGGTTCTTAGATCTAAATGATTTTTAGATTAAATTGTCCAAGGCTAGCTTGATTTGATTTTGATCTCAAAAAGAGTAAAATCGATATTCCCTTTACAAAAGAATTAGAATAGAATAGAGATCACAAAATCAAATACAAAAATCTATTAAAAGAATCTTAAATACTAACCAATTAGCTTCTCAAATGTGGGGACAAGTTCTCTCAGAGTTGTGACTTGAATATCTTAGAATTGAATGAATAACTTTGAAAATCGTCCTCCATTTATAGAAAAAAATATTGTTCACTCGACTGGCCCAGTGGTCGGTTCGACTGGTTGAAGGACCAACAAGAATTCAAAATTTTGAGGGCGATAAGATAAGATCGCTACTCGATTGGTCGAGTGGGACCCAGTTTGGTTGCTGGACTTTGAGTCGAGCCTGTTCGACTGGTCGAGTGGGACCTAGTTTGGTTGCTGGACTTTGAGTCGAGCCTGCTCGCCTGGTCAAGCACTTCTCACTCGATTGGTCGAGTAGTCTCCACGACTGGTTAAGGAACCAACAGAAAATCCTAAAAATTAGTAACAAACCTTAGACTGGTCGAGGGAATTCTTGGACTGGTCAAGCCAATTCTTGGATTAGTGGAACATAGGCTAAGACTAGTCGAGATAAAGCCTATAAAATTATATAATGACCCAAATTAAGTATGCAATCAATATGACTCCTATGATCAATCTAGGGTCATTCATACCTTATAGGTGAAAATTGAACATTAAAACATCGTTCGCTTCGGTTGATAGATTATCATGAAGTACTTGAAGCTTCTCATCTCGAACTACTTTGAAGCTTGAGCTTGAGAGCTTATAACTTGAGTTTCAACTTGAGTATATGAGCTTAAGCTTGAGAATATTACTTGAGCTTGAATTCTTTAAGTAATGCACACTGTCTTGATATAGTTGAAACTTGAAAACTTGATCTAGTACTTGAACTTCTTGTTCTTAAACTTCTAGATCTTATACTTAAGCTGCTTGAACTTGAATTTGAACTTCTTGAACTTGTACTTGATTGTAGGCAAGGATGATATAATGTTGAGCTACATAAGAAACAGATTCCAAGAGGTTTTGGCACTACAAAATTTGACAATCCTAGGAGCTAGATAAGATAGCATTTACAGCCTGTAGTTGCTCCTGCCTAAATGCATTTAATGTATCTTCAAGGGTTCTCCTTAGTGGAAGTCCACTAGATGGCCCTTATAGATAATTGGTTACATTTGCAGTTAGTTCATTCTCCAATTAAGGTTCCGTTCATCAGGAGTGTGCTTATCAGAATTTGGTGCACTAAGTAGCCATTGATACGCATTTGTAGTATCTGCTTGAATGTGAAACATCTCTTGAAAAGCTAGGATTGTAGGACAATTTTTGGTTAGTTGTGCAACACTCTCACAATTTCCACATATGGTTTCAGCGACTGTTTTGGACCGAGTTAATTCCTTCCTAGATTTCAAGTCCTCAATTTTTTGGGTGAGAATTGTCACGCCCCAAACTCGGAGACCAGGCTCACAGAATTCTCGATTGCCGAATCCGGTGCCGACAGCCTCCGTAGTACCACATTCTCGGCTCCCAGCACCCATACGCCAGGTTCTAATCCTGGGATCCTACAAGGAGGATTTTCCAACGTACATTTATCTCATAAGAAGCATAACCACAAGTTTACCCAAATCACAAAGGCAACATCATCATCACATATTCACTAATATAAACAGTTGAATACAGTACTGAAAGAGAAAATATACATATATTGAAAATCAAAGCTCCATAAGACCGCTGCACGCTTTAAGCTCAATGTTGCTGTGACCTAACGCCACCTGCACACATTTATCATGCATAAGCTTATATAAAGCTTAGAGGGTGGCATAAGTGTGTGTGCAAGGTAAGTGTCAAGTATGCAATATCAGAGCAATGCAGAACATGATGGTAAGTCCATTATTACCATCAACTTTATCTAGGCTATGCAATGCAAAACATAATAAGCCAATATCATATACTAAGGAAACAATGCAGATCAGTTATGCAATGCAGAGTCATAAGAAGCCAAATATCATATACCGAGGATACAATGCAATATGCAAACCTGACGGGTCCACGAATACCGTCAACCTCATCTAGGCCATATAAATGCAAAAACATAGCAACCCAAAATGCCATATGCCGCGGATGTAATGCAATATGCGGTGCGAATGAAATGACCAAGTTAGAGTGTGAAGTCAGGATGATAGTATGTAGTATCGCACGCTATAGGGTTCATCACAAGAGACTTCTATCCAAATCAGTCCCATACTTAATTTTGGATAGCCAAACTCAATGTGGTAAACTCCTGATCTCAGGTTGGTCGTGCGCCCCAACCGAAATCCTAGCCATTGTGAAGGTATACAACAATTAGTTGCGTACCACTAGCCCAAGTGGGTAGTGAATGATTGAATCAAATGCTGAGTACGTAACTGCTACTCAGTAAGTCCACATATCAGTATCGTACATATCTGGGATCATTATTGGGGTCTAGTATACTCCAAGCTGGATACCGCCCCTACCGGCTATGCAGCCCAGCGAGTGGAAAAGACCTCACTACCCGCCTGCCAATATCGGCCTGACTCATCGATAACGAACCCATTTGTGAGCTAGTCAAACTTATCCTAGCTTACAGCCCTCTCACTTGGGTGGATAAGGCCACACCCCCTCCCAACCGACCACGACACAGTGGGAAGCACGTCCTCCTGGTATTCGGCATTAGGTGCTCATGTCTTTCACTCGGTCTAGACGTTGAAGCATCCCTTAGCCATGGGAGTTTAGGGACTTTCACCCATGGACATCCAAAGTACCCATATGCTCAAACTAAAATTTTTGGTGTCCCATCTAGCCATCCATGATATGCCTGTGGAGGCCGCAACCCTGATGTCATTAGGGCACCAAATGATCATATCACAAAATGTGAGATGCATGAGCCATACCATCCAGTCATGCATTAAACCTGCGCGTACCGTGCGCTCATGTGGGGCAACTCCGTCTCTCAAGGAGTCCCATAAACAATCAGCCCAATGACACATGCTTTGTTCAATCACTCCTCATAACAAGCATGCGAATGATGTGTATGGGCATGTATCATGAAGTATACTAAGCATGATTATAATCACATACATCATGGTGGGCCTGTATAAGGCGTCCCATGGCCCGTAATAATGAACGAGTGGCGTGCACACAATCACATACACATGGTGGGTCTCATACATCACAATTGGGCCTTGCACAAATAAGGGGCTTCACACAATCACAATGGGCCTCATATAATCACAATGAGCCTCATATAATCGCAATGGGCCTCATATAATCACAATGGGCCTCATGCAATCACACAATGGGCCTTATACAATCGCGATGGGCCTCACATAGTCATAATGGGCCTCATACAATCACAATGTTATGCTAACATATACTCAGTGTGTATACCAATCATAGTCGTAATCGATAATCAGCCTATATATATGGCGGGGTTCATAGAAGGACAGTAGATTTAATCCATAACATGAGGATCGGTCCTCAACAGTGGATATACCAAACCTGATACCACTAATCTTTCCATCTATGGTGATGATATTCTCTCCTCATATCAAGGATTGGCCTAGATGGCCTACTCTTATCAAGAATAAGGAGTGGGCTTCCTTGCCTGTTCTATCACATAGCAATCTGGGCTTCCTAAGGGCCCAATAAGCACAAGGTGGACCACATTCCCTATGGAAGGCTCGATACGAACACAAGATGGGCTCCAAGGCTTGGGTGGTCCTACAGGGTATGGTGGAAAACATCATTATCAAATGGGGGCCCAACGGATTGGGATAGCCTAATCAAAGGGAAATATGGATAATATAATCATCAATGGGGGCCCAACGGTTTGGGTTAGCCCATTAAGGGGAGATGAGAATGGGCATAACAATGGGCCCTAGGGAGAGTTACAATGTGGACATCTAACCATCATTACTCATACAACGTGGACATTAAACAATCATTACTCCTAAGGCATGGCCCGTTTAATATCAACCAAGAACATGGATGGGCATCATAAGCATCATTACATACATCCTAGTGGAATCACACATCACAATCGGCCTCATATACATCATCTTGGGCCTTATACAAGGACTTTATATACATCGCATTGGGCCTCACTCATGGGCCACATATACATCATAATGGGCCACATCCCATGGGCCTCATGTACATCACAATGGGCCTTAAAGATGGGCCATATGCTTATTATAATGGGCCTCATATACATCACAATGGGCCACAATAATGGGCCTCATATACATCAAAATGGGTTGCATCACGTAGGCCTCATATACCTCAAGTGGGTTGCATCACGTGGTCGTCATATAATCATAATGGGCCTCATATCTGGGCCTTAAATGTATCACAATGGGCTGCATTACATGGGCTTTAAATATATCACAATGGGCTGCTCATATGAGCCACACAAATATCATATTGGGCCACATATATGGGCCATACAAACATCACATTGGGCCGCACATATGGGCCACACAAACTTCATATTGGGCCTCACCAATTGGGCCATATATACAATCTCAATGGGTCTTACACAAGGGTCTCATATACAATCTCAATGGGTTAAATACACCACAATGGGCCTCACGCCTGTGCCCCAAATACATCAAGTGGGCTGCATCACATGAGCCTAATAAGGTGGCCCATAATCCAGCAAAATAGATGGGCCATAAGTACAACATATACCTCAAGGTGGGCTTGCAAGATGGGCCTTAAATACATCATGTGAGGGGTCTATGGGCTGGACGGTGCTGATAAAATGCGTATATCATAACGGGCCCCAAGGATGGACGGTGTGGATACAAAATACATACATCCAGGTGGGGCACACGAGCGTACGGTATAGATGAAACACGCACAGCATGGTGGGCCTGTACAGTGCAGGCGAGCCCAGCACATGCAGTAAGTGGGCCCTGTGCCATTAAAACGGGTAGACAACGCGGATATGAAATACATACATCAGAGGTGAGTCCCACCATCCAGCGGGCTGGATGGTGCAGATATACAATACATTCATCATGGTGGGCCACGCAAATGGACAACATAGTGAACAAATACGTACACCGAGGTGGGTCTCATGTCTAAGGGTCAGACGGCGGGGATAAAATAGATACACCATGGTGCATCCTATGGACGGACAACAGGGATAAGACATACATCATGGTGGTCCCCATCACTGTCAAAGGCATGGATGGTGTGAATATACATATGCCATCAAGGTGGGCCCTACTAGCACCGTCCAAATGGATGGTGTGGATATAAGACACATCAATGTGGGCCCCTCCTCTACAAGACGGATGGACGGCTTGAATAAAACACATATATAATGGTGGGATCCCACAACACGTCTATGTACGGACGGTGTGGATACAAAACAGTTACATCAATGTGGGTCCCACCCCCATACGTGCCACACGTGTGGAGTGGGCCCACGGCCTGCCCAAAATAGATGGATGGTGTGAATGTAACACGTACATCATGTGGGCTCCTCATCTAAGCCATGGATGGGCGGTGTACGAAACACATACATTGCAGGGGGTCCCACTGTCCTGGACAAATGGATGGTTCATATCTAAAACTCTTACATCAAGGTGGGACCACCCCCACACCTGCCACATGTGTGGGGTGGGCCCTCATCTCCAAACGGATGGACGATATGTATAAAATACATACATCATGGCCGGGCCCTCTCTGCACCATCCAGAAATGGATGGTGTGGATATTAGAATACACACATTAAGGTGGGTCCCATCCCACACGTGCAGCACGTGTGGGATGGCCCGCCCCACATGTCTGCCAAATGGATGGGCAGCAAGGATAAAATACATATATCATGGTGGCTTCATCCACCACCATCCAAACAGATGGACGGCTTGGAGAAGCACGAACATCATGGTGGCCTGCAGAACTTGCTGACGAAGATGCAGCAGCTGGTGCTGCATGGGTCCCACCATCCTGCCCTGGTTGGATGATGTGGATTTATACAACACATACATCATGGTGGGGTTCACATAAGTGGGCCACCGGAGTTGGAAATTAGGCTGATATTTGTGTTTCCCTTCATCTTGGCTGACCCAAAAAGAACAGGCAGCAAGGCAGGCTGATTCGCTGGATGTTCAGAAAATCTGGACGGTCCGGATAATTAACCTTATTAGGTGGGCCACACACACACATCATCATCATCATAGAAGAAAGAAAATGAAATGAGAAGGAAGGAGAGAGAGAGAGAGGTAGAGAGAAAAAACGGCGTAGTGGAGGGACCCCGCCACTATGAGCCCCTCTTTGTTTACAACACATACATCAAAATAGGTCCCATCATAAGTGGGAGCTCAAATGAAAATCAACGGTGCATATCCTAAAACACCCACCGATTCTGCTTCTTCTAGTGACTCCTTAGCTCTTAAGCTTCGATTTTGATGGAGGATGATGAAGATTGAAGGGCTAGGATGAAAGATGAGGGGGTAGGAAGGTGGGCCACACTCTTAGCTCTCTCTTGGGAAGCTTGGACGTCCACACTCCCTTTGTTTGCTTAGAAAAATGGTAAAGGGTATGAGAGAGAGAAGAGATGTAAGGAGAGAGGGATGGGTGATGGATGGTATGGGTTGTGTTGACTTTAGGTGAGAGAGGGATGGGTGTGATGGGATATGTACTGGACTTGTACATTGATTGATTGATTTGATATTTGGTAGAGATTCTCTTAAGATTTGCAACGCGCAGCATTTCCTCGAAATAAATGCGGGCCCACAACTCCTGGACTGGGTATCGCATCGACGTGCAAGACGTGGCGTTGGAATCGTGACGACGGCGCGGTCGTGATGATACAAGTCTTGGGTTGAGTTGACTCAGATATACGGGATGTGACACAAGGTTGTGCGCAAATGCCAGTTACAGGTCACGGTTTATCGAAATTCGACAGGGAGGATCGCGGAAGTCTACGAAATGGTACGGTCTAGGATACGGGTCTTACAGCTCTTCCCTCCTGATAAAAATTTTATCCTCGATATTTGCACTATTACGCAACTAGACATAACTCATAAGGGAAGGGAGGAGAAATCATAGCGTGTATATATATATATATATATCAGAAACAAAATACAATTGAAAATTTCTTGCGAATCTCAGGCTCTTACTCCCAAGACACCTCATTTACACTATAATGACCCCTATTGAACCTCAGATCTTGGATCAGAAATGATCAAAACTGGGATATCTTGCAGCCTCACCATCTCATCAATGACTAATCTAATAAGATGGTCCTAATGCCTAGTCGCGTGAATCATCGGCGACTCCTCCTGACGACTGAGGGTCCTGTTAAGCTGCATAAAACCTGCCCTAAGCCTGCTGGGGAGGTGTATGTCCCCCCCTCTCAAAGAGGTCGTTGCTGCTGAAAATGGGGGCACTCACGCTTATGATGCCCCGTCTCATCACATTTGAAGCAAACGCCCGTGAACGATCTCTGTGGTGGTGCTGAAGGTGCTACTGGCGCTCAAAAGGATGGACGGTTACTATGCCTCTACGGCCGTCGACGCTGCTATTGTTGGGAACTAATAGAGGGGGTCTTCCTCTTCCAGTCTCCTCTGTGGTCACGGACCCTCTGCGAATCATTCCATTTTGCCTAGTAAATCTGGGCCCTTTGAACTACCTGCTTAAAGGTCGGGAGCATCTGTCTGACGACATGGCTCCTGAGGCTAAAATGTAAGACGTTCTTAAAACGGTTGGCCTTTCGCTCCTCATCATCAACCAAATATGGCGTAAACCTCGATAGTGCCATGAAATGAACCACATACTACGCCAGAGACATGTCTCTCTGCACCAAGGTCTCGAACTCTAATGTTCACTGTCGATAAAAGTGGTCGGGCAAGTACTGTTGGTCGAATCGGTCAATGAAATCCTCCCATGCCCAGACGAAGTCAGTTCCTACAACACAGGTGATAGAGGTCCACTAGTGCTCGGCCTCACCCTTCTCAAAACGGTGGGCCTTTCGCTCCTCATCATTAACCAAATACGGTATGAACATCGATAGTGCCATGAAATGAGCCGCATACTGCGCCATAGACATGTCTTCTCGCACCAAGGTCTCGAACTCTAACGTTCACTGCCGACGAAAGTGGTCGGGGAAGTACTATTGGTTGAATCGGTCAATAAAATCCTCCCATGTCCAGACGAAGTAAATTCTTGTAACATGGGTGATGGAGGTCCACCAGTGCTCGGCCTCACCCTGAAGAAGAAATACGGCTAACCAGAATCGCTGCTGGGTCATACATCCCATCATATCAAAAATATTCTCCACGTCGAAGCATCATTTCTCGGCTGCTGTCGGGTTTGGCTCGCCTTGGAAACGCAGGGGATCGAGCTGTCAGAACTCTCGAAGAAGGGTGCTCACCCACTCCTACTCTGCATGGGCCGATGAAACAATGGGGTGCATGCCCTGCCCCTGAAGGGTGGCTGTCACAGTTTACAACATCTGTTGTAACTAGGAGGCACTCACGGGTATGGTCGGATCTGCACTGGTCTCGGGTAGAGGAGCGGCATCCTCAGGCTGGGGAGCAGGGGTCTTTAGTGGTGGAGTGGGAGTCGAAGGTGATGGAGCGGAAGTCGCTCAGGTTGCTCTCCTGGTCAGCATGTCCTATATTAAAGAATAAAGGCACCTATCAACCTTGAGAACTCTCAGAGGCATGCACGCTAAGGGTCTATAATAGTAGATCGCTAAGTTATTCAAACTTAGGACCTAATCATTTTAAGTTCTCAACAATCATTGAGTGTAGGGTAGCTATTAGCAGATATGTGATGTTATCCTCAGGTATTCCTAACTTATGCTCTAATACCAAATTCTATCACGCCCTAAACTCAGAAACCGGGCTCACAGAATTCCCGATTGCCGAATTCGGTGCTGACAACTTCCATAATTACCCATTCTTGGCTACCAGTGCCCATACGCTAGATTTCGATCCTGAGATCCTATAAGGAGGATTTTTTAACATGCATTTATCTCGTAAGAAGCATAACCACAAGTTTACCCAAATCACAAAGGCAACATCATCATCACATATCCACTAATATAAATAGTTGAATATAGTGTTGAAAGGGAAAATATACATATATCAAAAATCAAAGCTCTAGAAGACCGCTGCACGCTCCAAGCTCAATGCTGCCGTGACCTAACACCACTTATATGCATCTATCGTGTATGAGCTTATAAAAAGCTTAGAGGGTAGTGTAAGTGTGTGCGCAAGGTAAGTGTCAAGTATACAATATCAGAGCAATGCAGTAACGTGACAATAAGTCCATAATTACTATCAGCCTTATCCAAGTTATACAATGCAAAACATAATAAGCCAATATCATATACTGAGGAAACAATGTAGATCAGCTATGCAATGCGAAGTCATAGTAAGCTAAATATCATATACTAAGGGTGCAATGTAATATGCAAACCTGATGGGTCCACGAATACCGTCAACCTCATCTAGGCCATATAAATGCAGAAACATAGCAGCCCAAAATACCATATGCTGCGGATGTAATGCAATATGCAGTGCGAATGAAATAACCAAGCTAGAGTGTGAAGTCAGGATGATAGTGTGTAGTATCGTAGGCTATTGGGGTTCATCACGAGGGACTTCTATCCAAACTAGTCCCATACCTAAATTTGGATAGCCAAACTTAATGTGGTAAACTTCTGATCTCAGGTTAGTCGCGCGCCCCAACTGAAATCCTGGCCATTGCGAACGTACACAATAATTAGTTGTGCACCACAGACCGAGTGGGTAGTGAATGAATGAATCAAATTTTGAGTACACAACTGCTACTCAGAAAGTTCACATATCAGTATCGTACATCTCTGGGATCATCACCGGGGTCTAGTACACTCCAAGCTAGCTACCGTCCCTACTGGCTGCGCAGCCCAGTAAGTGGAAAAGACCTCACTACCTGCCTGCCAATATCAGCCCAGCTCGTCGATAGCGAACCCATTTGTAAGCTGGTCAAACTCATCCTAACTTACAGCCCCCTCACTTATGATGATAAGGCCACACCCCCTCCCAACCGACCATGACATAGTGGGAAGCGCGACCTCCTGGTATTCGGCACTCGACGCTCATGTCTTCCACTTAGTTTAGACGGTGGAGCATCCCCTGTCTATGGGAGTTTAAGGACTTTCACCCACGGACATCCAAAGTGCCCATATACTCAAACCAAACATTTCCAGTGTCCCATTTGGCCATCCATGATATGCCTGTGGAGGCCGCAGCCCTGATGTTGCTAGGGCACTAAATGATCATGTTACAAAATGTGAGATGCATGACCCATACCATCCAGTCATGTATTAAACTTGCGCGTACCGCGCGCTCATGTGGGGCAACTCCGTCTCTTGGGGAGTCCCATAAACAATCAGCCCAATGACACATGCTATGTTCAATCACTCTTCATAACAAGCATGCGAATGATGGATATGGGCATGTATCATGAAGTATACTAAGCATGATTATAATCACATACATCTTGGTGGAGTTAATGTAGGTGGGCCACCAGAGCTGAAAATTAGGTTGATATTTGTGTTTCCCTTCATCTTGGCTAACCCAAAAAGAACAGGCAGCAAGGCGGGCCCATTCGTTAGATGTCCAAAAAATCTAGACGGTCCAAATTATTGACCTTATCAGGTGGGCCACACACACATCATCATCATCATAAAAGAAAGAAAATGAAATGAGAAGGAGAGAGAGAGAGAGAGGTAGAGAGCAAAAAACGGCGTAGTGGAGGGTCCTCGCCACTATGGGCCCCTCTTTGTTTACAACACATACATTAAAATGGGTCCCATCACAAGTGAGCCCTCAAATGAAAATCAATGGTAGATATCCTAAAATCACCCACCAATTCTGCTTCTTTCAGGCTCCTTGGACTCCTTAGCTCCTAAGCTTCGATTTTGATAGAGGATGATGAAGATTGAAGGGGTAAGATGAAAGATGAGGGGTTAGGAAGGTGGGCCACACTCTTAGCTCTCTCTTGGGAAGCTTGGACGTCCACAGTCCCGTTGGTTGCTTGAAAAAATGGTAGAGGGTATGAGAGAGAGAGGAGATGTAAGGAGGGAGGGGTGTGGGTGACGGGTGGAGTGATGGGTGATGGGTGGTATGGGTTGTGTTGACTTTGGGTGAGAGAGGGATGGGTGTGATGGGATATGTACTTAACTTGTACATTGATTGATTGATTTGATATTTGGTAGAGATTCTCTTCGGATTTGCAATGCGCAGCGTTTTCCTCGAAATAAACACGAACCCACAACTCCTGGCCTGGGTATCGCATCGATGTGCGAGACACGATGACGGCGTGGTTGTGATAGTACAAGTCTCGGGTCAAGTCGACTCAGATATGCAGGATGCGACTCAGGGTCGTGCGCAAACGCAAGTTACAGGTCGCTGTTTGTTGGAATTCGATAGGGAGGATCGTAGAAGTCTAAGGAATAGTACGGACTAGGATATGGGTCTTATAAGAATTATCAACCTGTAACGTCTCGAAAAAATTTGTACAAAGACCCAAGTACCACCTCAGGCAAAAATTCATAAGGATCGTATCTTGTAGAATTTAGGTGAAATTTAGTTAAGTACTAAACTAAATAATCAGTGGATTTAGCTCAAACCACTATCTGTACAAATGGTAAGACCCAAAACAATCAAAATTACTAACTCAGCACTGTTTGAGAACCTAGGAAAATTCCCAAAAGTCTATTGCTCTTGGGAGCACATTAAAACTCTGTATCGGACCTAGACCGCATGTCGAAAGTCCGATGACCACGAAACTATAGGCTTATGCCCATCTTATTGGGCTTGACAACCATTATGGGAATCGAGCCCAGATAGTATCCAGAAACGTACAACTTGAGCCCTGATCGAAGTGTGTGAGAAACGTGAATATCTTTAGAAAATGTAATGAAACTTAAGTAAATTGGGCCGTTCATTTATGTGCGAAATTGAAGATTTTAGACTGTCAGCTTCTGACCAAACTTTACCCATGGATCAGGAAAATTTTCTTGCACATATCTGTATACCAGTGGCCCTGATCGAGTGACAACCACCATTGATCTGATACAGGTCCTCCACGGCTGATCAGCCTATCCAATCTCGTCGAAACCACATCCTGACATAGATCCATCATCAACAAACTTACCCTATGCCGTAAGTGAGTAACAGACCTCTAGATGAACCTTATTTTCTCGAAACAAGCACCTTTTGGTTATAATTTAAGTATGTCATGGCCTTGGGGCCATTTACACCAATTCTGGGCCAATATAAAGCCCTTAAACCACCCCTTTCCCATTCCATACGAATTTCTCCAACCTTAGGAGAGAGAAGAGAGAAAAGAAGAGAAAATAGTGAGTAAGGAAGTGAGAGTTCGAGAGATCGTTACTGGGATTCCTTCCCACAACTCCACGCACTGAATCACCATCCTGTTACGCTACACGATCCATCTTGGTTACGATTTGGGTAAGAAATCCTAACCCTAATCTTGATTTAGGGATCCAAATAGGGTAATCGATGAAATAGCTAACCTATTTCATTTCTTAGGTGCCCGTCAGTCCATTTTCGAGAACGTATAATTCGAACAGCGTCCGAATCGAGTATTCCAACAAAAGGTGTGGACTATAAACGCTTAGGTTATGGTTTTCAATGCTTTCAATGTTAGCAATGATTTATGTCTAACTTGATTGCCACCATACAATCTTAGTTACGCCATTTTCTATATAATAGACACGTGTGAACTATGTTGAAACAAATATGCATCCTATGTGTTTGTTGAAATGTCTAAATGAACATGCAATTATGATTTGTGCTTGCCATGACTATTAATCTAGGACTCATGATTGTCGTATGCATGATGATCCTGTCGTGTAAGGAATTGCCATAATATCTGTCGTAACTAATATAGTCTATGTATTTGGTGATGTGTAGTCTAAGTGTTTGATAAAATGTCCGATTGAGAAAATGTTGATGATTTGTATTTACTAAGTGTATTAAGATAGGATTCTCTATTTCCTTAATCATATGTATAGTTTCCTTCGTGTAATCATATTTGTTGCTACGTAATTTATGGATAAAATGCAAGTGCTTGGTGACATGTCCAACGTGTTTGATGAAATGCTCAAGCGAGGCTTTTATTTGGATTGTTTGTTAAATGCTGATATGATTATCACGTGTCTATCTATTACATCTGAGTAATATTGGGGCTACAATGTGGCCCAGGCAATTGGTAATAATCCTTGTACTGGTGGTTGAATTAGTCTTGCCACATTGGGTAACTCGACGAATTCATGTCACATGGCGATTGTCGACAGTGGTTAGGCCATAAGGGGTGCTTATGCGCTCCATGTCGATTAAATCAATGTGTGCTTGTACCCATCGAACTCACCAAACAAATCGATTGGCCTTTTGTGTGTTTACCATGTATGAACGCCACTGCTTGAATCTAAGGTACCACTTACCAATGTAAAGACCCGTTTCAACCTTGGTACCACGATCCGCTAAGACTCATGAGCCAGGCATGGTGGTATGGGATACCGTGGTTGAACTGTCAGCCTACGCTGGGGTGACAAGCCTCCCCCTAATGACGAGTGAGCAACCCAACACTCGTGAGCCGAATATGGTGGTATGGGACACTATTTGAGCTGTCTACCTATGTTGAGGTGACGAGCCTCCCGTAGTGACCATGAGTATAAACTTTTGAATTTGCCCATCCACTGCTTTTCATTAGGGGTGATGCCCTATAACTTACCTATCGTATGTGATTAACTAAGATTGACGACCCTAGATAGATCCTTCGGTTTGGGTTAATGATATAAAGGGAGGTACCTTAACTTTCCAAATTTACTGTATGAATAAACCTAATTAAGTACTCGGCTAACACGACCATGCACCGCATTGCATGTGCTTTGGCGTGGAAGTTGCACCTTTAGGGTGTTTGTTATGCACGAACTTGGTTGTCGGAGTCGCTTTTGAGGGAGTTTCGTGTGAGGGCATGCATCATTACAGCATACCATCCTTGCATTAACAAGAGTATTTAGGATATGATTGTTGTACTGCTTTATTATTACTGTTTGATTAACTTGATAACATGTTAGCCTTTACCTTATAGTACCACTGAGTTGATCACTCACTCCCACTCTGGGACGGTGTTTTAAAACACCAACTAGACTCTAGTTTAGATGCAGGTGATGATGAAGCCTATGCAGCGGAGTTGGGCTTCATAAATGAGGAGGAAGAATTCTCCTACATTCAGCTCTTAGGTAGGTCTATGTAAACCTTGTGCTGATTTGTCGGGATTACAGGGACATATGGATTAGTGGGACACTTTACATTTTGATATTTTGTCTATTTTGATACAATACATGTATATATTCAGCCCGGTTACATAATCATACTCTGGAGGTTGTGAAACACTTACTGTTCAAATATATATGTTTTAATCTTCCGCTTGCTTAATTAAATTATATCTGGAGTATGATATGCTGTTTTAGTATAATCTCAATCATGTTTAACTCATTAATATGGACAAAATCTGAACATCATTACCCATGTTGCATAAGTGATGTGCTGGATCTCGGGAGTAGAGCTTTGCTCGACCCTTGAAATTCGGGGCGTTACAAATTGGTATCAGAGAATGATTTGGATTAAAATGGACCTGGGTTATTAGTAACACAACGCACTCTAAATGCACTCTGACTTAGGAAGGGGGCGATGAAATATAGAAATGATCGTAAGATCCTAAAGTTTCACCGACTAGCGAAATTGACTAGTGTAGCGTAGCCGTATGTGTCAGAGATCATGCAAATTGGTCTCAGTCCCTTTTAGGCCGTCAATCGATGGGTTTGAATGATAATTCGACAAATCCCATACTTGAAACAATCTAAAAAGCATGAATACGCGCTTATTGGACTGACAAAACACATTACACGGGCATAGGGGCCCAAATCACAAAATTTAGTGGGACCCACGGGGTCCCCCGCACATGCACAACACCCCGGGAGGGAGTGGCCACTGCCCCAGGTTTGAGCCAAACCTGGTGACCCCAGAGGGGCGCAGCGGTACTGCCCAGGCGACGGCACACTGCCCAGCTCCATAGCCGTCCGCGGCGGTGCACCGCCATCGACCGACCGTGTATGGCCCACCCACGTGTGGGACCACCTATTTGGCCCTCCTTTTGCCCCTTTTTCTCATTCCACCATATTCCAATCCCTCTAAACCCTCCAAAACCCCACTTTCTCTCCCAAATCTCCATCTCATACACTCAAAGCCACATTTTCTTCTACATTTCACACCCATCTTCCACCATTCTCTAAAAACTACCATTTCATTTCTCCATCTTCCCCATTCCCACCTATTTGAGCACAAAAATCCCCTTTTTGTGTCTCATACTTCCCAAATCTTCAAATCCACTTCATTCTTCAAACCTTTCCACTTCCATGGCGCTCTTTGAACTAGTTACCACCATTTTCTCCATCTCAACACTCCTTTCCCTTATGGGAATGAGAAGAGCGGCCTCGGATGAGGCTGGGTCGAGCCATCTAAGCCGCTCGAGGAAGAAGGCGAGCGCTGAGGCTAGCACAAGCGCTAAGAGAGAGAAGAATGAAACAGGATCTCGATCCTCAAATCCTGCTCGAAAGATCTCTACCTGCGTGCACCAGACTTGGTAAGTTTTGTGACCGCAAAGTCATATTTAAAGCACATGTTGATGAAAAACTATTTGGGCTGTATCTGGTTATTGAGCTTCTTTTGGAGACTGTATGGGGTCCCATGTTTGAAGGGAAGGGTCATGCAAGTGAAGGCACCGTACGAGCCTTCTATGCCCATATACGGAACCCACTACTAGAGCCTCTTCAGTTTACTATCCCTTTGGGGAGGCAGGAAGCCATAGTTAATGTGGATGTGATGGCCCGTATTATGGGAATTGAGCATGGTGTGGTACATGCAAGTGAAGCTCATCTCACTAGTAGACGAGAGAAAGATCGCTGCATAGGTTTCCTTTGTGGCTGACTGGCTCAGTGGAGGTGAGACAATAGCCTCGCATTGACTAAGATGACGGTAAACTTCTGCCTACTCCACCACATATGCACGTATAACGTGTATCCTAGGTGGAGTAATTGTATAGAATGCACTCGCCTTATGGTGGACTTCCTGTAAAGAGCTGAACAAGGAGACAAGCTGTGCCTGCCTACTTTTGCCTTGTCACAGATAATCAAGACTGCATGATCTACTAGGGGAGACACATCACTCCCATTTGGCCGACTTATTGTAAGATTGCTCATAACTTCAGTTTCAGACTAAACATGGATAATCTTGCGCCCATCCACTTTATCAGTGAAACTACACTCAACAACATGGGGATTGGCCCTAGGCAACGCCAAGCCCGTCTCGATGAGTATGGGGATGAAATAGAAGAAGAAAGTGAAGAGGACGATGAAAGTGAAGAAGAGGAAGGAAATGAAGAGGAAGAAGGCAATGAGGAAGAAGACAGTGAGGAAGGAAGCAATGGGGATGAAGAAGGAAGTGAGGAGGAAGAGCAGGAAGAGGTAGAGGAGGCCCACGACTCAGATGGGGGCCCTCCTACTACACATGAGGACCGCCATGATCGGGCCACCTTAGAAGCCCGCATGGCCAGGACTGAAGAAAACCAGGCCCCCCCCTTGAGACAGGAGTTCAAGGAGAATCAGACCTATCTGAAACAGAAATTCAAGAAAATGTCTCGCACCTTGAAGGCTCTCCTATGTTGTATACAGGATAAGGGTGTGCCTCCACCTTCGCCAGAGTCGGAGGACTACTCATGTGTTACAGTCATTTCCATGTTATCTTATTGCCTATTTTTCTTTGTAATAGCCTTGGTTGGCTTAGTTGGATGTTAGGATAGTTAGTGTTAAAACTTTTGCTAAATTAGCTCACATGCATCTTCTGTCATAATTCATGTAATACTACATCTTATGTATTGTGACAAATTTTGGCTAAATAAAATGCATGAAGCTTCTTTTGATTTGGAATGTGTAGAATGTTTGGAAAAATGGATAATATTATCCTAATCTCACACATGTTGCGCCCTATATTGTATATAGGGAATGCCTCCTAAAAACACTCGAAACATAGCACGTCTTGCACTAGGTGGATGATTGACGGGGCACCTCCCCTGAGCGATATCCATACGGACCCCAATTTGGGCCCGAATAATGACATAATGCCGGATTCACAGCCGGCCATGAGCCCCACCAATGGGCCAACATCTAGTGCACCACCGGTTCTGGGACAGAACTGTGCGTCTATATTGACGTCACACATGCCTCAGGCGGCTTCTCCTCCTGATAGGTTGGAGCAGATGATGCTCCTGATGTAGCAACAATAGCAGTTTTTTACCACTATTGTGGGGGCCATTGCCAAGAACATGAATATGGTCCTGCCTATGCCACCCATGTAGCCCACTGGGACTATGACTGTCAGTGGCTTGTTTGAGCGCTTTCAGCATTTTCACCCTCCTACATTTGTGGGTACTCACCGACCTGAGGAGGCAGAGTATTGGTTGGATCGTATATCCAAGATGCTGAAGCCGTTGCACTGTACTAAGGCAAAGCAAGTGGAACTTGTTACATATATGTTTGAGAAGGAGGCTAGTCTGTGGTGGGACAGCATCTTGCAGACCATCCCCGCGAGATACGTGTGAACGTGGGATGCGTTCAAAGTTCGTTTCCATGGAAAGTACTTACTCCTCACTTATCGTAATGAAAAAGAGGGTAAATTTCTTCACCTCCGATAAGGGGGAATGACCGTAGCTGAATACGAGAACTATTTCACGGAGCTGGCCAGATATGCTCCATTGATCCTAGCAGACGAGCCAATGAGAATGCGGTAATTTTCAGAGGGTCTGCGACCTGATATCCACACTAAGATGTGTTGTGCTAGCATTCCCAATTATGCTGAGCTAGTGAACATGTCCCAGCGAGCTAAGCAGGATGGTGAAAGAGTGTCTCAAACATGTATACCAATGTGCTCGAGGCCTCGGCCTGAATTGCCGAACCGACCATTCCTCGACAAGAGGCCACATGCAGATTCGCCTCCTAGGCTAATGGCTCCACCGACCCAGTAGAGGTGATTAGATTTTTGGTGCGCCTACTGTAAGAAGACATGCCATAACAATCCCTTTTGCTTTATTAAGATGAGGGAAAATGGTTTTACGCTGCCTCAGAAGATCAACTACCAGCCACTACAAGTTATTCAGCTCCACCTCTACGATCAGCACCGCCAGCATAACCATTTTACCGACCTCCTATATCCTGAAATAGGCCACCTTAATGACCTATGGCAGTGTAACCCAATCATCCTCAACAAGCGTGTGTACATGCACTTGCCGCTGAAGCATCTGAGTCAGCAACTGCAGTGCCTTTGGCCTTTGAAGTCACTGCCCACATTCAAGGTACACCTATATTCCTATTGGTGGACACCGGGTCCACTATTTCGATGATATCATACTCTACAATCAAGCGTTTAGGGTTGAATACTACTCCTATGGTTGGGGTGAGAGTTATTGTAGCAACATGAACTTTTACTGACACCATAAGCTTTGTAAGGGTTGCCTGATAGACTTAGGAAGTAGGGTGGTGTCTATTAACCTGATTGTCACATCATTATATCATTACGACATCATCCTTGGTATGGATTGGCTCACTGAAATGAAGGCCTAGATTGACTATGATACCAGATTTGTGACTGCACATGGGCCCAAGAACACGACCTTCACTTTTCCCGTTCAGGTCAGTTATCTTTACCGTGTTCGTTGTTACGCATCTCTGTTGGAAGAATTTAATAGTCCAACGCTTGGGAACACGCCAGTAGTCCAAGATTTCACACACGTGTTTAAAGCAATCCCTAGACTACCTCCTCAACATGAGATCAACTTTACTATCGACCTTGTGCCATGTGCAACACCTATTTCCTTACCAACATACCGCATGCCTCCATGTGAAATGGAGGAATTGAGAAAGCAGATAGATGATCTGTTGGATTTAGGTTTTATACGGCTTAGCGTGTCACTTTGGGGAGCACCTGTGTTATTTGTAAAGAAGAAGGACAGATCGCTAAGGTTATGTATAGATTATTGTAGGTTGAACCACGAAATAGTGAAGAGCAAGTATCCTCTGCCCAGGATAGATGACCTGTTCGACCAGTTGAAGGGAGCGCAGTATTTCTCAAAAATCGACCTACAGTTCAGGTATCATCAGTTGTGTGTCAGGAATGAAGATGTGCAGAAAACAGCATTTAGAACCAGTTTTGGGCACTACGAGTTCCTCGTGATGCCATTTAGGCTTACAAATGCACCGGCCGTGTTCATGGACCTCATGAACTGGGTGTTTTGGCCGTATCTGTACAAATTTATCATCGTGTTTATAGATGACATCTTGATATACTTCAAGAGTTGGAAAGACCACGAAGAACACCTACGAGCAGTCTTCGATACTCTCAGGAAGAATTAGTTATTAGTTTAGTACTGGAAATGCGACTTCTGGAAGGAAGAAGTTAAGTTTCTGGGACACGTGGTGTCCAATGAAGGAATTGCCGTGGACCTTACCAAGGTGATCGCAATACAAGACTGGGAGTAGCCCGACTCGGTTACAGAAGTGAGGAGTTTCCTCGGACTTGCTGGCTACTATCGTCGATTCATTAAAGACTTTTCCAAGATGGCCAGACCGTGGTCTCAACTCACTCGAAAAGATCTTAAGTTTGCCTGGAACGAAAAAGGAAAATCAGCCTTTCAGGAATTGAAGGACAAGCTGACATCCCCACCCGTGCTAGTATTACCAGAGCAAGAGGTCAGATATACTATATACACCGACGCGTCTCGTGTTGGTTTGAGATGTGTACTTATGTAAAAAGATAGAGTGATTGCCTCTGCATTGTGATAGTTGAGGAAGCACGAAGAAAATTACCCCACGCATGACCTGGAATTGGCGGCAGTCATCTCGCATTAAAGCTTTGGAGACATTACCTCTACGGAGAGGAGTTCGAGCTCTTTTGTAACTACAAAAGCCTCAAGTACATCTTTACTCAGAGAGATCTGAATATGAGGCAATGACGTTGGATGGAAACCTTGAAAGACTTCAAGTTTGAGGTCTCTTACCATCCTGACAAGGCCAACCTGGTGGCCGATGGGTTGAGCCACAAGAAGACAATAGAATTTACAGCTCCACTAATGATAGAAAAGTGGAATATGGTAAAGTTTGTGTGAGATTTTGAACAGAAGCTGACAGTGGAGGAGCCATTCGAGAGCGTCGCACATGTACACATACAGCCGCTTATTGACGACTGAATTATTGCAGCTCAGAAAGAAGATGAACTGTTAGTGAAAATGAGAGAACAAGCGAGTGACAGTGAAGAATCCGAATGGAGAATTTGTTCGGACAGAGGTTTACGATATCATGGCCGCCTATGCGTCCTGAATCTCCATGACTTGAGAAGGAAAGTCCTGGAAGCCACTCACAATTCAAGGATGGCGATGCATCTGGGTAGCACAAAGATGTATAGAGATATGAAACGTTCGTACTGGTAGGACAACATAAAGGCCCACATAGCAGACTTCGTGTCCCGTTGTCTCACGTGCTATTAGGTCAAGGCCAAGCATTGCCGACCCCCTGGTTTACTTCAGCCCATGCCCATAGCTGAATGAAAATGAGATTTCATATCCATGGATTTCATTTTCGAGTTACCCAAGACCAGAAAGGGGCATAACTCAATTTGGGTGATTGTGGACTGATTGATGAAATCAACTTATTTCCTCCCGATTAGAGTTTCTAATTTGACAGATGATCTAGCCAAGTTGTACATTAAGGAGATAGTACGACTGCATAGAGTTCCTATGGAGATTGTGTCGGACCGAGACACGCGATTCACGTCCATTTTCTAGACTCGAATCCAAGAAGTAATGTGAGTGAAACTGAAGTTCAGTACCGCATTCCACCCACAGACCGATAGGCAGACAGAACGAGTAAATCAGATACTTGAAGACATGTTGCGAGTGTGTGCGCTTGATTTCAAGGACAGTTGGGATGACTGTCTCCCCTATGCCGAGTTTACTTATAACAATAGCTTCCAAGAGAGCATTGGCATGGCTCCCTACGAATCATTGTATGGGAGCCCATGTTGAGCTCCACATTGTTAGGCAGAAGTTGGCGAGAAGAGTTTGGTTGGTCCAGATTTAGTACAGGTGACCTCAGAGAAGATTGACATCATCAGGCGTCGACTACTTGCAGCCCAGAGTAGACAGAAGAGTTACGCTGATACCAGATGACGACAGTTGGAATTTGAAGTTGGGGACCACGTATTCCTGAAAGTTTTTCCGATGAAGGGAGTCCTTCGATTTGGCAAGAAAGGAAAAGTCACGCCGAGATTCATTGGCCCATTCTAGATTCTAGACTGAGTGGGTGTGGTGGCATACCGTCTCACTTTGCCCACACCACTCACCGGCGTACACGACGTGTTTCACGTATCAATGTTGAAGAAATATGCTCCTGACCCTACCCATGTTATCAAATGGGAGCAAATATAGTTAAGTGAAGACGCTACCTATGTACTGCGACTAACACGTATTCTCGATAGGAGGAAACAAGTGTTACACAACAAAGTTATTCCACTTGTGAATGTATTGTGGACGCACCACACTGAGGAAGAGGCCACTTGGGAAACAGAAGCCGAGGTCCGTAAGAACTACCCACAGATCCTTGAGGAGTACAAGAAGGTACAAATTTCAGGGACGAAATTTTTCTTTAAGGGGGGTAAATTGTAACATCGCGAAAAAATCCATACAAAGGCTCGATAGGCCCGCTGAACGTGGACCGAGAGGCATCGTGATAAGGGCGATGCCATCGAGGTCCACTAGACCTAAGGCGATGACATCCCCCCCGAGATGCCGAAAATGTGCGGGGTCCACCTTGGTCCCCCCCCCCCCCGATTTGTACTGTTTGGGCCCCCGAGTCTATTTGAGACATTTTTGGAGTCTATCTCGCGTATATTCACGCGTTCCAGTCATTTGAAGGTGGAATATGTTAAATTATCTTCTAAACCCATTGACTGACAGTCTAGAAAAGAACTGAGATCACCTCATATGATCACAGATGCACGCGGGTCCCGTTTCTATGGTCAGTTTCGCCCGTCGGTGAAACTTGAAATCCTACGTTCGTTTCTACATTTTATCGCTCCCTTCTAAGTCAAAGCACATCAGTGTGCATCGTGTTAACATAACCCAGTTCTAGTTTAATCCAAATCATGCTCTGATACCAACTTGTAACACCCTAAAAATCGGGGGTTGAGAAGAAGCTCAGCTCTAGAGTTCTAACGCATCACTTACGCAACATAGATAATGATGATTAAATGTTGTTCGTATTAATGCATTAAACATGAATATGATTGCACTAAATCACCATATCATACTCCAGAGACAATTAGATTACGCAAGCGAAAGATTGTGATAAATATATAAAGCATATAAGTGATTGTAAGTCCCTATAGTATGAACATTCACCAGGTTAAATAATTATATGTATAGGTCCAAAATTTACAAAAATGATAAAATGTAATGACATCTAATCCGTATCCCTGTGACCCCGTCGATGCAACTCTTGGTCTACATAGACCCGCCGGAGAGTTGCATAGAGGAGAACTCCTCCTCATCATCATAGAACTCAGGCTCCATCTCGTAAGCTTCTCTATCACCTCTAGCAACAACAGAGTCTAGTTGGTGTTTTAAAACACTGCCCCAGACTGGGAGTGAGTGATCAACTCAGTGGAGCTATAAGGCAAAGGTTTACATGTTATTAATTCAATCAAGCAGTAATGATAAAGCAGTACAACAATCATGTCCTAGGTACTCTTGTTAATGAAGGAATGATTTGCTGTAATGATGCATGCCCTCGCCCGCATTCCCTCAGCGACATCATCTCATGATCGCGGCATGCACCACTCCGGACACGTGCGCTTCCTTGCCAAAGCACATGCAATGTGGTGCATGATCATGTTAGCCAATACTTAATTGGATTTATTCATACAACAGGTTTGTGAAGCTAAGGTACCTCCCTTTATATCATTTACCCAACGATGATCTATATAGGATCGTCAATCCTAGTTAATCACATACGATAGGCAAGTTATAGGGCAACGTCACCCCTGAGTTAAAAACCATGGACAAGCAAGTTCAGGTCACTACGGGAGGCTCTTCACCTCGGCATAGGCCTAGTTTATACTCGAGGTCACTACGGGAAAGGCTTGTCACCTTAGCGTAGGCCGACAGCTCAAATACAGTGTCCCATACCACCGTATTTGACTCACGAGTTTGGGTTGCTCAATGGATACTATGGGGAGACTTGTCACCCCAACGTAGGCCGACAGCTCAACCATGGTGTCCCATACCACCTGCCCATCTCATGAGTCTTAGCAGATCATGGTACCAAGGTTAAATGGGCTTTTCATTGGTAAGTGAAACCTTAGATTCAAGCAGTAGCGTCCATACATGGTGAACATACATTAGGCCAATCGGGTTACTAGACAAGCTCGACTGGTACGAGCGCACATTAAATTAATCAACATGGAGCGCATATGCACTCCTCATGGCCTAACCACTGCCGATAATCTCCGTACAACTGGGATTCATCGAACATATCCGTTGTGGCGAAACTAGATCGGCCACTGATTCTAAACTATTACCGATTGCTTGGACTATGTATTAGTCTCAATCATACTCAAATACAGTAGGCATTCATATGTGATAGTCAAATAGCATGTGACAAACAATTCAAATGTAAATCTAATTTGAGCATTTTAACAAACACATAGTGCACATGTTATCATACATAGGCATTTCATCCATAAATCACGTAGTAGCGAGATAGGTTACATGAAGGAAACTGTAACCATAGGTACGGTAATTGAGAATCCTATCCAACGCCCTTATTAAATACACTTCAACAAGCAACTTTTAATTCAGACATTTTATCAAACACTTAGACTATACATATCAACATACATGTAATAAATTTGTTATAACATGTATTATAGCAAATCCTTTCACAAAGGAGTTGTCACATATACAACAATCATGTATTCTCAATCAATAATCATGGCAAGCACAAATCATAATTTCATATTTATTCAAGCATTTTAACAAACACTTGGAATGCATTATATTCAACATAGTTCATATATATGTGTAATACACGAAAAACATCGCATCTAAGTAAGCAATCAAGTCAGTCATAGATCATTAATTGACATTAAAAGCCTTGAAAACCCTAACCTAAACATTTATAGTCCACACCTTTCACCGATACGCCGATTACGAACTTGGTTTGTACATTATGCCTTTGTCTACGGCACCACGGCTACCTAAATCATGAAATAGGTTAGCTATTTCACTGCTTCCTCTATTTGGACTCTTAAAACAGATTAGGGTTAGGATTTCTTACCCAAAAATGGATTTGGATTCGATGGTGTAGTGGCACGGGAGAGATGATTCGGCATGTTGAGTGGTGGGAATGAATCCCAACAACTATCTCTCACTCTCTCTCTCTTCTCCTCACTCTTTCCTCCTCTTCTCTCTCTTCTCTCTCCTAGGGTTAGGAAATTCGTATGGAATGAGAGAGGGGTGGGTTAAGGCCCTTATATAGGCTCAGAACTGATGTCAATGGTCCCAGGGCCATAATATACTTAGGTTATAGCCAAAAGTCATTTGTTTCAGGCCAACGGAGCCCATTTGGAGATCCATACCTCGCATACAGTCTGGAAAAAGTTCCCTGACCATGAATCTATGCCAGGTTAAGGTTTCGCTCCGATCGGATTTGAGGATCGACCGTGGAGAACCAGTCTTAGTTCAACGGCCATCGTCACTCGATTAGGGCTACAAGTACACTGACATGTGTTGAAAAATTTTCCTAATCCAAGGGTGTAGTTGGGTCAGAATCTGATGGTCTGAAACCTTAGATATGACCTGTAAGCAAATGGCCCAAATCACTTAAGTTTGAGTTCATTTTCTAAAGATATTCGCGTTCCTCACACACTTTGCTCCGGGCTCAAGTTGTGCGTTTCTGGATACTATTTGGACTTGATTCCTGAGATGGTTGTCAAGCCGAGCAAGGTGGTCATAATCGTATGGTTTCATGGTAATCAGACTTTCTATGCACGGTCTAGGTCCGATACGGAGTTTCAATGTGCTCCCGAGAGCAACTGGGTTTTAAGATTTCTCCTTAGTTTTAAGGTAATGTAGAGTTAGCAATTCTACTAGATTTGGGTCTTGCAGTTCGCATAGAAAGTGGTTCAAGCTAATCTACTAATTAATTTAGTTTAGTACTTAGCTAATGTTCATTTAATTTCTACATAATTTGATCCTTAGCGATTTCTGCTTGAGGTGATACTCGGGTCTTTGTACGGATTTTTCTAAGACGTTACAATCTACCCCCCTTTAAGAAAAAAATTTATCCTCGAAATTAGTACCTTTTTGTACTGCTCGAGAATCTGAGGGTAGTTCTTGCGGACCTTGACTTCTGTTTCCCAAGTGGCCGCTTCCTTAGTGTGGTGTGTCCACAGTACCTTCACAAGTGGAATAACTTTACTGCGCAGCACCTGTTCCTTCCTGTCTAGGATACCCGTCGGTCGTAGTACATAAGTAGCATCTTCACTCAACTGTACCTGCTCCCATTTGATAATGTGGGAAGGGCCAGGAACGTATTTCTTCAGCATCGATACATGAAATACGTTGTGCACGCTTGCGAGTGATTTGGGCAAAGCAAGGTGCCAGGCTACCACCCCACTCAGTCTAGTATTTAGAATGGGCCAATGAATCTCGCCGTGAGTTTCCCCTTGTTTCCAAACTGAAGGACTTCCTTCATGGGGGAAACCTTAAGAAACACATGGTCCCCAACCTCAACCTCTAGGGGTCGCTGCCTCGTATCAGCGTAACTCGTCTCTTTGCTCTGTGCTGCCAGAAGTCGACACCTGATAATGTCGATCTTCTCTCAGGTCGCTTGCACTAACTTTGGGTTAATCAAACTCTTCTCACCAACCTCTGCCCAGCAATGCGGTGCTCAACATGGGCGCCCATACAAGGCCTCATAGGGAGCCATGCTAATACTCGCTTGAAAACTATTGTTATAAGCGAACTCAGTATAAGGAAGATAGTCATCCCAACTGTCCTTGAAATCAAGCACACAAGGGCATAGCATATCTTCTAACACCTGATTCATCCGTTCCGTCTGCCCATCCATCTGTGGGTGGAACATGGTACTGAACATCAGTTTCACACCCATTACTTCTTGCATATGAGTCCAGAAGATAGATGTGAATCGCGTGTCTCGGTACGACATGATCTCTGTAGGAACTGCATGCAAACGTACTATCTCCTTGATGTACAGCCTAGCCAAATCATCTACTGAGTTTGAGACTCTAATCGGGAGGAAATGAGCCAATTTCATCAACCGGTCCACAATCACCCAAATGGAGTCATGTCCCTTCCTTGTCTTTGGTAACCCTGAAATGAAATCCATAGAGATGAAATCCCATTTCCATTCAGCTATGAGCATGGGCTGAAGTAACCCAGGAGGTCGACGATGTTCGGCCTTGACCTGCTGGCATGTAAGACAACGTGATACATAATCTACAATGTGGGCCTTCATGTTGTCCCACCAGTATGAACGCTTCATATCTTGATACATCTTCGTGCTACTAGGATGCATCGCCATTTTCGAATTGTGAGCAGCTTTGAGAACTTCCCTTCTTAAGTCATGAAGATTTGGGACGCATAGGTGGCCGTGATAACGTAAACCCCTATTCATACCAACTCTCCATTCAGAGTCCTCATCGTCACTGGCTCGCTTTCTTAACTCTACTAACCATTCATCTTCCCCATGAGCCACTATGATTCAGTCATCGATAAGTGGCTGTACACGAATATGTCCGACGCTCTCGAACGCCTCCTCTACCATAAGTTTTTGCTCAAAGTCTCGCAAAAACTCTACCATGTTCTACTCCTCTATCATCAATGAAGCTACAAATGCTATCATCTTCTTGCGGCTCAACGTGTCTGCCACAAGGTTGGCCTTACCGGGATGGTAGGAAACCTCAAACTTGAAGTCCTTCAAGGTTTCCATCCATCGTCGTTGCCTCATATTCAAGTCTCTCTGTGTGAATTTGTATCTGAGGCTCTTGTGGTCGCGAAAGAGCTCGAACTCCTCTCCATAGAGGTAATGTCTCCAGAGCTTTAATGTAAAGATGATGGCTGCTAACTCTAGGTCATGCGTAAGGTAGTTTTCCTCGTGCTTCCTCAACTGTCGCGATGCATAGGCAATCACTATGTCCTTCTGCATCAGAACACAACCCAACCCAACACGAGACGCGTCAGTGTATATCATATATTTGACCCCCTGCTCTGACAATACTAACACGGGTGCGGATGTCAACTTATCCTTCAGTTCCTGAAAGGTTGCTCCTGCCTTCTCATTCCAAGAAAACTTGAGATCTTTCCAAGTGAGCCGAGACAACAGTTTGGCTATCTTGGAAAAGTCTCTAATGAAACGACGATAGTAACCTGCCAGGCCAAGGAAACTTCTCACTTCAGTAACTAAACCAGGTTGCTCCCAGTCCTGAACTGTGGTCACCTTAGCAAGGTCCACAGCTATTCCTTCCTTAGACACAACATGTACTAGGAACTTGAATTCTTCTTTCCAGAAGTCACACTTCTTGTACTGAGCAAACAACTGGTTCTTCCTGAGTGTATCAAAGACTGCTCGCAGGTGCTCCTCATGATATTCCCGACTCTTATAGTATATCAGGATGTCATCTATAAATACGATGATGAATCTGTATAGATAAGGATGAAACACCCAGTTCATCAGGTCCATGAACACGGCCGGTGCATTCGTGAGTCCAAATGACATCACAAGGAACTTATAGTGCCCAAAGCTGGTTCTGAACGCTGTCTTCTGCACATATTCATCCCTGACGCGCAACTGGTGATACCCTAACTGCAAGTCGATCTTTGAAAAATACTGTGCCCCTTTCAACTGATCGAATAGCTCATCTATCCTGGGCAAAGGATACTTGTTCTTCACTGTCACTTGGTTCAACCTGCAATAATTCATACAGAATCGCAGCGAACCATCTTTCTTCTTCACAAACAACACGGGTGCTCCCCAAGGAGACACGCTAAGCCATATGAAACCTGAATCCAACAGGTCATCAATCTGTCCCCTCAATTCCTCCATCTCACATGGAGGCATGCGATACGTGGGTAAGAAAATGGGTGTCGCACCATACACAAGGTCGATAGTAAAGTTGATCTCGCACCAGAGACGTAATCCTGGTATTGTCTTAAACACTTCCCAGAAGTCCTGGACCACGGGCGTGTTTTCAAGTGTCGGACCATTATGATCCTTCAATAGGGCAGAATAATAAAGAACACGGAAGGGGTAACTTACCTGAACGGGGAATGTGAAGGTCATGTTTTCGGGTTGGTGTACCATCACCAGTTGGGTCTCACAGTCGATCTCGGCCCTCATTTCAGTAAGCCAATCCATGCCGAGGATGATGTCTTAATGGTATATCGTGGTGACAATCAGGTCAATGCATATCGTCCTGCTCCCTAAATCTATCAAGCAACCCTCACACAACTTAGTGGCATTTGTAAAAGTTCTTGCTTCTGTGAAAACTCTCACCCCAACCATAGGAGTCGTATTCACCCCTAAGCGCTTGACCGTAGAACATGATATCATTGATATAGTGGATCCAGTGTCCACTAATAGGAATACAGGTGTACCTTAGATGTGGGCAGTGACCTCGAAGGCTAAAGGTACTGTAGCTGCTGACTCAGACTCTTCAGCTGCAAGTGCATGTACTCGCGCCTGTCGAGTAGGGTTCGGCTGTGGTGCCATAGGCCATTGAGGTGGCCTAAATCGAGGTGCAGGTGGTGTTGATCGTAGAGGTGGAGTTGAGATGGCCTAAGGTAACTGATGGTTGATCTTCTAAGGAGGCGTGAAGCCGATGTCCCTCATCTTAGTGAAACAGTAAGTGTTAGTGTGGCCCGACCTCTTGCAGTAAGTACATCACTAGTCTGCTCCCCTCAACTGACATAGTTGGGAATGCTAGCGCAACACATCCTCGTACGTATCTCAGGTTGTAGACCCTCAGAAAATAAATGCATTCACATTGGCTCATCTGCCAATATCAAGGGAGCATATCTAGCCAGCTCCATAAATCTATTTCAATACTCAGCCATAGTCATTCCTCCGTGACGGAGGTGAAGGAAATCACTCTCCTTCTGATTATAATACGTGAGGAAGAAGTACTTCCCATAAAAACAGGTCTCGATGGCTTCCCAAGTCCACACATACTCAGTAGGCACTGTCCGTAGGATGCTGTCCCACCAGAGACTGGCCTCCTTCTCAAACATGTATGTGTCCAACTCAACCTGCTCTGCCTTAGTGTAGTGCAGTGGCTTTAACATCTTAGAGATGCGATCAAGCCAATATTCAGCCTCCTTAGGTCTGTGAGTACCCACAAAAGTGGGAGGTCGGAAGCGTTGGAATCGCTTGAATAGGCCACTGGCAATCAGGCTTCCAGCAGGGTGCACAGGTGGTGGAAGCTGAACCACATTCATGTTTTGGGCATGGGCCAGAGCGATGGTGGTTCAAATCTGTTGCTGCTGCTGCATAAGGAGTTTCATCAACTCTAACCTATCAGAAGGAGGAGCCTGATGCATGTGGGGCATCGATGAAGACGCACGGTTCTGCTCTAAAACTGGTGGTGTAGTAGGTGTTGGCCCATTTGTAGGGCCAGTGACAGGCTGAGGATCCGGCATAGTGTCACTGTCAGGGCTCAAGCTGGGGTTTGTGTGGCTATCGCTTAGGGGAAGTGCCCCATCAAACGATCTGCTAAGTGCAAGATGTGTTGTAGTCCGAGTGACTTTCGGAGGCATTCTCTATACACAACATAGGGTGTAACACATATGAGATTTTGCATAACAACACTCAATTTCTCAAGCATTCTACACATTTCATAGCAAAAGGAGCTACATGCATTTCATTTAACCAAATTTGTCACAATACATGAGATGTAGTCTTACACGGATCATGATAGAAGCTGCATGTGAGCTAATCTAAACAAAGTTTTAAACACTAGAACATACCAACCACTCTGCCATACTACTAAGCCTATCAAGGTTATAACATAAAAAATAAGAAAGCAAAGAAAACCCAAAGATGACTGCAACATAGTACTAGTCATCTAAATCTGGTGATGGTGGGGGAGCGCCCTTGTCCTACAGACAACACAGGAGAGCTTCAAGGTGCAAGACACCTTCTTAAATTTCTATTTTATAAAGGCCAAATTCTCTTCAAGTTCGGCCCGAGTCTCTCTGACCTCCTATCGTAATGCAACCTGGCCCTCCTCATTCTGAGCCAAGAGGGCGTCTAAAGTAACTTAATCATGGTGACACTCATGTGAAGCAGGTGGAGATCCCTCATTAGAGTCTTGGGCCTCCTCTTCTTCCTCTTCCTACTCTTCCTCATCTTCACTTCCTTCCTCTATCTCATTTTTGTCCTCTTCTTTATCACTCTCTTCCTCTTCACTTCCCGTCTCATCCTCACTCCCATTGAGTCAGGCTTGATGTTGTCGTGGCCCAAATCCCATGTTGTTGTGCGTAACATCATTAATATAGTGGATCGGCAGAAGTTACATGTCAAGTCGGTTGCCAAACTCTCAAGCAAGCTGCATATGAGTCAGCCAAATGGGAGTGAATTGTCAGTCCTAGGAGCGCGTGCGGTCTGGACTATTTGTAGTAAGACAAATGTAGGCAGGCATAGCTTGTTTCCCTGCCCAGCCCTATATAGGAAGTCCACCATCAAACGCGTGCTTTCGGAGCGATTGCTGCACCTAGGATATACATTGTGTGTGAATATGTGGTGGAGTAGGTTGAAGTCATGCGTCATCTTGGTCGTTGGGAGGCAGTTGCCTCGATTCCAATGGATCAGTCGGCCACAAAGAAATCGCGTACGATGATCTCTTTCACGCACTCCTGAGACTCTTCTCGCTAGCATGAACCTCACCATGCTCCATCCTCATCATCCGAACTATCACACCAACATCAACTGTGGCTTCCTACCTTCCCACAGGAATAGTGAACTGTAGAGGCTCCAACAATGGGTCCCGTATGTGGGCGTAGAAGGGTCGGACAATGCTCTCACATGCACATGACTTGCCTTCAAATATGGGACTCCATTCGGCGTCCAACAGGAGGTCCATCGCCAGATATAACCTAAATAGCCTTTCATCCACGTGTGCTTCACAGAGAACTCTACGACCCTGGAACCTACCATGTGTGATGCCCAGTGATAGGGCCCTTTCTAGCGGAATTTGGGGATCGAGATCTCGCTTCATCTTTAGCTCTCGTACCGCGTTGGAACTTGCTTTGGCGCCCGATTTCTTCCTTAGACGGGTTGAGTGGCTAGGCCCGGCCTCATCAGTGGAAGCCCTCTTCTTTCACATGAGAGAAAGAAGTGTGGAAAGCGAAAATACGGCCGCCACTAGCTCAAAAAGAGCCATGAGAGTAGAGCGAGTTTAAAAGATGAGATGGGTTGGGAGATTTTGAGATTTATGAGACACAAGGTGAGTTTGTGCACTCAAATGAGAAGGAAGGAAGGGGATTGAAGGTAGTAGAAGATGGAATTGAAAGAAATGATAGGAGGTGGGTATGTAGTGAAGAAGAAGAAGAAATGAGAATGGAGGGGTGGATTTGAGGTGAAAAATCAGATTTTTGAGAGATTGGAGGGGTTTAGAGGCTAGGTGGGGGTGAAATGAAGTAAAAAGGAGAGATATAAGGGGTCCCACATGATTTCGTGAGCCCCACGTGCGTGTACAATGGTCGGCCTGCCCGGCCTGCTGCGGCCCGACAGTCCCGCTGAACATGGACCATGAGGCCTCACGGTAGGGGTGATGCCATGGCAGTCCACTAGACCTAGTGCTATGAAATCACCCTAGGGGGGATGGCATCCCCCCTGAGGTGGCGGAAGTGTGTGGGGTCCACCTTGGTCCCCCCCGATTTGAGACACCTGAGTCTGTTTAAAACATTTTCAGAGTCTATCTCGCGTATATTCACTCGTTCCAGTCATTTGAGTGTGAAATATGTTAAATTATCTTCTAAACCCATCAATTGACGGTCTAGAAAAGAACTGAGATCACCTCACATGATCATAGATGCACATGGGTCCCGTTTCTATGGCAAGTTTCGCCCGTCGGTGAAACTTGGAATCCTATGTTCGTTTCTATGTTTTATCGCTCCCTCCTAAGTCAAAGCATGTCAGTGTGCATCGTGTTACCATAAACCAGGTCTAGCTTAATCCAAATCATGCTCTGATACCAACTTGTAATGCCCTGAAAATCGGGGGTCGAGCAGAAGCTCAGCTCCTGAGTTCCAACGCATCACTTATGCAACATAGATAATGACGATTAAATGTTGTCCGTATTAGTGCATTAAACATGAATAGGATTACACTAAATCAACATATCATACTCTAGAGGCAATTAGATTATACAAGCGAAAGACTGTGATAAATATATAAAGCATATAAGTGGTTGTAAGTTCCCAGAGTATGAACATGTCACCTGGATAAATAATTACATGTATAGTTCTAAAATTTACAAAAATGATAAAATGTAATGGCTTCTAATCCATATCCCTGTGACCCCGTCGACGCAACTCCAGGTCTACATAGACCCGCCAGAGAGTTGCATATAGGAGAACTCCTCCTCATTATCATAGAAGTCAACCTCCATCTCGTATGCCTCTCCATCGCCTGTAGCTACAACAGAGTCTGGTTGGTGTTTTAAAACACCGTCCTAGAGTGAGAGGGAGTGATCAACTCAGTAGAGTTATAAGGCAAAGGTTAACAAGTTCTCAATTCAATCAATCAGTAATGATAAAGTAATACAACAATCATGTCCTAAGTACTCTTGTTAATAAAGGAATGATATGCTGTAATGATGCATGCCCTCGCCTATGCTCCCTCAACGACATCATCTCAAGATCGCGGCATACGCCACTCCGGACACGTGTGCTTCCTCCCCAAAGCACATGCAATGTGGTGCATGATCGTGTTAGCCAATACTTAATTAGGTTTATTAATACAACAGGTTTGGGAAGCTAAGGTACCTCCCTTTATATCATTTAGCCAACGATGATCCATATAGGGTCGACAATCCTAGTTAATCATATACGATAGGCTAGTTATAGGGCAACGTCACCCCTGATTTAAAAATAGTGGACAGGCAAGTTTAGGTCGCTACGGGAGGCTCTTTATCTTGGCATAGGCCTAGTTTATACTCGAGGTCACTGCGGGAAAGGCTCGTCACCGTAGCGTAGGCGACAGCTTGAATATAATGTCCCATACCACCGTATTCGGCTCACGAGTTTGGGTTGGTCAATGGACACTACGGGGAGGCTCATCACCCTAGCATAGGCCAATAGCTCGACCATAGTGTCCCATACCACCATGCCCAGCTCATGGGTCTTGGTGGATTGTGGTACCAAGGTTAAATGGGCTTTTTACTGGTAAGTGGTACCTTAGATTTAAGCAGCAGCGTCCATACATGGTGAACATACATTAGGCCAATCGGGTTACTTGACAAGCTCGACTGGTATGAGCACATGTTGAATTAATCGACATGCAGCACATACGTACTCCTTGTGGCGCAACCACTGTCGATAATCACTGTATGATTGGGATTCATCGAACGTATCCGTTGTGACGAAACTATATCGGCCAGTAATCGTAAACCATTACCGATTGACTGGACTACGTATTAGTCCCAATCATACTCAAATACAGTAGGCATTCATATGCGATAGTCAAAATGCATGTGATAAACAATTTAAATGTAAATCTCATTTGAGCATTTTAACAAACACGTACTGCACATGTTATCATACATATGCATTTCATCCATAATTCATGTAGTAGTGAGATGGGTTACATGAAGGATACTGTAACTATAGGTACAGTAACTGAGAATCCTATATCAACACTATTATTAAATACACTTCAACAAGCAACTTCTAATTCAGACATTTTTTTAAACACTTAGACTACACATATCAACATACATGTAATAAATTGTTATAACATATATTATAGCAAATCCTTTCACAAAGGAGTTGTCACACATATAACAATCATGTATTATCAATCAATAATCATGGCAAGTACAAATCATAATTTCATATTCATTCAAACATTTTAACAAAGACTTGGAATGCATTATATTCAACATAGTTCATATATATGTGTAATACATGGAAAACTTCGCATCTAACTACAAGTGAAAGTAATCAAGTCAGTCAAAAATCATTAACTTACATTGAAAGTCTTGAAAACCATAACCTAAATATTTATAGTCTGCACCTTTCACCGATACGCCGATTACGAACTCAGTTCATACACTACGCCTTTGTCTATGGCACCACAGCTACCAAAATCATGAAATAGGTTAGCTATTTCACCGCTTCCTCTATTCGGACTCCTAAAACAGATTAGGGTTAGGATTTCTTACCTAAAAATGGATTTGGATTCGAGGGTGTAGCGACACGGGAGAGATGATTCGACATGTGGAGTGGTGGGAATGAATCCCACCATCTCTCACTCTCTCTCTTTTCCTCACCCTTTCCTCCTCTTCTCTCTCTTCTCTCCTAGGGTTAGGAAATTCGTATGGAATGAGAGAGGGGTGGATTAAGGCCATTATATAGGCCTAGAACTGATGTCAATGGCCCCAGGGCCATGGTATACTTAGGTTATAGCCAAAAGTCATCTGTTTCGGGCCAACGGATCCCACTTGGAGGTCCATACCTCGCATACGGTCTGGAGAAAGTTCCCTGACCATGGATCTACGCCAGGTTAAGGTTTCGCTCCGATCAAATTTTATGATCGACTGTGGAAGACCAGTTTCAGTTTAACGGCCATCATTACTCGATCAGGGCCACAAGTACACTGACATGTGTTGGGAAATTTCCCTGATCCAAGGGTATAGTTGGGTTAGAATCTGATGGTCTGAAACCTTAGATTTGTCCTGCAAGTGAACGACCCAAATCACTTAAGTTTGAGTTCATTTTCTAAAGATATTCGCTTTCCTCACACACTTCGCTCCGGGCTCAAGTTGTGCATTTTTGGATATTATTTGGACTTGATTCCCGAGATGGTTGTCAAGCCCAGGAAGGTGGTTATAATCGTATGGTTTCGTGATAATCAGACTTTCGACGCACAGTCCAAGTCTAATACGGAGTTTCAGTGTGCTCCCGAGAGCAACTGGGTTTTGAGATTTCTCCTATGTTTTTAGGTAATGTAGAGTTAGCGATTCTACTAGATTTGGGTCTTGCATTTCGCATAGAAATCTGTTCTAGCTAATATACTAATTAATTTAGTTTAGTACTTAGCTAATTTTTGTCTAATTTTTACATAATTTGATCCTTAGCCATTTCTGCCTGAGGTGATACTCGGGTCTTTGTACAGATTTTTTCGAGACGTTACAATCTAGCCCCCTTAAAGAAAAAGTTTCATCCTCAAAATTAGTTCCTTTTCGTACTCCTCGAGAATCTGAGGGTACTTCTTATGGACCTTGGCTTCTGTTTCCTAAGTGGCCTCTTCCTCAGTGTGGTGTGTGCACAGTACCTTCACAAGTGGAATAACTTTACTGCGCAGCACCTGTTCCTTCTTGTCTACAATGCGTGTCGATCGAAGTACATAAGTGGCATCTTCACTCAACTGTACCTACTCCCATTTAATAATGTGGGAAGGGGCAAGAACATATTTCTTCAACATCGATACATGAAATATGTTGTGCACGCCTGCGAGTGGTGTGGGCAAACCAAGGCGGTACGCTACCACCCCCACTTGGCCTAGTATTTGGAATGGGCCGATGTATCTCGGCGTGAGTTTTTCCTTCTTTTCAAACCGAAGGACTCCTTTCATGGGAGAAACCTTAAGAAACACATGGTCCCCAACCTCAAACTCTAGCGGTCGCCGCCTTGTATCGACGTAAATCTTCTGTCTGCTCTGTGCTACCCAAAGTCGACGCCTAATAATGTCAATCTTCTCTGAGGTCACCTGCACTAACTCTGGGCCAATCAAACTCTTCTCGCCAACCTCTGCCCAACAATGCAGTGCTCAACATGGGCGCCCATACAAGGCCTCGTAGGGAGCCATGCCAATATTGGCTTGAAAACTGTTGTTATAAGCGAACTCAGCATAAGGAAGACATCATCCTAACTATCCTTGAAATCATGCACACAAGCGCGTAGCACATCTTCCAACACCTGATTCACCTGTTCTGTCTGCCCATCCGTTTGTGGGTGGAATGAGGGACTGAACTTCAGTTTCACACCCATTTCTTCCTAGATACGAGTCCAGAAGATAGATGTGAATCGCGTGTCTCGGTCCGACACGATCTCCATGTGAACTCCATGCAGACGTACTATCTCCTTGATGTATAGCCGAGCCAAATCTTCTGCTGAGTTTGAGACTCTAATCGGGAGGAAATGAGCCGATTTCGTCAACTAGTCCACAATCACCCAAATGGAGTCATGTCCCTTCCTCATCTTCTGTAACCTTGAAAAGTAATCCATTGAGATGAAATCCCATTTCCATTCAGCTATGGGCATGGGCTGAAGTAACCCAGGAGGTCGACGATGTTCGGCCTTGACCTGCTGGCACGTGAGATAAGGAGTTACATAGTCTGCAATGTGGGCGGTCATGTTGTCTCACCAGTACGAATGCTTCATATCTCGATACATCTTCGTACTACCAGGATGCATCACTATTTTCAAATTGTGAGCACTTCGAGAACTTCCCTTCTCAAGTCATAAAGATTTGGGACGCATAGGCGGCCATGATAACATAAACCCCCATTCATACCAACTCTCCATTCAGAGTCCTCATTGTCACTGGCTCACATTCTTAACTTTACTAACCATTCATCTACCCCCTGAGCCACTATGATTCGGTCATCGATAAGTGGTTGTACATGAATATGTGAGATGCTCTCGAACGTCTCCTTTAATGTAAGTTTCTGCTCAAAGTCTCACACAAACTCTACTATGTCCCACTCCTCTATCATCAGTGGAGCTGCGAATGCTATCGTCTTCTTGTGGCTCGATGCGTCTGCCATAAGGTTAGCCTTGCCGAGAAGGTATGAAACCTTAAACTTGAAGTCCTTCAAGGTTTCCATCCATCGTCGTTGCCTCATATTCAAGTCTTTCTGTGTGAATATATATCTGAGGCTCTTGTGGTCGCGAAAGAGCTCGAACTCCTCTCCGTAGAGGTAATGTCTCTAGAGCTTTAATGTAAAGCTGATGGCCGCTAACTCTAGGTCGTGCGTAGCATAGTTTTCCTCGTGCTTTCTCAACTATCGTGATGCATAGGCAATCACTCTGTCCTTCTGTATCAGAACACAACCCAATCCAACACGAGATGCGTTGGTGTATATCGTATATTTGACCCCCTGCTCTAGCAATACTAGCACGGGTGCGGATGTCAACTTGTCCTTCAGTTCCTGAAAGACTGCTTCTACCTTCTCATTCCAGGCAAACTTGGGATCTTTCCGAGTGAGCTGAGACAATGGTCTGGCTATCTTGGAAAAGTCTCTAATGAAACGACGATAATAACCTGCCAGGCTAAGGGAACTCCTCACTTCAGTAACTGGACCGGCCTACTCCTAGTCCTGAACTGTGGTCACCTTAGCAAGGTCCACATCTATTCCTTCCTTGGACACAACATGTCCCAGGAACTTGACTTCTTCTTTCCAGAAGTCACACTTCTTGTATTAAGCAAACAACTGGTTCTTCCTGAGCATATCAAAGACTGCTCATAGGTGCTCCCTGTGATCTTCCTGACTCTTAGAGTATATCAAGATGTCGTCTATAAATACGATGATGAATCACCCAGTTCATCAGATCCATGAACATGGCCGGTGCATTCGTTAGTCCAAATGACATCACAAGGAACTCGTAGTGCCCAAAGTTGGTTCTGAATGTTTCTTCTACACATCTTCATCCTTGACACACAACTGGTGATACCCTAACTGCTAGTCGATCTTTGAAAAATACAATGCCCCTTTCAAATGATCGAACAGATCATCTGTCCTAGGCAAAGGATACTTGTTCTTCACTGTCACTTGGTTCAACCTGTGATAATTAATACACAATCGTAGTGAACCATCTTTCTTCTTCACGAATAACACGGGTGCTCCCTAAGGATACACGTTAGACCGTATGAAACCTGAATCCAACAGGTCATCAATCCGTCTCCTTAATTCCTCCATCTCACATGGAGGCATGCGATACGTGGGTAAGAAAATGGGTGTCGGACCAGGCACAAGTTCGATATTAAAGTCGATCTCGTGCTGGGGAGGTAATCCAGGTATCGTCTTAAACACTTCCCAGAAGTCCTGGACCACGGGCGTGTTTCCAAGTGTCGGACCATTATGATCCTTCAATAAGACAGAATAACAAAGAACCCGGAAGGGGCAACTGACCTGAATGGAGAATGTGAAGGTCATGTTTTTGGGTTTGAGTGCCGTCAGTAGTCAGGTCTCGCAGTCGATCTCGGCCTTCATTTTAGTAAGCCAATCCATGCCAAGGATGATGTCGTAATGGTATATCATGGTGACAATTACTTAATGCATATCGTCCTGCTCCCTAAATCTATCAAGAAACCCTTACACAACTTAGTGGCATTTGTAAAAGTTCCTACTGCTTCGATAACTCTCACCCCAACTATAGGGGTCGTATTCAGCCTTAAGTGCTTGATCGTAGAACATGATATCATCGAAATAGTGGACCTAGTGTCCACTAACAAGAATACAGGTGTACCTTGGATGTGGGTAGAGACCTCGAAGGCTATAGGCACTGTAGCTGCAGATTCAAACACTTCAGCTGCGAGCGCATGTACTCACACCTGTTGAGTGCGGTTCGGCTGCGGTGCTATAAGTCGTTGAGGCAGCCTAAATCGAGGTGCAGGTGGTGCTGATCATAGAGGTGGAGCTGAGATGGCCTAAGGTAACTGATGGTTCTTCTAAGGAGGCGTAAAACCGATGTCCCTCATCTTGATGAAACAGTAAGTGTCAGTGTGGCCTGACCTCTTACAGTAAGTACACCACAAGTTTGCTCGCCTCAACTGAGTCGGTGGAGCCGTAAGTCTAGGAGGCGAATCTACACGTGGCCTCTTGTCGAGGAACGGCCTGCCCGACAAATCTGGTCGAGGCCTCGGACCGATGGGTATGTGTGAACGAGATTGTCTGTCTTAGCTTGGCTCGCAGAGACATGTTCACTAGCTCAGCATAGTTGGGAATGTTGGCGCAACACATCTTCGTATGTATCTCAGGTCGCAGACCCTCAGGAAAAAGCTGCATTCACATCGGCTTGTTTGCCAATATCAAGGGAGCATATCTGGCCACCTCCGTGAATCTATTTTCATACTCGGCCACAGTCATTCCTCCCTGACTAAGGCGAAGGAAATTACTCTCCTTCTCATTACGGTATGTGAGGGGGAAGTACTTCCATGAAAACGGGTCTCGAAGGCTTCCCATGTCCACACATACTCAGCAGGCACTGTCCATACGATGCTGTCCCACTAGAGACTGGCCTCCTTCTCAAATATGTATGTGACCAACTCAACCTGCTTTGTCTCAGTACAGTGCAGTGGCTTCAGCATCTTAGAGATGCGGTCAAGCCAATATTCGACCTCCTCGGGTCTGTGAGTACACGTAAAAGTGGGAGGTCGAAAGCGCTGGAATCGCTCGAATAGGCCGCTGGCATTCAGGCTTCCAACAGGGTGCACAGGTGGTGTAGGTGGAACCACATTCATGTTTTGGGCAAGGGCCCCAACGATGGTGCTTCAAATCTGCTCTTGCTTCTGCATAAGGAGCATCATCTGCTCCAACCTATTAGGAGGAAGAGCTTGATGCATGTGGGACATCGATGAAGACGCACGGTTTTACTCTAGAACCGATGGCACAGTAGGTGTTGGCCCATTTATAGGGCCAGTGTCCGGCTGAGGATCCGGCATAGTGTCACTGTCAAGGCCCAAACTGGGGTCCATGTGGCTATCGCTTAGGGGAGGTGCCCCGTCAAACAATCCGCCAAGTGCAAGACGTGTTGTAGTTTGAGTGACTTTCGGAGGCATTCCTTATACACAACATAGGGTGCAACACATGTAAGATTTTGCATAACAACACTCAATTTCTCAAGCATTCTACACATTTCATAGTAAAAGGAGTTGCATACATTTCATTTAACCAAAATTGTCATAATACATGAGATGTAGTCTTACATGGATCATGGCAGAAGATGCATGTGAGCTAATCTAAATAAAGTTTTAAACACTAGAACATAGCAACTACTTTACCATACTACTAAGCCCATCAAGGCTATAACATAGAAAATAAGAAAGCAAAGAAAACCCAAAGACAACTACAACATAGGATTAGTCGTCTGAATCTGGTAATGATGGGGGAGAGCCCTTGTCCTACAGACAGTACAGGAGAGCCTTCAAGCTGTGAGACACCTTCTTAAATTTCTGTTTCATGAAGGCCAAATTCTCTTCGAGTTCGGCCCGGGTCTCTCTGACCTCCTATCGCAATGCGACCTGACCCTCCTCAATCTAAGCCAAGCGGGCCCCTAAAGCAGCCCGATCATGGTGGCACTCATGTGTAGCGGGTGGAGAGCCCTTAACAGAGTCTTGGGCCTCCTCTTCTTCCTCTTCCTGCTCTTCCTCATCTTCACTTCCTTCCTCTATCTCATTTTCATCCTCTTCTTCATCACTCTCTTCCTCTTCACTTCTCGTCTCATCCTCACTCCTATCGAGTCGAGCTTGACGTTGCCATCGCCCAAATCCCATGTTGTTGAGCGTAGCGTCATTAATGTAGTGGATCGGCAAAATCTCCGTGTCAAGTTGGTAGCCGAACTCTCGAGCAAGCTTGCATGAGTCAGCCAAATGGGAGTTAAATGTCAGTCCTAGGTGAGCGTGCGGTCTGAACTATCTATAGTAGGACAAATGTAGTAGGCATAGCTTGTCTCCCTACCCAGCCCTGTATAGGAAGTCTACCATCAAACGCGTGCATTTGAAGTGATTGCTCTACCTATGATACACATTGTGTGTGAATATGTGGTGGAGTAGGCAGAAGTCATGCATCATCTTGGTCGCTGGGAGGCAGTTACCTCTATTTTAGTGGATCAGTCGGCTGCAAAGAAATCACGTACGATGATCTCTTTCATGCACATTCCTGAGACTCTTCTCACTAGCATGAACCTCACCACGCTCCATCCTTATCATCCGAGCTATCACACCAGCATCAATTGTGGCTTCCCGCCTTCCCATGGGAATAGTGAACTGTAGAGGCTCCAGGGATGGGTCCCGTATGTGGGCGTAGAAGGCTCGAAAAGTGCTCTCACACGCACGTGACTTGCCTTCAAATATGGGACCCCATCCGGCGTCCAACAAGAGGTCCATCGCCAGATATAACCCAAATAGCCTTTCATTCACGTGTGCTTTATAGAGAACTCTACGACCCTAAAACCTACCATGAGCGAAGCCCGGTGGTAGGGCCCTTTCCAGCAGAATTTGAGGATCGAGATCCCGCTTCGTCTTCAGCTCTTGTGTGGTGCTTAAACTTGCTGTGGCGCCCGATTTCTTCCTTGGATGGGTTGGGCGGCTAGGCCCGGCCTCATCAGTGGAAGCCCTCTTCTTTCCCATGAGAGAAAGAAGTGTGGAAAGTGAAAATATGGCCGCCACTAGCTCAAAAAGAGCCATGAGAGTGGAGTGAGATTTGAAAGATGAGATGGGTTGGGAGATTTTGAGATTTATGAGACACAAGGTGGGTTTGTGCACTCAAATGAGAAGGAAGGGGATTGAAGGTAATAGAAGATGGATTTGAGAGAAATGATGGGAGGTGGGTATGTAGTGAAGAAGAAGAAGAAGAAATGAGAATGGAGGGGCGAATTTGAGGTGAAGAATTAGATTTTTGAGAGCTTGGAGGGGTTTAGAGGCTAGGTGCGGTGAAATGAAGCAAAAAGGGGAGATATAAGGGGTCCCACATGATTTCGTGGGCCCCATGTCCGTGTATAACGGTCGGCCTGCTGAACGTGGACTGCGAGGCCTCGCGGTAGGGGCGATGCCATCGCGGTGCATTGGACCTAGGGCGATGGCATACCCCAGGGTGCCAAAAATGTGTGGGGTCCACCTTGGACCCCCCGATTTGTACCGTTTGGGCCCGTGAGTCTGTTTGAGACGTTTTCGCAGTGTATCTTGCGTATATTTACGTGTTTCAGTCATTTGAGTGTGGAATATGTTAAATTATCTTCTAAACCCATCGATTAACGGTCTTGAAAAGAATTGGGATCACCTCACATGATCACAAATGCAGGTGGGTTTCCATTTCTATGGTCATTTTTGCCCGTCTGCAAAACTTAGAATCCTATATTCGTTTTATATTTTATCGCTCCCTCCTAAGTCAAAGCACGTCTGTGTGCATCGTGTTACCATAACCTAGGTCCAGTTTAATCCAAATCATGCTCTGATACTAACTTGTAATGCCCTGAAAATCGGGGGTCGAGCATAAGCTCAACTCCTGAGTTCCAACACATCACTTATACAACATAGTTAATGATGATTAAATGTTGTCCGTATTAGTGCATTAAACATGAATAGGATTACACTAAATCAGCATATCATACTCTAGAGATAATTAGATTACAAAAGCAGAAGACTATGATAAATATATAAAGCATATAAGTGGTTATAAGTCCCCAGAGTATGAACATGTCACTAAGTTAAATAATTACATGTATAGTTCCAAAATTTACAAAAATGATAAACTCAGTGGAGCTATAAGGCAAAGGTTAACATGTTATCAATTTAATCAAGTAGTAATGATAAAGCAGTACATCAATCCTGTCCCAAGTACTCTCATTAATGGAGGAATGATATGCTGTAATGATGCATGCCCTCGCCTACACTCCCTCAGCAACATCATCTCACGATCGCGGCATGCACCACACCGGACACGTGCACTTCCTTGCCAAAGCACATGCAATGCGGTGCATGATCGTGTTAGCCAATACTTAATTAAGTTTATTCATACAATAGGCTTAGGAAGCTAAGGTACCTCCCTTTATATCGTTTACCCAACGATGATCCATAAAGGGCCGTCAATCCTAGTTAATCACATATGATAGGCAAGTTATAGGGCAACGTCACCCCTGATTTAAAAATAGTGGACAGGCATGTTCAGGTCACTACGGGATGCTCGTCACCTCGGTGTAGGCCTAGTTTATACTCGAGTTCACTGCGGGAAAGGCTCATCACCTTAGCGTAGGCCGACAGCTCGAATATAGTGTCCCATACCACCGTATTCGGCTCACAAGTTTGGGTTGCTCAATGGATACTACGTGGAGGCTCGTCACCCTAGCGTATGCTGACAGCTCAACAATGGTGTCCCATACCAGCATGCTCAGCTCATGAGTCTTAGCGGATCGTGGTACCAAGGTTAAACAGGATTTTCACTGGTAAGTGGTACCTTAGATTTAAGCAGTAGCATCCATACATGGTGAACATACATTAGGCCAATCGGGTTACTTGAAAAGCTCGATTGGTATGAGCGCACATTAAATTAATCGACATGGAGCGCATACGCCCTCCTTGTGGCTTAACCACTGTCAATAATCACCGTATGACTGGGATTCATCGAACGTATCCATTGCGGCAAACTAGATCGGCCACTGATCGTAAACTGTTACCGATTGCCTGGACTACGTATTAGTCCCGATCATACTCAAATACAGTAGGCATTCATATTTGATAATCAAACAACATGTGATAAACAATTCAAATGTAAATCTCATTTGAGTATTTTAACAAACATAGTGCACATGTTATCATACATAGACATTTCATCCATAAATCACGTAGTAGCAAGATAGGTTACATGAAGGAAACTGTAACTACTGGTATGGTAATTGAGAATCCTATCTCAGCGCCCTTATTAAATACACTTTAAAAAGCAACATCTAATTCAGACATTTTATCAAACACTTAGACTACACATATCAACATACATGTAATAAATTTGTTATAACATATATTATAGCAAATTCTTTCACAAAGGAGTTGTCACACATACAACAATCATGTATTCTCAATCAATAATCATGGCAAGCAAAAATCATAATTTCATATTCATTCAAATATTTTAACAAACACTTGGAATGCATTATATTCAACATAGTTCATATATGTGTAATACACAGAAAACATCGCATCTAAGTATATGTGATAGTAATCAAGTCAGTTATAAATCATTAACTGACATTGAGAGCCTTGAAAACCATAACCTAAACATTTATAGTCTACACCTTTCACCGATACACTGATTACGAACTCGGTTCGTACACTATTCCTTTTCTACGGCACCACGGCTACCTAAATCATGAAATAGGTTAACTATTTCACCTCTTCCTCTATTCGGACTCCTAAAACAGATTTGGATTAGGATTTCTTACCAAAAAATGGATTTGGATTCAATGATGTAGCGACACGGGAGAGATGATTCGGCACGTAGAGTGGTGGAAATGAATCCCAACAACTATCTCACTCTCTCTCTCTCTCTCTCTCTCTCTTCTCCTCACTCTTTCCTCCTCTTCTCTCTCTTCTCTCTCCTAAGGTTAGTAAAATAGTATGGAATGAGAGAGGGGTCGGTTAAGGCTCTTATAAGGCCTAGAACTGATGTCAATGGCCCCAGGGCCATGATATACTTAGGTTATAGCCAAAAGTCGTCTGTTTCGGGCCAACGGAGCCCATCTAGAGGTCCATACCTCGCATACGGTCTGGAGAAAGTTTCCTGACCATGGATCTATGCCAGATTAAGGTTTCACTCTGATCGAATTTGAGGATTGACCATGGAGGACCAGTTTCAGTTCAACGGCCATCGTCACTTGATCAGGGCCACAAGTACACTGACATGTGTTGGGAAATTTCCCTGATCCAAGGGTGTAGTTAGGTTAGAATTTGATTTTCTGAAACCTTGGATATGGCCTGCAAGCGAATGGCCCAAATCACTTAAGTTTAAGTTCATTTTCTAAAGATATTCACCTTCTTCACACACTTCGCTCTGGGGTCAAGTTATATGTTTTTGGATACTATTTGGACTTGATTCCCAAGATGGTTATCAAGCCCAGCAAGGCGGTCATAATCGTTTGGTTTTGGGGTAATCAGACTTTCGATGCACGGTCCAGGTCTGATATGGAGTTTCAATGTGCTCCCGAGAGCAACTGGCTTTTGAGATTTCTCCTAGGTTTTAAGGTAATGTAGAGTTAGTGATTCTACTAGATTTGGGTCTTGTAGTTTGTATAGAAAGTGGTTCAAGCTAATCTACTAATTAATTTAGTTTAGTACTTAGCTAATTTTCTTCTAATTTCTACATAATTTGATCCTTAGCGATTTCTGCCTGAGGTGATACTCGGGTCTTTGTACGGATTTTTCTGAGACGTTATAATCTATTCCCCTTAAAGAAAAAATTTCATCCTCGAAATTAGTACCTTTTCGTTCTGTTCAAGAATCTGAGGGTAGTTCTTGCGGACCTCGGCTTCTGTTTCCCAAGTGGCCTCTTCCTCAGTGTGGTGTGTCCACAGTACCTTCATAAGTAGAATAACTTTACTGCGCAGCACCTGTTCCTTCCTGTCTAGGATACGTGTCGGTCGTAGTACATAAGTAGCATCTTCACTCAACTGTACCTGCTCCCATTTGATAATGTGGGAAGGGTTAGGAACGTATGTCTTCAGCATCGATATATGAAATATGTTGTGTACGCCTGCGAATGGCGTGGGCAAAGCAAGGCGGTACGCTACCACCCCACTCGGTCTAGTATTTGGAATGGGTCGGTGAATCTCGGTGTGAGTTTTCCCTTCTTTCTAAACCAAAGGACTCCCTTCATGGGGAAAACCTTAAGAAACACATGGTCTCCAACCTCAAACTCTAGCGGTTACCGCCTCGTATCGGCGTAACTCTTCTGTTTGATCTATGCTGCTAGAAGTCAACGCCTGATAATGTCGATCTTCTCTGAGGTCGCTTGCACTAACTCTGGGGCAATCAAACTCTTTTCACCAACCTCTGCCCAGCAATGTGGTGCTCGACATGGGTGCCCATACAAGGCCTCATAGGGAGCCATGCCAATACTCGGTTGAAAACTATTATTATAAGCGAACTCAGCATAAGGAAGAAAATCATCCCAACTGACCTTCAAATCAAGCACACAAGTGTGTAGCATATCTTCCAACACCTGATTCACCCGTTCCGTCTGCCCATCCGTCTGTGGGTTGAACACGATACTGAACTTCAGTTTCCCACCTATTGCTTCCAGGATACGAGTCCAGAAGATAGACGTGAATCGCGTGTCTCGGTCCAACATGATCTCCATAGGAACTCCATGCAGATGTACTATCTCCTTAATTTACAACCTAGTCAAATCATCTACTAAGTTTGAGACTTTAATCGGGAGGAAATGAGCCAATTTCATCAACCGGTCCACAATCACCCAAATGGAGTCATGTCCCTTCCTCATCTTTGGTAACCTTGAAATGAAATCCATAGAGATGAAATCTCATTTCCATTCAGCTATGAGCATGGGCTGAAGTTACCCAGGAGGTCTGCGATGTTCGGCCTTGACCTGCTGGCATGTGAGACAACGGGATACATAGTCTGTAATGTGGGCCTTCATGTTGTCCCACCAGTACGAACGCTTCATATCTCGATACATCTTCGTACTACCAGGATGCATCGCCATTTTTGAATTGTGAGCAACTTCGAGAACTTCCCTTCTCAAGTCAAGAAGATTTAGGACGCATAGGCGGCTGCGATAACGTAAACCCCCATCTGTACCAACTCTCCCTTCAAAGTCTTCATCTTCACTGGTTCACTTTCTTAACTCTACTAACCATTCATCTTCCCCCTGAGCCACTATGATTCGGTCATCGATAAGTGGCTATACACGAATATGTCTGACACTCTCGAACAGCTCCTCTACCATAAGTTTCTACTCAAAGTCTCATGCAAACTCTACTATGTTCCACTCCTCTATCATTAGCAGAGCTGCGAATGCTATTGTCTTCTTGTGACTTAACACATCTGCCACAAAGTTGGCCTTGTGGAGATGGTAGGAAACCTCAAACTTGAAGTCCTTTCAGGTTTCCATCCATCGTCGTTGTCTCATATTTAAGTCTCTCTATTTGAATATGTATTTGAGGCTCTTGTGGTGGTGAAAGAGATCGAACTCTTCTCCGTAGTGGTAATGTCTCCAGAGCTTTAATGCAAAGATGAAGACCGCTAACACTAGGTCGTGCATAGGGTTGTTTTCCTCGTGCTTCCTCAACTGCCACGATGCATACGCAATCACTCTGTCCTTCTGCATCAGAACACAACCCAACCCAACACGAGACGTGTTGGTGTATATCGTATATTGCTCTGGCAATACTAGCATGGGTGCGGATGTCAACTTGTCCTTTAGTTCCTAAAAGGCTACTTCTGCCTTCTCATTCCAAGCAAACTTGAGATCTTTTCGAGTGAGCTGAGACAACTGTCTGGCTATCTTGGAAAAGTCTCTAATGAAACGACGATAGTAACCTGCCAGGCCAAGGAAACTCCTCACTTGAGTAACTAAACTGGGCTGCTCCCAGTCCAGAACTACGTTCACCTTAGCAAGGTCCACAGCTATTCCTTCCTTGGACACAACATGTCCTAGGAACTGGACTTCTTCTTTCCAGAAGTCACACTTCTTGTACTGAGAAACAACTGGTTCTTCCTGAGCGTATCAAAGACTGCTCATAGGTGCTCCTCATGATCTTTCTGACTCTTAGAGTATATCAGGATGTCGTCTATAAATACGATGATGAATTGGTACAGATAAGGACGAAACACCCAATTCATCAGATCTATGAACACGGCCGGTACATTTGTGATTCCAAATGACATCAGAAGGAACTCGTAGTGCCCAAAGCTGGTTCTGAACACTGTGTTCTGCACATCTTCATCCCTGGCGCGCAACTGGTGATACCTTGACTATAAGTCGATCTTTGAAAAATATTGTGCCCCTTTCAACTGATTGAACAGATCATTTATCCTGGGTAAAGGATACTTGTTCTTCACTGTCACGTGGTTCAACCTACGATAATCAATACACAATCTTAGCGAACCATCTTTCTTCTTCACGAACAATACGGGTGCTCCCCAAGGAGACACGCTAGGCCGTATGAAACTTGAATCCAATAGGTCATCAATTTGTCTCCTCAATTCCTCCATCTCACATGGAGGCATACAATACATGGGTAAGGAAATGAGTGTCGCACCAGGCACAAGGTCGATAGTAAAGTCGATCTCACCCCGACGAGGTAATTCAGGTATCGTCTTAAACACTTCCCAGAAGTCCTGGACCACGGGCATGTTTTCAACTGTCGGACCATTATGATTCTTCTATAGGGCAGAATAATAAAGAACTCGGAAGGGGAAATTGACCTATATAAGGAATGTGAATGTCATGATTTCAGGTTGGTGTACCGTCACCAGTCGGGTCTCGCAGTCAATCTCGGCCCTCATTTCAGTAAGCCAATCCATGCTGAGGATGACATCATAATGGTATATCGTGGTGACATTCGGGTCAACGCATATCATTCTGCTCCCTAAATCTATCAAGCAACCCTCACACAACTTAGTGGCATCTGTAAAAGTTCCTGCTGCTGCGATAACTCTCACCCCAACCATAGGGGTCATATTCAGCCCTAAGCGCTTGACCATAGAACATGATATCATCGAAATAATGGACCCAGTGTCCACTAACAGGAATACTAGTATACCTTGGATGTGGGTAGTGACCTGGAAGACTAAAGGCACTGTAGCTGTTGATTCAGACGCTTCAACTGCAAGTGCATGTACTTGCACCTGTTGAGTATGGTTCAGCTGCGGTGTCATAGGCCATTAAGGCGGCCTAAATCAAGGTGTAGGTGGTGTTGATCGTAGAGGTGGATCTGAGATGGCCTGAGGTAACTGACGGTTGATCTTCTGAGGAGGCGCGAAGTTGATGTCCCCCATCTTGGTGAAACATTAAGTGTGAGTGTGGCCTGACCTCTTGCAGTAAGTACACCACTAGTCTACTCACCTCAACTGAGTCGGTGGAGCCATAAGTCCGGGAAGCGAATCTGCACATGGACTCTTGTTGAGGAATGGCCTGCCCGGCAAATCTGGTCGAGGCCTCGAACCCACTGGTACACATGAATGGGATAGTCTGTCCCCATCCTGCTCAACTCATAGGGACATGTTCACTAGCTCAGCATAGTTTGGAATACTAGTGCAACACATCTTTGTACGTATATCAGGTCACAGACCCTCAGAAAATCACTGCATTCACATCGGTTCATCTACCATATTAACGGAGCATATCTGGCCAGCTCCGTGAATCTATTTTAATACTCGGCCACAGTCATTCCTCCCTGATGGAGGGGAAGGAAATCACTCCCCTTCTCATTACGGTACATGAGGGGGAAGTACTTCCCATGGAAATGGGTCTCAAAGGCTTCCCATGTCCACACATACTCAGCAGGCACTATCCGTAGGATTCTGTCCCACCAGAGACTGGCCTCCTTCTCAAACATGTATGTGACCAACTCAACCTGCTCTGCCTTAGTGCAGTGCAGTAGCTTCAGCATCTTAGAGATGCGGTCAAGCCAATATTTGGCCTCCTCAGGTCTATGAGTACCCACAAAAGTGGGAGGTTGGAAGCGCTACAATGGCTCGAATAGGCTACTTGCATTCAAGCTTTCAGCAGGGTGCACAGGTGGTGCAGACGGAACCACATTCATGTTCTGTGCAAGGGCCCCAGCGATGGTGGTCCAAATCTGCTGCTGCTGCTACATAAGGAGCATCATCTGCTCCAACTTATCAGGAGGAGGAGCTTGATGCATGTGGGGTGTTGATGAAGACGCACGGTTCTACTCTGGAACTGGTGGTGCAGTAGGTGTTAGCCCATTTGTAGGGCCAGTGGCCGGCTGAGGATCTGGCATAATGTCAATGTCACGGCCTAAACTGGGGTCTGTGTGGCTATCGCTTAGGGGAGGTGCCCCGTCAAACGATCTGCCAAGTGCAAGACGTGCTATAGTCCGAGTGACTTTCGGAAACATTTCCTATACATAACATAGGGTGCAACACATGTAAGATTTTACATAACAACACTCAATTTCTCAAGCATTCTACACATTTCATAGCAAAAGGAGCTGCATGCATTTCATTTAACCAAAATTGTCACAATACATGAGATGTAGTCTTACATGTGATAAAAGTTTTAAACAGTAGAACATACCAACCACTCTACCATACTACTAAGCATATCATGGCTATAACATAGAAAAAATGAAAGAAAAGAAAACCCAAAGACAATTACAACCAGGACTAGTCGTCTAAATCTGGTGATGGTGGGGGAGAGCCCTTGTCTTGCAGATAGCACAGGAGAGCCTTCAAGGTGCGAGACACCTTTTTAAATTTCTATTTCATGGAGGCCCTATTCTCTTCAAGTTCAGCCCGAGTCTCTCTGACCTCCTATCGCAATGGGACCTAGCCCTCCTGAATCTTAGCCAAGCGGGCTTCTAAAGCAGCCTGATCATGGTGGCGCTCATGTGTAGCAGGTGAAGAGCCCTTATCGGAGTCTTGGGCCTCCTCTTCTTCCTCTTCCTGCTCTTCCTCATCTTCACTTCCTTCCTCTATCTCATTTTCATCCTCTTCTTCATCACTCTCTTCCTCTTCACTTCCTGTCTCATCCTCACTCCCATCGAGTCGGGCTTGATGTTGCCGTCGCCCAAATCCCATGTTGTTGAGCGTAGCGTCATTATTGTAGTAGAATGGCACAAGCTCCGTGTCAAGTCGGTAGCCAAACTCTCAAGCAAGCTTGCATATGAGTCGACGAAATGGGAGTGAAATGTCAGTCTTAAGAGAGCGTGCGGTCTGGACTATCTATAGTAGGACAAATGTAGGAAGGCATAACTTGTCTCCTTGCTCGGCCTTGTATAGGAAGTCCACCATCAAACGTGTTCATTCAGAGTGATTGCTCCACCTAGGATACACATTGTGTGTGAATATTTTGTGGAGTAGGTGGAAGTCATGCGTCATCTTGGTCGCTGGGAGGCAGTTGCCTCGATTCCAGTGGATCAGTCTGCCGCAAAGAAATCACGTATGACGATCTCTTTCACGCACACTCTTGAGACTCTTCTCGATAGCATGAACCTCACCACGCTCCATCCTCATCATTCGAGCTATCACACCAGCATCAATTGTGGCTTCCCACCTTCCCACGGGAATAGTGAACTGTAGAGGCTCCAGCGATGGGTCACGTATGTGGGCGTAGAAGGCTCAGACAGTGCTCTTACATGCACATGACTTGCATTCAAATATGGGACCCCATCCGGTGTCTAACAGGAGGTTCATCACCGTATATATCCCAAATAGCCTTTCATCCACATGTGCTTCACAGAGAACCTGGCGGTAGGGCCCTTTTTAGTGGAATTTAGGGATCGAGATCCTACTTCGTCTTCAGCTCTCGTGAGGTGCTTGAACTTTCTTCAGCGCCCGATTTCTTCCTTGGACAGATTGGGAGGCTAGGCCCAGCCTCATTAGTGGAAGCCCACTTCTTTTCCATGAGAGAAAGAAGTGTGGAAAGCGAAAATATGGCCGCCACTAGCTCAAAAAGAGCCATGAAAGAGGAGTGAGATTTGAAAGATGAGATGGGTTGGGAGATTTTGAGATTTATGAGACACAAGATGGGTTTGTGCACTCAAATGAGAAGGAAGGGGATTGAAGGTAGTAGAAGATGGATTTAAGAGAAATGATGGGAGGTGGGTATGTAGTGAAGAAAAAGAAGAAGAAATGAGAATGAAGGGGTGGATTTGAGGTGAAAAATTAGATTTTTGAGAGCTTGGAGGGGTTTAGAGGCTAGGTGGGGGTGAAATGAAGCAAAAAGGGGAGATATAAGGGGTCCCCCATGATTTCGTGGGCCCCAAGTGCGTGTACAATGGTTGGCCCACTAGGCCCGATAGGCCCGCTGAACGTGGACTACGAGGCCTCATGGTAGGGGCGATGCCATCCCCCCCGAGGTCCCAGGAATGTGCGGGGTCCACCTTAGTCCCCCTCGATTTGTACCATTTGGGCCTTTGAATCTTTTTGATATGTTTTCGGAGTCTAACTCGCGTATATTCACGCATTCTAGTTGTTTTTGTGTGGAATATGTTAAATTATCTTCTAAACTCATTGATTGATGGTCTAGAAAAGAACTGGGATCGACGCAACTCTAGGACTACATAGACCTACTAGAGAGTTGCAAATAGAACTCCTCCTCATCATCATAGAAGTTAGGCTCCATCTCATAAGCCTCTCCATCATCTATAGCTACAACAGAGTCTGGTTGGTATTTTAAAACACCATCCCAGAGTGAGAGTGAGTGATCAACTCAATTGAGCTATAAGGCAAAGGTTAACATGTTATGAATTCAATCAAGCAGTAATGATAAAACAATACAACAATCATGTCCTAAGTACTCTTGTTAATGCAGGAATGATATGTCGTAATGATGCATGCCCTCGCTTGCACTCCCTCAGCGACATCATCTCACAATCGCGGCATGCACCACTCCGGACACTTGCGCTTCCTCACCAAAGCACATGCAATGCGGTGAATGATCATGTTAGCCAATACTTAATTAGGTTTATTCATACAGCCAGTTTGGTAAGCTAAGGTACCTCCCTTTATATCTTTTACCCAATGATGATCCATATAGTCGTCAATCCTAGTTAATCACTTACAATAGACAAATTATAGGGCAACGTCACCCCTAATTTAAAAATAGTGTACAGGAAAGTTCAGGTCGCTACGGGAGGCTCGTCACCTCGGTGTAGGCCTAGTTTATACTCAAGGTCATTACGGGAAAGGCTCGTCACTTAGCGTAGGCCAACAGCTCGAATACAGTGTCCCATACCACCGTATTCGGCTCACGAGTTTGGGTTGCTCAATGGACACTACGGGGCGGCTAGTCACCCTAGCATAGGCCAATAGCTTGACCATGGTGTCCCATAGCACCATGGCCGACTCATGAGTCTTAGTGGATTGTGGTACGAAGGTTAAACGGGCTTTTCACTGGTAAGTGGTACCTTAGATTCAAGCAGTAGTGTCCATACATGGTGAACATACATTAGGCCAATCGGGTTACTTGACAAGCTCGACTGGTATGAGAACACGTTAAATTAATTGACATTAAGCGCATACGCACTCCTCGTGGCCTAACCACTATCGATAATCACCATACAACTCAGATTCATCAAACGTATCCGTTGTCGCGAAACTAGATCGTCCACTGATCGTAAACCATTACCGATTGCATGGATTACGTATTAGTCCCAATCATACTCAAATACAGTAGGCATTCATATGTGATAGTCAAACAGCATGTGACAAACGATTCAAATGTAAATCTCATTTGAGCATTTTAACAAACACATAGTGCACATGTTATCATACATAGGCATTTCATCCATAAATCATGTAGTAGGATGCAACACATGTAAGATGTGCTGCTATCACTTAGGGGAGGTGCCCCGTCAAATAATCCGCCAAGTGCAAGATGTGCTGCAGTCCGAGTGACTTTCCGAGACATTCCCTATACACAACATAGGATGCAACACATGTAAGATTTTACATAATAACACTCAATTTCTCAAGCATTCTACACATTTCATAGCAAAAGGAGCTGCATGCATTTCATTTAACCAAAATTGTCACAATACATGAGATGTAGTCTTACATGGATCATAACAGAAGATGCATGTGAGCTAATATAAATAAAGTTTTAAATACTAGAACATACTAACCACTCTACCATACCACTAAGCCTATCAAGGCTATAACATGGAAAATATGAAAGCAAAGAAAACCCAAAGATGACTACAACATAGGACTAGTCGTCTGAATGTGGTGATGGTGGGGGAGCACCCTTGTCCTGTAGACAGCACAGGAGAGCCTTCAAGGTGCGAGACACCTTCTTAAATTTATGTTTCATGAAGGCCCTATTCTCTTCAAGTTCGGCCCGGGTCTCTCTGACCTCCTGTCGCAATGCAACCTGGCCCTCCTCAATCTGAGCCAAGTGGGCTTCTAAAGCAGCCTAATCATGATGGCGCTCATGTGTAGCAGGTAGAGAACTGTAAGTGCTATAGTTTCTATCCCTATGTGTTGTCAAATTTGTAGTGCCAAAATCACTATTATACTCTGTTATATATAACTTGCATAAGTGAAGCTCTCTCAAGGATCAACATACATAAACAAGCAAAGCTCTCAAGTACAAGACTCAAGATCTTGATTGAAAAAGCTGATCTAAAGACAAGACTCTTGAATGTAAGAACTGCTCACAAATCAAGACTCAAGCTGAAACTCAAGCTGATCTCAAGACTCAAGTTGAAAGTCAAGTTGAACTCAAGACTCAAGCTGAAACTCAAGTCACTTTCAAGATTGAGCTACTTCAAGGTTTAATCTACATCAAGACTTCAAGGCTCATTCTTCATGGTCTCTTGTTTCAATGTCCATACTTCATGATTGAGGTTTGTTTGACCATAGGATGACCTTAGAAGTAGGTCATTTCGGATACATAAACCGAATGTTATTTTACATGTGATTGATTTCTATTCTTCGACTAGTCTTAGGTCTTCTTGACTAGTCCTAGACTTGCTTCGACGAGTCTAAGAATTCCTGGATCGATCGTAAGTTTGTTACAAATTCCGAGATAAAATCATTAGCCTTCGACTAGTCACGGAATGCATTCGACCGATCGTAGGAGCAGTGTCGCATCTTCGACCCGTAGAATCTACGACTCGAAGTCCCGAACCTTTGCGGGACCTACGACCCATCGAAGGAAACCTACGACCAATCGTAGGAGACCTACGACGAGTCGTAGAACGGTCAGAGCTTATCCCGCCTAATCTTTCAAATATATATTATGGCTTCGACTAGTCGAAGAGCACTCTAGACAAAATCGAAGACACGATCTTCTCACCTATAAATAGTGCACGAATCTCGGAAGAAATCATCGATTTAATTATAGTATTCAAGCCAATCTTCATCGAACTTCGAGAGATAATTTTGTGCTCCATCTAAGCTAAGTGTGCTTATTTAATATCTTCTTTCCTTAGCTTTATTTTAATTGATTTTGTTTCTTATATTCCAATCTAATTTGATAAGAGGAATTGTTATTCCCTTTCTTTGGAATCAAAATCAATTAAGGCAAGCCCTATTTGGTTTAATTTAAAATCTATTAGAATTAGAACCATTGTAATCAATCTTGGACATTGAACTTGGACATTCAATCATCTACTTTGATTTGGTTCTATCGGGCTACAACGAAGAAGATATTCGGGTATTTTACATATTGTAAATTCCTTTCTATTATTGGTTTCTTTCAAGATTTGCGGAAAAATCTTGTTATATTGGTTATCCGAGGAAAGCCAGGAAAACTCGAAGTGGGGTTTTTAATTGTGTAAGCCCACATACAAAGACACAATTGTAAGGGTTTTGGGTGAACTCGGGAAAACCTATCTTTAGTGAACGCTAATATCCCTGTGTGAGGATATTAGGAGTGGAGTAGCTTTTGTGTGGGCTGTTGTATAACGGTTGGTGAACACACAAAGGCGAACCACTATAATCCCTTGAGTTGTGGTTGATTGTTTTATTTTTCTATTTTTTTATTCTTTTTGTGGGATGTATGTATGGTGGTGAATGTTGTAATTATTTCAAGCTTTGTGAGAATGTTGTAATAGCTTAGAATTTACTTTTTGCTATTCTTTTATAAGCTTGATTTTCAATTTCATTTTGAAAGTTGTTCCAAAGGTTGCCCTGCCATTTTTATGGTGTATGGCTGTCCCTAGAACAATACATCTTTAATTACAAGTTATTTCAATTCGGTTCATATTTGTTTTTGTATTCCTCTTCGATTTGAGACTTGATACAAAGACCTTTCTAGAAATAAGGTTGTCCTACCATAAACTCTGTTTTGGTGTAAGGTTGTCCTTAGAATAACGTTTGTATCAACCTCTCAAGATCTGAATTTTGAGGTTGTTTTTCTTTCTTGCATTATTATTTAATTTGGCTATCATTTTCTTTATTATTCCGCTGTTATAAGTTTTTATTTGGCATTGTCCTATTCACCCCCTCTAGGACATATAGCTTGGCCTTTTCAAGTGGTATCAAAGCCTAATAGCTCCTTTTAATTCTTGGATTTAATTCTTCGATGATTATTAAAATCTAACTCTATAGGTCATTCCTACAAGTATACACAAAAGAAGACCAAATATTTTACTAAAC